>NW_020173231.1:2555731-2595281 GCF_003031525.2 Neophocaena asiaeorientalis asiaeorientalis | reverse complement strand
ATGAGCTTGTCAGCAGGAAAAGGAGAAACTGGGAAAATTGGGTACCACTCTGCTGCTGGGCTTGGGTGAGGGGAGACGAGCGGGTGGTGACAGTTGCTGAAAGAAAAGGAAAATAGGTCATCCTTAAGCCCCTGGTGGAGAGGAAGAAATGGGGTCAGCAGGC
The DNA here is from genome assembly GCF_003031525.2 of Neophocaena asiaeorientalis asiaeorientalis. NCBI lineage: Eukaryota > Metazoa > Chordata > Mammalia > Artiodactyla > Phocoenidae > Neophocaena > Neophocaena asiaeorientalis. The sequence goes on along the minus strand of NW_020173231.1, from coordinate 2,595,118 downwards.
GTGGGCCTGCAAAGAGATCTGGGGCTCAGCCTTTGAAGCCTGTATTAGTTTCCTGGAACTGCCCTAACAAACCATCACAAACTGGGTGCCTGAAAACAACAGAAATTTATTCTCTCACAGTTCTGAATGCAAGAAGTTTGAAATCAAGGTGTCAGCAGAGCCATGCTCCCTCCAAAGGCTCTTGGGGAAAATCCATCCTTGTTTCTTCCAGCTTCTGGTACCTCCCAGAAATCCCTGGCCTTGTGGACACATCATTCTAATCTCTGCTCCAACATCACATATCCTGCTCCTCTCTGTTTATCTCTGCTTGTCCTCTCTTCTTTTTATAAGGACACCAGTCATTAGATTTAGGGCCTCCATTAATCTAGGATGACCTCATCTTAACTCATTACATCTGCGAAGACCCTATCTCCAAATACGGTCACATTTTGAGGTTTTGAATGGACATGATATTTCCTTTTTTTTTTTTAAACAGGGGACACTATTCAACTCACTGTAAAACCCCATCGCAGTAACTTGCATCTGTCATTATTAGATGGAAGGTCCTCAGCCAAAACCTCAATGTGTCTATTAGCATAGCTTTCCTGGAATCTATGACTATCAAAAAAAGGAAACCACTGAGCAAACCTAAGAAGTGGTCAAAAAAAGGATAAGGAAAATTTCTTCCTATACATGACCAGATTTAAAAGACCATGATTCCAAACCTCACAATGAAAGCTCTTTGTTGATGGAAATCTGCCTATGAAGTACCATATGCTGAATGTGGTTCCATTAACTCTTCGGGGTGTCTTGAATGTGCTCTGAGCTTCCTCACACAGTCCCTTCCTCACTGGGTGTGTGACAGGCCCACCTGCAAGGATCCAGATGCAGTCAGATGACAGGAGGCACATGCATGTAACCGTATCCAGAACTGTCCAAGCCACCCACAAAGACGCCCCAGCTACACTAAAATGACCTCTGGCCACTCGTTTCTGGAGACTGCTTCTCTGCTAGGCTTTCCCGTCAAGTTGGCCTCAGCATAAAGGAAATCTTTATTTGTTTAAGGAAGCTCTGGCAATTGGAATTTGTCACTCTTGGTTCTGAGAAAACACTGGAGAGTGGCTGCAAAGTCGTTTCTGCTCCCAGAATTATACTTCTGGACTCTGGCACAGGTTAAAAAACAAACGAACAAACAAACTTATATGCTGATACTATTTTTAACTTCTATCACAGAGTCAGTACTGTTGGCCAATGAATGAGATGCAAAAGAACCTCAGAAGTACAACTGCAATCATTTCTGGTCCACGAGAAATTTTCAAAGGGCATATTAAACTATTAAGTAGTTGCCACAGGTTGTGTTTCCCCCAAAATTCATATATTAAAATCTAATTCCTAATACGATGGTGTTTGGAAGTGGGGCCTTTGGGAGGTGATTAGGTTGTGGGCGTGGGACCCTCATGAATGGATTTAATACTCTTTAAAAAGACCCTAGAGAGCTTTCTTGCCCTCTTCTACCATGTGAGGACCCAGTGAAAAGATGGGCACCTATTAATCAGGAAGCAGGCTTTTACCAGACACCAAATCTGCTGGCACCACAATCTTGGACTTCCCAGCCTCCAATCAATTTCTATTGTTTATAAGCCACCAGCGTATGGTATTCCTGTTATAGCATCCCAAACAGACTAAGACAGACATTGGCAACATGGGATATGGCATGGAACTTTCCTAATGATTTAATCTAACCATCCTTCCATTCATCCACCCCTCACCCTCTTGATTCTACTTCTGAAATATCTCTCGAATCATCAACTTCTCTCTCTCTTCACCACTGCCATCCTTGTTCACCATCATCTCTGTCTTGACCACTCCAACAATCTTCTAATTGGACTCTCACTTGTACTTTAGCCCCCTAAATAGTTAAGAAGTCATAAGCAGCAGAAACAGAAATCCCAACTCAAATTGGTTTAAAAGAAATTCATTATCTGACTTAGGAGAAAGGCCAACAAGAGGGCACATTTGGGAGCTCGTTCACTCAGGGCCTCATCACTGTCACCAGAGACCCAGGTTCTTTCCATCCTTTAGCTCATCCACGCTTAGTTTGTTGGCTTCACTCTCAGGCTGCCACTCTCATGGGTGAATGATGACTGCAGGTGTTGTCAGCAGCTTCATAGCCAGACACAGCCACATCCAGAAGCAGAAAGGTACTGTCTCCTGGTGCATTCCTACAAATGAAGATGCCATTCCCAGAAGTCTCCCACGATAGGTCTCCCCTGAAAGCTCATTAGTCAGAACTGGTTCACATGTCTACTATGGAACCAATCACTGACAAGGAGAATGGGACCATCATATTGACTTGGACCAATCAGAAGTTACCCTTGGAGTCGGGAATATGATCCCATTATCCTGAATCACCCTGAATAGATGTACACCAGACCAAATTATAATTCTGTCTGCAAGAGGTAAGGGAGGAAAAGGTATTTGACAAGCAACCCAAGGTATCAGCCAGGCATTCCACCCAAATCTCTTTTCTGTAGAGCAGCCAGAGTGATGTTCCTAACTTGCGTTTCCAATTGTGTTCCCCCTCTGCTTATATATTCCGTAGCTTCCCATGATACTTATAATACAATCCGAAATGTTATTTGGGTTTACAAGCTGTGGTCCAGCTGAACTGGAGGGAAACCTGATAAGGAACTAGCTTCTCTCCTTGCACCTCAGCAGCAAGGAGTCACCAATTCCCTGCCATTCTGCTGATTCAGCTCTGCCCCATCTCTTCGGCTCTTCTCCTGCTACTACCCACGAAAAACTTCCCATCTGTCCACACCTTCCTGACCTTGTGGCAGCTGGTTATGAGTAACATGGGCTCACTCATGCCTTCTCTTTGCAAGTTTTCAGAATCTCGAACCCAGCTGATTCTCTCTTCATACTTTCTAGATCTAATTTCTGACCAAGGCGCTCTGGTTGGCGTCTTTTCTTCCTACCCTTCCTGTTTGGATAGAGCTTCCCAATTGGTCCAACTGGTTGTGATGGAGGAGGTCAGGAGACAGGCAGATCACATGGAAAAGAACATTCCAGAGGCTGTGGGGGAGGCCTTCCCCCCCCCACCCAGGGACTGAGAGTGAGGCAGGTACCCTCACTGATCTGTCCAATACCGCAGAAAAAGGATGGCCAGAGTTTTCGGATAATAGTCTAAAGTGTTATCTCCTGGCAAGGTATAGTAGTATTTTAAAGAGGCTCAGTCTCCCTCATTTCTGGCATATGGTGGCTCTAGATTTTCTTTTTCAGGTTAAGAGGCTGGGAGTAAAACATGCTGGGGGCAGTGTGAAGAAAATGGGAAAAGAAGTGTCAAATGTAAAGAAGTAAAATAACCCGAAGATTATAACATTATTTGATTTGGACAATAACAAGTGAATTTAAATGAAGCTAGATCTCAAAGTGATTTCTATGAAAACAGACAACTAAGTTTTATTTTTCTTCCTTTCTTTTCTTTTTTTTTAATAAAAATTTTAATCCAATCTGGTCAAGTATAAGAAAATAACTCAATGTTCTGAAAATAAATTTCTCAGAGGAGGTCATTAAGGCAGCCCTTTTGTTTCCTGTCATACTCGGAATCAGTTACAAGGACAAACTCTATTTGTTTGGGTACATTAATTTTGCTCAATGGCCTTTCTATAAAATGAGCATCAAATTGATGGGACTGGACCTCAGCAAAGAAGAAGTTCCAATTTTCTCTGCATGGATTGTTCTGGACGTGTGGTGGAAAATTATTATTAATAGTGATTCATGTTTACTATCCAGTGAACACGAAAGAAAGAGTTAGAAATGCAGCTGTATCCAACTAAGCACTGAACATCACAGGACAAATCACTATGCAGTGATGACCCCAATCTTCAGCTCCTGTGTGGCTAGTTTATTTAGACCACATTTGGTGTGTTGGACCATAGGTGTTCTCTGAATGTGCTTTGGTTCAATAACTTCAGGGAAGCAAAATAGGTGTTTGACACAAGCTATTCATTTGAGCTGTCTTCCTGCATGTACCACATAGTGCTTGTACCCTGAATGCATCCACATGTTTATTTCAATCATTCAGCTGGGCACATGGAGGTGGGCTGAACAGACATGCTTGCTCCCTTCCCTCATGGAGTTGATATTCTAAGTGATAAAATCTGGTTCCTAAGGTCTTCCTGATTCAGAGCCAGCCTTCAAAGGTCAAACCAAATCAGAGGCATATGGTAGCTCTAGATTTTCCTTTTCAGGTTAAGGAGTGGGGGGTAAAGCATGCTGAAAGAGGGTGTGGAAAAGGAAATACCAAGAAGTAAAACAACTTCGTCTTCCTGGAGCTTAACCAGAACCCAGCTAGTCCCTGTGATCAGTGGGGTATGGACAGTTGTTTTAATGTTCATTTCTCATAAATGTGTATGCCTTTGTCATTTGCATTCTGTGTGCTAAGCTCACTCCCGAGTTCATTTCTCTTTCTCTTCTGTGGAAGTAAATGAAGACCAACCAAATGAGAAGGGGCAAGTTGTCTTTGTTTAGAGTTTGCTATAGCAAGGGAGTCAGCCACCATTACTTGACTTTTGGCAGAGACTGAAAGGCAGGCAGAGGAGTGGGTTTATAGTGAAACAAAGCAAAGGCTTCGGGTATACCCTGATTGGAGCCTGTTGGCTTGGAGAACCTGGAGGTGGGCTAACTAGAAGTGGGGCATCCTATGTGATTGGTTAGGGGTGCATATTGGGCTGTGTCTGTTTGGTCCTAAGTTCAAAGTGGGGACAAATATTAGGAAAGTTCAGTTATTAATCGAGTCCTGGCTTGATTTGGGGCCAACTGTTACAGCAATTATTATTTAGCTTCCTGGGCTGGTTGATAGAGATAGCAGTCTGACTTATAGATAGAAGACTGGCTTTCCAGTCTGGTTACTATAAATAATAGATTGGTTTCCCAGGCTGGTTGCTACAGGTTGTGGGTCAGAGCTCTATTTTTTTATATGGTCTGACCATTGTCTTTCTGTATATTCAGTTTCTCACTTATTATTTACCTAGGTTGCTTCATCCATTTTAACTTTTACATCCTTTATCTTATACATATCTATTAATATCCATCAATTTTTCAGCCTTCATGGTACATTTTCAAAAAACTTTTGATTATGAAAATAATGCATGTTCACTGAATAAAAAGTTTTAAGGTAGAAATAAGCAAAAGGAAAAAGAATTTTACAAACTCCCACCAACCACATCTGTACTGACAATTTGCTATATGTTCTTTCTATGTATGTACAGTAATCAATATAAACCCATAGCACTTTGTAACTCTCTTATAAACAGTAGTTGGTGTATGTTTCTCCCAGTACAGATTTTCAGAAATGGGGAGTATTTCTTATTCAACCTTTACTCCCCAAGCCTTACATAGTGCATTGAACATGGCAGTATGTTCAATAAGTATTAATTGAATATTTTATATTGAACCACATGAATTTGCATTTCTTGTAAGTCAAAAATGATCAAATAATGGCAATTTCATGTTGTTAAACCTAGTGGATGGATAGATGAGTGGATGAATGAATGGACAGACAGACGATGGACGGACGAATGACGATGGATGGATGAATTGTAATGCATTTTACCATTGTCAGTTCTATTCCACATAACTAATGATTTGAGCATCAAAATTCTAGATCAATGTGTTGTGACCTCTTAAAGATGATGGGGAAAATTCTGACATCTGCTCTCAACTTGGTTATTTCTTTCATTTGTTTATGACTGTTAGCCAATTACCAAATGGCAGTGTCAATCCTTTTCATCCATATATGCATTCAACTTTTTTATTAGACTGCAATCTCCTTGTCATGAGTAGATGGATCATTTTCATTTTTCAATTATTTGAGCTTCAGTTTACGACTTTGGTTAATGATTTTGCAAGACATTGATTAGAGAGGTCTTTTTCTTTCCTGATTAAAAGCATGTATGATGTCTTCTCTCCAGCTCTCTTTTATTTGTGTCTAGTAATTGTGGATCTAAATATATGACTATGGTGATCTGTCACATACTATATTATGTGAATTTTTAAGGAAGTAAAATCTTTTTTATTTAAAAAAAAATCATTCCAGAAGGTTGTCATTAATCAGACTAAGGATTCTGGAAGTAAGTCTTCAGTAAAATGAATTGTTTTCAATAAAACACTATAATAGCAAATCATTGCTGCCAACTCCTATTCAATATTCCTCCTATTATAGCATCTTTGTATAATATCTAGAGAAGAGTTGCCACATAAATTATCTCTAAGGCCTTGTCCTTGGGGCTTGGTCTCTAAATACAGCAAAAGTTGGCGGTTTAGTATGGTGGGTAAAAATACAGAGTTGGCTGTCCCGAGTTCTCTTTCTTTCCAGTTCTGTCTGGCATAAGTTCTGTTACCTCGGGAGTGTCAACTTCCCTCTTGGAGTTTCACCTTCTCTCTTGGAGTTTCAGATACCTCCCTTGTAAAATGGTTCTATCTATATATCTGAATGTTTATGGCCTTCCCCTCAAATACATCTGTTAAATCTTAACCACCAATATGACAGTATTAGGAGGTGGGGCCTTTGGGAGGTGATTGGGTCATGAGGGTAGAGCCCTCACAAATGGGAACAGTGCCCTTATAAATGATACCCGAGATCCCCCTCATCTTGTCTGCCATGTGGGATTACATCAAGAAGACCACCATCTACGAACCAGGAAGTGAGCCTTCACCAGACACTGTATATACCAGCACCTTGATCTTAGACTTCCCAGACTCTAAAACTGTGAGAAATAAATGCTTGTTGTTTATAAGCCACCCAGTCTATGGTATTTTGTTATAGCAGTCTGAAAGGACTAAGACAAATGCGGGTAATGTTATCTAATAGGATATAGTCATTCATTCTTTCATTCAATACACACTTACTCATGTGTCCAGACCCTGCTCCCAGGAGTGCTATTGGTGGCACAGTTTCACGTAAAATATGTTCACATAACACAGGCGACCCTTCAAATCTGTGGCCTCTGAATCTTCGGATTCAACCAACCGTGGAGTGAAAATATTTGGGGGGAAAATCCAGAAAGTTCCGCAAAACACTTGAATTTGCTGCTCACTGGCAACTATCTACATAGCACTAACACTGTATTAGCTATTATAAGTAATCTAGAAATGATTTAAAGTATTTGGGAGGATGTGCTTAGGTTAAATGCAAATACAGCACCACTTTATAGAAAGGACTTGAGCATCCTTGGATTTTGGTATCTGTGTGAGTCCTGGAACCAATCTCCCATGGATACCAAGGGACGACTGTACTTTCACTTTGCTCTCTAGATCCTGAGGATGCAGTGGGAAAGGAGGAAGACAAGGCTTTTTTTGAATCTTTTGTTCTAGTGTAATGTTATTGGCAACTTAAAGATACAAGCCAATTTTTGGAACAAGCATGTTGTAATTGGGGAAGTTACTTGGGTTCAAGTCTGCTAGATCTTGGGAAACTTCTGAATGCTCTCCTCTCAGTTCCCTCCTGGGAGAAATGTAAATAATGGTTTTTGCTTCACTTACCTCCCAGAATTGTCTAGAGAGTTACACCTATTAGCACTTTACATACATTATCATAATTCAATGAGATTATCAAATAAGATTATCTCCATGATGACCTTTGTAAATTGTAAGGACAGAAGTAGCAATTAAAATTCTTACTTTAAAAAAAACAAAAAAGACAAAAACCTCAGGTTGGTTTGAAGAAAGCAATATTTTTCTAGTTTTTTGGTTAGAGAGTTAAATGTTCCCAGAGGGGTTTTAGAACTCTTCCCAGCACTTTACATGGAGAATTTATCCACAGTATTTCCCAAAGCTATCACTCTCCGTTCTGCTTATTAGCATTAACTGGGAAACATTAAAAATACTCACACCCGGGCCTCACCCTAAACAATAGATTTCTTATCTCTGGGGGTGGAGCCCTAAAAATTTTTCTCAGGCCATTCTAATATGCCACCTGGGCTGAGAAGCACAGCCCTAAGAAATGCTTTTCTAATCTAACATCTTCGGTTTTGCCAGATAAATTTTTTTTTTTTAAAGGAGATGTTGGGGGTAGGAGTTTATTAATTTATTTATTTACTTTTGCTGTGTTGGGTCTTCGTTTCTGTGCGAGGGCTTTCTCTAGTTGCAGCGAGCAGGGGCCACTCCATCGCGGTGCGCAGGCCTCTCACTATCGCGGCCTCTCTTGTTGCGGAGCACAGGCTCCAGACGCGCAGGCTCAGTAGTTGTGGCTCACGGGTCTAGTTGCTCCGCGGCATGTGGGATCCTCCCAGACCAGGGCTCAAACCATTGTCCCCTGCATTAGCCTGCAGATTCTCAACCACTACGCCACAAGGGAAGCCCCAACTCTTAAGCATTATAATTGTTCTGGGTGGGCGGTGGTGGTTTGTCCGGCCTCCCTCCCACCTTCTGGAAGGCGGCAGCTGCGCAAAACTTGAGCGCTCGGGTAGTTGGTTAGTGGATCTGTCCTCTGACTTTACAAATGTCATTGCCAGCATTTAATACGTCTTACAGTAGTAATGAAATCACTTTTATAATGGAATTGCTCCACAGATTACAGAGTGCTTTCAAATGCATCATCTCATTGAAATAAGTTTTTTTTTTTCAGGCATAAAGAAACATATGCGGGGCTTCCCTGGTGGCGCAGTGGTTGAGAGTCCGCCTGCCGATGCAGGGGACGCGGGTTCTTGCCTCGGTCCGGGAAGATCCTACATGCCGCGGAGCGGCTGGGCCCGTGAGCCATGGCCACTGGGCCTGCGCGTCCGGAGCCTGTGCTCCGCTATGGGAGAGGCCCAGGAAAAAAAAAAAAAAAAAAAAAAAAAAGAAACATATGCTCATCATAGGAATCTTAAAAAAGTTTAGAAAGGTGAAAGATGATATTAAAAAAAATCTCCCAAACCCCATTACCTAAAGACAACCATTGTTAATATTTTACAAATTTCCTTCCAGTTGTTTTTAACGAATTAAAATTGTCATAAAATGCATCTTCACTGTAAAAAAAAAATCAAATACAGAGTTTATAAATTAAAAAATGAAAGTTCCTGTCCTCTCCCTAACCGTCCCCACCCCAACTCCTACAACCACCTTGCCAAATCATACTTTTCAGAGACAGACATTGTGTTTTGTTTTGTTTTTGTTTTTGTTTTTGTTTTGTGGTACGCGGGCCTCTCACTGCTGTGGCCTCTCTCGTTGCGGCGCACAGGCTCCAGACGCGCAGGCTCAGCGGCCATGGCTCATGGGCCCAGCCGCTCCGCGGCATGTAGGGATGTTCCTGGACCAGGGCACGAACCCGTGTCCCATGCATCGGCAGGCGGACTCTCAACCACTGCGCCACCAGGGAAGCCCCAAATGGGTTTTATTTTTAACTGTTTTAATAGCTTGTGAAAATATGGTGGTGCTTTTTATGGCTGCAATGAATTTTAGAGATATGAGACTTCACTGTAGCTTTCTAATACTAAATCTTTTTAGTGGAGATACGATATGCAGTTTGCTGGTGTCTCTCCATGCATCCTGGTAGCCAATTCCTCCTTCTGTTGCTATTCATGCTTTCCTCGAAATTGCGGGCTATAAGTATTGGTAGAAGGGGGACAGTCTCAGCAGTTGGTGCCTAGGAAATTGGTATCATCCCCCATGAGCTTCATTTAACTTGAAACCAAGAAGGACCCTGTGGGGCTCCTGGGCACAGAAGCCTTTTTGTCCCCCGTTTCTTGTAGGCAAGACTCCAGCCTTCATGACCTTCCCTGAGTTCCAAAGGGCAGATTCGAACAGCTGCTAATCAAGGGAGGAGCAGCCAAGCCCCCACCTGAGGCAAGGTTAAAGGGACCAGGGATTTCCCTGGCGGTCTAGTGGCTAAGACTCTCCCAGCAGAGCTCCCAGCAGAGCTCCCAGGTTCGATCCCCGGTCAGGGAACTAGATCCCACATGAATGCTGCAACTAAGAGTTCACATGCAGTAATGAAGATCCCGCGCGCCACAACTAAGACCCGGCGCAGCCAAAATAAATAAATAAATAATTAATTTAAAAAAAAGACTAAAGAGACCAGAGAAGCTGAGACGACATTAAGCCGACATGAAGCAAGTGCAGGCCTTGCACACCCCCTAACCTTGTCAGTAATCCCACCCTTGAACTATTGCTATAAAACTCTTCATCAAATCCTTAAGCGTTGGGACACATAGTTTTTGAGGGCAGGAGCCCGCCGTGTCCCCCTTTGCCTGGCAAAGCAATAAAGCTATTCTTTTCTACTTCACCTAAAACTCTGTCTCCAAGATTCAATTTGGCACCTGTGCAGAGAGGCCAAGCTTTCCGCACCAGCCTTCCTTAGGTTTATTCTCATTTCTTAAAGACGAACTTTTCCCCTTCCTGTGAAGAGCACATGATGGCTTCTTTGGCATTGGAACTTTAAAAAGAGGATAAATATATAGGTGTATTAAGACTCTTTGACTTCAATAGCAGAAACTCAACTTCTTTGCCATAAAAAGGGAATTAATTGGCTCACGTAACTGAAAAGTCTAGGCCATTTGACCTCAAGCATGGCTGGATCCAGGAGCTCAAATGCTGTCAAAGGCTTGATTCACATGTCTTGGGTCTTGCCTGCTTTCCTCTATAGTGGCTCCATTCTCAGACAGGCTGATCTCTAGTGCTGACAAGATAGCTGCCAACATTTTGTCTTCTCAGAAAACCCAACAGAAAAAAACACATTCTTTCTTCAGTAGTTCCAAGAGAATGTGTCCACTCTGGAGGATGAGGGGTAAGGACAGGGTTGATGCTTACAGATGGGACAACAGTCTATCACTGCCATCAACTGGGCAGTGCCTATGCTGTACCTGTTGTTAACTAATCTGAAGTAAGGAGAAGTGGCAAAGAGTCATCCTGTTGGGTTTTTAATAGCTTTTACTTCATTTCATCCATTTTCACTTTTATTTTTCCCTTACCTCTTTCTTTGCTCCTCCAAAGTCTCAAGAAGTGGGTGGGTAAGATTTGATCTTAGTTTGGGGGAATGAGTGTGATGTAGTTGTAGTAGTGGTGACTGTGTGTTTGAGGAGTGGGGCCTGGTTATTCCAGCTCCTGTTTTCCACCACAAATCCCTTTGTCCAAGAAGAAAGTAGAAAAACTTCAGCTTCACTAGGGCAAGTGCCTAACGTCTAATTCACCATTAATTTCCAGCACATCACAGTCCAGTGCCTGGAGTACTTCAGAAGTATTCATCAAGTATTATTTGAATGTACAAAAAAAGAAACTTGAAGAAGCTATAGGATTTTTTCTCCCTTAGTTGTCTTAAAAAGCATGTGTAAAGCAATTATACCCCAATAAAGATGTTTAAAAAAAAAAAAAAAAAAAAAAAAACAAGAGCTATGGAGGTAGAGTTCCTGGGCTTGAAACCTGGCATCCCAGCTCTTCCCTTACTACCTGTGCCACTTTGGGTATGTCACTTAACCTCTCTGTGGCTCAGTTTCTTTATCTGGAAAATGAAGGTAGTAATAGGGGGTTGTCGAGAGAATTAAATGAATTAATACACATAAAAACACTCACGTGGTAGACAGGATTTCTAATCACCTATACCTAATCAGCTACGGGAAGAATGTACCTCACCACCTGCTTTGAAGTCAAGCTTGGCCTTGGGACTTGATTTATCCGAAGATGTGAGAGCAAATGCCACGTGTCACTTCTGAGTAGAAGCTTTAAAAGCCAATGTGTGTTTTGACATATGCTATGTAGTAAGGAATTTGGCCTTGCTCAGAGAAAAAACTGACTTTGCCATCAGCTACTAGGAGGTAATCAATGTCATACTGGGTAGGAGTGTCTTTGCTTAGTGTAGGGGCTAGCCACACCAGAAAGACCATACATGGGGTTCGGGGGGTGTCTTTGAGTCATGTGTTATCTCAACTCAGGAGACTGAGTTCAACCGTGTGGATAACCATTCCTTCAATCATGCCTCTGTAACCCCATAAAAAGTCTGGACACAGAAGCTCAGGTGAGCTGCCTTGGTCAGCAATATTCCGTGTGTATTGTTACATACTGATGCCAGCAGAGGAATGCATCCTGAGGACAGCATAGCTTTGTGTTTGGAACCTTCCCAGAGTCTGCCCTATGTGTCTCTTCCTTTAACTGATTTTGATCTGTACCCTTTCCTTGTAATAAACAGTAACTCTGAGCACAATAGCTTTCAGTGAATTCTGAGTCCTTCGGTGAATTATTGAACCTGAGGGTAGTTTGGGGAACCCCTGAACTTGCAGTTGATGTCAGAAGTGAGGACAGTCTTGGGGGCTGTGCCCTTAAATTTTCTAGTTTGGCTACCTCTGGGTATTGATACTGAAAACTTGGCCTCTGTGTACCGGTGCTGAATTGAATCTCAGAGACAGAGTTTTGGGTGAAGTAGAAAAGAATAGCTTTATTGCTTTGCCAGGCTAAGGGGGACACAGCAAGCTTGTGCCCTAGAAAACTGTGTGTCCCCACCTGGGAGGATTTGGTGAGAAGTTTTATAGCAATGGTTCAAGGGTGGAGTTGCTGATAAGGATCTGCACTCCTTTAATCTGGCCTCAGGTGGTCTTCTAAGGAGCTTCTCTGGTTCTCAGCCACCATTCTACTGTTTCTATGAATTTGACTACTCTAGGTACCTCATATAAGTGGAATCACATAGTATTTGTCTTTTTGTGACTGGCTTAATGTGACTTAGCATAATGTCCTAAGGCTCATCCATGTTGTAGCATGTGTCATAATGATTTTCTACCTAATCACCTAACATGTTGTTTATTCATTTATCTATCAATGGACACCTGGATTGCTTCCACCTTTAGACTACTGTGTAGAATACCGCTATGAACATGGGTATACGAACACCGCTTTAAGAGCCTGCTTTCGATTCTTTTGGATATGTATCCAGGAGTAGAACTGCTGGATCATATAGTAATTGCATGTTTAATTTTGTGAGGGACCACGATACTGCTTTCCATAGCAGCTGCATCATTTCATATTCTCACCAACAGCTGGAGCAGTTTTAAAATAGATTCTGCATTGAAAGCTCACAAGGGGCACTTTAGAATTTAGCCATGGTCTATTCTTCCTATTATCTCTTCCATCATAGAAATGTGGGAACTAAGAAGAATCTTCTTGCTCGAGTATATAGGGGGAGGACTATTCAGAGAGATCAACCACGATGAGGGAGTAAGCCATACCCTTATTCGACTTCCTCAAAGCTTCATCTTTTTATACCACTCAGCTCCTATATAGTCTTAATCTCTCATCCAGAATCTGCAAAGAGGACAGAGCTTGAAAAGTTTCCACATTTGATTTTCAACCATTACTTTTTCTCCTCGTTTCTAAAAGGAAAAATTTTTTTTCTTTTAAGGATTATATGCTTCTTTTTACTCCACCTGTCTTACCAGTACATGGGTGGCTATTAGCCCAGTTTAATTTCTGATTATCTATTGCTTTGTAACAAATTACTGCCACAATTAAAACAACAACCATTTAATTCTATCTCATGATATTTTGGGTCATGAATTCAGGCAGGCTTAGTTGGGTGATAATTCTCCATCGTGAGTATCAACTGGGGTCACTTGATGGTGTTTAGCTTGTGTGTTTAGCTGCTCTGAAAGGCTTCACTAGCTTGTACAGTTTCTTGGAAGGGATGACTGAAAGGCTGGGCTTAGCTGGGACCCTCGGCTGTGGGATGCTCCCACACAGGGCTTCTCCAGCATGGTGGTCTCAGGGCAGTCAGACTTACATGGCAGCTTAGGGCTCCCAGAGATTGTTCCAAGGACAGGAGGTGAATGCTTCCAGACACTTAATGCCTAAGCCCAGGCACAGAGTGAGCTTTTGCCATATTCTGTTGATGAAAACAGTTACAGAGCCCACCTAAATTGAAGGGGAGGGGACACAAACCCTATCGCTTGATGGGAGGAGTGTCAAAGAGTTCTTGGCCATTTTCAATCTTTCACGTGATTTACATAAGAAGAGACTAACAAATACTGTGACTCAGGTAGAGTAGAGTCTGAGTTTCATAGTGATCAGTGATGGCAGGATTAAATGACTGTCGTAGGTTTAGGCGGAATAAAGATTGAGGTTCCAAAAAGTTAGCTATAGCCAAATCCCAAAACTGTGAATGAAAGAGTCATAGATTAATAAACTAATTAAACATTAAAACTACTAAATAGAAAAAATAAACAATTTACAAGGGAAAATAGTAATATGTTTAATAAATAAAGGGTTACTATCCTTAACATAGAAAGTACTTTTTGAATTAATAGTAGAAAAATACGTTTGGAAATGCAAGGGACCCAGAATATCCAAAACACTCATGAAAAAAAGAAAAACAACAACTAATTTGGAGAACTTACCCTTTCTGATTTCAGAAGTTATTACAAAACTATTTTAATCAAGACTATGTGGTACTGGCATGAGGATAGAATACAGATCAATAGAACAGAATTAAGAATAAACCAATTTATGGTCAATTAATTTTTGACAAGGGTGCCAAGAACAATTCAGTGGGGGAAAGATTCATCTTTTTTTCTTTCTTTTTTTTTGGCCGCACCCTCCAGCATGAGGGAGCTTAGTTCCCCGACCAGAGATCGAACCCGTGCCCCCTGCAGTGAAAGTGTGGAGCCCTAACCACTGGACCACCAGGGAAGTCCCAAGAATAGTCTTTTCTAATAGTGCTGGGCCAACTGGATATCCACATGCAAAAGAATGAAGTTGGACCCCTGCCTCATACCATATACAAAAAAGAACTAATAATGAACCAAAGCCCTAAATGTAAGAGTTTAAACTATAAGACTCATAGGGGTAAATCTTCCTGACCTTGCATTAAGCAATGGTTTCTTAGACATGAAACCTAAAACTCAGCAAACAATGAAAAAATACATTAATTGGATTTCATCAAAACCTACAACTTTCGGGCTTCAAAGGACGCTATTAAGAAAGTGAAAAGACAACCCATAGAATGGGAGAAAATTTTTCAACTCATATATCTGATAAGGAATTAGTACTATCCAGAATATGTAAGGAACACTTATAGCTCAACATTAAAAGGAAAAATTACCTATTTAAAAAATGGGCACAGGATTTGAATAGACATTTCTTTTTTTTTTTTTCTTTTGAATAGACATTTCTTAAAAGAAGATAGACAAATGGCCAGTAAACATATGAGAAGATAGTCACAGCATTAGTCACCAAAGAAATGCATATCAAAACCACACTGAGATACCACATCACACCTACTAGTACAGCTATAGTAAAAGACAGACAATAACAAGTGTTGATGAGGATATGGTGAAACTGGGACCCACATACATTGTTGATGGGGTATAAAAATGTGCAGTTGCTCTGGAAAACCATCTGACAGTTACTCTAAAAGTTAAACATAGGTTTACAAAATGAGACTCAACTTCACTCCTAGGTATATTACCAAGGTAATTGAAATTATATAAACTGCAATAACATTTCTAGAGAGCAAATTAGAAATAGTTATCACAACTTGAAAAATACATACCCTTCAACCCATACACTCCACCCCTCAGAATATATTCTAAGGAAACATATTAAGGCAAGAGTACAAAATATATATCTAAGATGTTCATTGAAGTATTGTTTAGTAAGTTTGGAAATAACCTATGATATCTATCAATAGGAAATAAGTCCTGATATGGTTTCTTTTAGGCAGTGGAATTCCTAGCACTTGTTTAAAAGGATATTATGTGGCTGGGCTGATGACTCTCTTACACTGTAATTTTTTTCTTTCTTGTGGAGATTGAATGAACAGACTAGGACAAACATCTATATTTCTTATCCATCTCCGGGCCCAATTCCCAGAAGATGGACTGTGTATTGGAAGCAAAGGAGGAGAATGTGTGATACTTGTAAATTTCTTTTCGACAGTTTCTGTTTGTTGGAGGTTGTGCTGAATTGCTTTCTAGGTTGTCTGTTTGGGAACTGGGGGAAGAAAGATGCCCCTCAGTGTCCCAAGTGAGAGAATAGAAGTGTGATTGGGAGTGGCTAAGGGTCACAATTTCAGCCTGGAGGAAGTTTAATAAAAGAGGTAAGGGCAGCTTCCACCTTAGAAAGGCAGTTCTCCTCAAGCCTGCAGGACATCAGAGGCTGCTTGTCATCAGCTCCCAAATCACTCCCCGAGCCTTCCTGACTTGGGCCCAGCATCACTTGGTAATCTGTGCATCCCACCTTCAGGAAGAAGGTTGGAACACTACGGGACTAAAGGCTGCACTTTGCTTAACCTTGAATGGTCTTTGACTCTCTTGGCCCTGAAACTTCTACCTCATTCCAAAGAGTCTAAGTAAAACCTAGGCCTGGGTGGCGGCACAGCTGGCCAGGCTGAATTTTGACAAGTCTTAAGATAGCTGTTTATAGAAAGGGAAATATGTCCAGAATATATTAAGTAGAAAAAACAAAGCTGAAAAATTATATATGTTATGATTTCTACTTTTTATGTTAAAAAGCACACAAGTCCTTGCATAGACAAAACATTCTGATGGATACACAACAAATGTAGTTAACAGTGGCTATCTCTGGGTGTGTATTTTTGGAGGTGATCTTATTTTCTTCTATATACTTCACCAGTGTTTGGTCTATTTTTTTTTCCCCAATGAGCATATATTACTTTTACAAACAGAAGAAACAGAACTATTTTTTTAAAAATGTGCCAGTGTGAGAGGGTCAGGTAGATATTACTGGCCTAAACAGGTGGACTTTGGAACCTGGCAGGTCCATGCTGACACGTGGAAAGCACAGAGCACGAGGGTGACTGCAGATTACAGGGCAGAGGGCATTTACTCTCTGGCCCATTTATACCCTTCACTAGATGCCAGCGGTCACGTTTCTTCCTGTGTTATGTGGAAGTAAAAGGGATGTCAGAACTGGTCTGCTAAATGGAAGAGTGTGGTGGGCTGAATTATATCCCCCTAAAATTCCTATCTTGAAGCCTTGACCCCTAGCGCCAAATACACCTGAGACAATATTTGGACATACGGTCTTTAAAGAATAGTTAAGGTGAGGTCATTAGAATGGCCCCTAATCCAATCTTATTGGTGTCCTTATAAGAAAAGGAAATTAGACACAGAAAGACACCAGGGAGGTACAAGCACACACACACAAAAGACGTGAGAACACAGCCAGAAGTCAGCCATCTGTAAGCCAAGGAGAGAAGCCTCAGAAGAAAATAAACCTGTCGACACCTTCCTCTTAGACTTCCAGCTCCCAGAACTGAGAGAAAATAAATTTCTGTTAAGCCACCCTGTCTGTGGTATTTTATTATGGCAGCATTAGCAAACTAAAACAAGCATATTCACAATCTTAAGTTTTTGCATGTTGAAATGTGTAAATATTTCAGCCCAAATATTTTCACAGATGCTGACTTTTTTTGCCTTCATTCAGAGTGACTTTCTTCAACAAATATTTCATAAGAAAAACCTCATCAAATAAGTTGTCTCTACTTATGATTCTGCATAATTATAGGCCTCCTAAATTTCATTTCATTCCAGTATAGAACATAAATGTACCCAATTAAAAATAGGTACTTCAGGGCTTCCCTGGTGGCGCAGTGGTTGAGCATCCGCCTGCAGATGCAGGGGACACGGGTTCGTGCCCCGGTCCGGGAAGATCCCACATGATGGGCCCTTGAGCCATGGCCTCTGAGCCTGCGCGTCTGGAGCCTGTGCTCCACAACACGAGAGGCCACAACAGTGAGAGGCCCGCGTAGCGCAAAAAAAAGGTACTTCAGCAAATGATTCATTCTGCAAGTTCAGATATCCCAAAATGCAATTACAGAATTTCAATATCAATATTGTATACCATTGAGGGGCTTATTGTTTAATTTGTTCAGTAGCTCCTGTGCTCGTGAAGTTATTGCTTCCAATAACTGCATTTTGGCATTTCATTTGATGGATATTTTGATTAAACATTTTCATAAACACACGAAAAGTGTCCAACTTTATTGGTCATCAGAGAAATATCAATTAAAAATTACAGGGAGATACCACTATACACTAGAATGGAGGAAGTGAAAAAGACTGACGTACCAAGTGTTGGCAAGGATGTGGTGCACCTGGAACTCTCAGACATTGCTGGTGGGAATATAGTCACTTTGGCAAAGAGTATGGCATTATCTTAAAAAGTTAAAGATTCATTACCATACAACCATACCATACAAGCAGAAATTCTACTTCTGGGTATTCACCCAGGAGAAATGAAAATATATGTCCAGACAAAACATGTATATGAATGGTTGTAGCAGCATTATTTGCAATAGCCCCAAACTGAAAATAACTCAAATGTCCATCGCCTTTGAATGGATAAACAAAGTGTGGTGTATTCATACCATGGAAAACTACTCAGCAATAAAAAGGAAGGAAATACTAACATAGACAACAATATGGATACATCTCAAAAATATTACGTTAAACGAAAGAAGTCAAACACAAAGATTCCATACTGTATGAGTCAATTTATATGAAATTCTATAATATTCTAACCTATAATGATACAATGGTTGCCTGAGCCAGGGTGAGGGGAGATGCTGGGTATGAGGTGAGGAAACTTTTTAGGGTGAGAGAATCGTTCTATTTTTTGATTGTGGTGGTGGTTCAATGATTGTAAAAAATTACAAAAGTTCACCAAATTGGACACTTGAAGTCAGTGTAAATATTACCTTGCTTAACAAAAAAGAGGAAAAAACTTCCAGCTAACTGTGAACAACATACAGCCAAAATTTAGAGGACTTACAAAAAAAATAGATACACTGGTAGAACATATATTCATTTGCAAAGTAGTTATTTCAAGGCTCAAATGCTTGCTTGTTTGTTTGTTTAATGAAAGCTTATTTATTTATTTTTGGCTGTGTTAGGTCTTTGTTTCTGTGCGAGGGCTTTCTCTAGTTGCAACGAGCGGGGGCCACTCTTCATTGCGGTGCGCAGGCCTCTCACTGTCGCGGCCTCTCTTGTTGCGGAGCACAAGCTCCAGACGCACAGGCTCAGTAGTTGTGGCTCACGGGCCTAGTTGCTCCACAGCATGTAGGATCTTCCCAGACCAGGGCTCGAACCCGTGTCCCCTGCATTGGCAGGCAGATTCTCAACCATTGTGCCATCAGGGAAGCCCTCAAATGTTTTTAATGTCAGATTGATGTGTTGGTTTGCATCCTTGGGAGTTTCCTGGTAAAATTCAGAATTGGTATCCTTACGTGGGGAACAAAGAGAGACCAAAGAAAGAGGCAGATCATTGCAGATTGGTAGGTGGCAGTTTTAATAAGCAAGAGACCTTACATATGAGGTTTGTCCTGGGTGGCTGCAACATAAGTAGATCTCCCCACCTACCCACCAGAATCTTAAGAGTTTGTGTAGAAGCCTTAATGGGGTTCAGTCCTGTATACTGTCTAGATGTTCTCAGTAATACATTGCTCTGTCAAAGCTGTGTCCTTTAAGTGGCTCCTAGTGTGGGTACAGTGGGCAGAATGTACATTCCAAGGACAGGGGAGCAGGGAGTGAGGAGCTTCTGATTGCTTGGGTCCAGCTTGAAGGTCAACTGGGGTCATGTCCTCTTAATGACTTCCTCAAGCACGATGAGATTCCAACAATGCTTTGCGGAAGTATGATCTTCATTTTGAAGTTGTTAAAGCAGGCCGAGAGACCATGAGTAACTTGCCCAGGGAAACAGCTAGTAAGTGGTGAGGCTGGGATTCAAACTAGGTCTGAAGTCAGAGCTCATATTCCATCTACTACACGCCTTTGACTTCTTAACTGAATCTGACATTAGTGTTTAACAGGGTCTTTGGGGGCCATTTGGACATGTTGTGAATAGAATTTAATGATAAACCTCATTTTTAGCTTGTTTTAAAAGTTGTTTTCCTCTCGAATCCTCTACCACAGTCACAATGCTCTACCAGTGGTCGGAGAATGTCTCATGAGTCCTTCTCCACACCTTGGTCTCTTCCATTTGAATCACCCTCTCACATTCCCCTTCGCTATCCATCAGTGGTTCACACACCCAGTAAAGGTCAGTCCTCCAGCGGGTATTTGGAAGTGTATATGTCGGGGAGTATTTTGGATCCCTGGTACGTAGCGGGCAGGAGTCAGGGATGCTAAGCATTATGTCATGCATGAAGCATGAACGAGTCATCCAGCCCCAAACTGTCAATAGCGCTCCCTCCAAAACTTTGGCTAAATCCTGTCTTTAGAGATCCAGCTCAAGTCATCCCTGCAACCCAGCCCGAAGTCACCTCTCTCTCTTGGATGACTCCATGCTGTTGCTACCCCGCCAACTCCTGAGTAGCTTTTCAGTCTTACTTTCTCTGGTTTCCTTCTCCTCTTGATGTAAAAGCCTATCTGTCGAAGCACATTGGAGGCACTCTGCCTTCAGGAAGCCAGTCTGCTATTCATAAAATGATTTAAAAAGGCTTCCATAGGCAGTGCTGTAGGAATTTCTTTAGAGATTGTAGCTAGGGAGACATGAACATGGGCCTTTCTACAGTATGAGTATAAATGTGTATGCTACGGATGCCAGTGAGAGACCTGGGGTTGGGGGTGGGTTGGGATCGGGGTTTCAACCACTGCTGGCCTTTGCTTGGGCCTCTAGAAGGCATCAGAGATGGCTCTCCTGGAACCTCCTGTTAGCGCTTGATTCTGTGTGGGTTGTCGACATGATTGATGCACCAGGCCATTAATCCAGTAAGAGGCTGCTAAATGGGCAGATGAACAAAAACAGGAGGCCCTTCTGAGAGCCATAAATTATCTCTCATAATAGCTTTATATACTTGAAAGTGAAGGGTATTCTGAGAGCACGGTGGAAAGTACCTGGAACCTCAGTTTCTAATAGAAACCTGGGAAATTTGATTCAACTACTAACAAATTGAAGACTTATTTTGTACAGGTGGCCGGGCTGGTACAGAGATGAATAAAAAGACAGTGCTTAATCCTTCTGGAGTTCAAAAACTTAGGAGAGAGAGTAATTTTCAAAAACTACATTTCCTTCCCCTACCCCGACCCTATAGCTAGCCCTAAAAACTAGCCCTTTAATACCCTCTCCAGACCTGCTCCTCTTCACCCCTATTACTACTGCCAGGTTTTCTGAAAGCCTGGATGGATAGCGGAAACAGCCTCTCTACATGGTTTCCTTGACCACTCCTGCCCCATCCGGATCCAACATCCTCACAGCAGAACGTGAACATTTCCAGAAAGCAATCTGATCCTATCATTCAGTAACTGATGCCAAACCCTTTAACGCAGGGGTCTCCAACCCCCGGGCTGTGGACCAATACCGGTCTGCAGCCTGCTGGGAACCAGCCGCAGAGCAGGAGGTGAGAGACAGGCAGGCGAGCAAAGCTTCCTCTGCTGCTTCCCATTGCTCCCCATCACTGGAATTACTGCCTGAACCATCCCCCCGCCACCCCCCATCTGTGGAAAAACTGTCTTCCATGAAACCGGTCCCTGGTGCCAGAAAGGATGGGGACTGCTGCTTCAATGGCACTCTAATGTTTTTAAGGATGAAATCTGAACCCTTGCCAAGGCCCTTCACCATCGCAGGTCTGTTTGCATCTTCAGCCTTTCTGTAATATAATTCTCTAATCCAGATATACCGACCCTCTGGCAGTTTCCCAGGCCTCCAAGCTCTCACTCGCTGCTCCCTGATGCTATGTGTCCCAGCCCAGAATCCAGTCAACCACGCTTTCAAAGTTCAGCCCAGGTTCCATCTCCTCCTTCTCCTCCTGTCCCCATGGGTCAGGGGCACCTCTGTTTGGCCTCCCATCGCCACTATGCTTTCTCACTTGTCACACACACCATACCTGACTCCTTATTTGTCTGTCTCAGTCAACTTTGATTTTCTCAGCTAAACCGCAAGAACTATATCTGACTCATCTCTGACTGCTCAGCACCTAGCAGTGAGTCCGGCATCTGCTAGGCACACAGTAAGTGCTTGCTGAATGTATTTGAATGAGTCCTATGTGAGGTGATAATAAATAAGACAAGAATGCCTTATTCAGAGATGCTGTATTGTGCCTTTATGTGGTCCCTGCTTTGTTTCTGACATTGCACTTGGAAAAGTTGTCGTGGGCAATTGAATGCCTCATTGTTCCTGAATGATGTATGGGAGGGGTATGATCTTAGAAAAGAGACAAGGTTTGTTTTCCTTGGGGAAACCAAAATACAGGTTTCCAATATAATTCTATCTCACAAATGATAAGAACATCCATGTTCAAAGTGATATATGCATAGAAGATCTATAGTTTAGTAGGCTGAATATTTTAGTTAAGTAGCTGAGTTTGAAATGTCATGATTTTGTCAAACAATCTGCCTTGCTTTTGACTCCATTTGATTTTTTTGGACTGTGTGTTAGTTTCCTAGGGATACCATAACAAATTCCCACTAACTTGGTGGCTTAAAACAATAGAAATTTATTCTCTCACCATTCTGGAGGCCAGAAGTCCAAAGGCAACATGTTGGCAAGCTGCGCTCCCTCTGAAGGCTCTAGGGGAGGATCTCTCCCCGCCTCTTCCATCTTCTGGTGGCTCCAGGCTTTCCTTGGCACAGGGCTGCATCACTCTAATCTCGGCCTCCATCTTCACATGGCCATCTCTTCTCCCTGTGTCCTCTCCTCTTCCGTCTCTTCTAAGGATACTTGTCAATGGTTTTAGGTAATTCCCTAGATAATCCATGGCGATCTCATCTTGTGATACTTAATTATATCAGCAAAGACTCTTTTTCCAAATAAGGTCACATTCATAGGTTGCAGAGATTAGGGTGTGGATAAAACTTTTTTTTTGGGGGGGTGCACAATTCAATCCACCATAGACTAATTTAAATACATTTATAAATGAGATCTGGATGGAATTCTAAGAGGCTAAATGATTATTTTGTAATTACAAATTACAAATAACTATTTTGAAATGCCTGAGAGGGGTCTTATTTCCTAAAGTAAGGGGCTGCGACTAGGTGAGTATTCAGTATTAATATTAAATGGAGATGCCACCACCCACTGGTTGCTAAGATCCACAATTGGCAGAGCTCGGAGGTAACAACACAAAATGCAGAATAACATGTGATATCACGGCTAATACACTTAATTATGTGGTATCTGTTAGCACTTTTGAAAATGTAAAATGGCCATTCAGATACATTGGATATGTTGAGCCCAGCAAGGACAATTGGCAACTTTATTTTTCTCTTGGGCTTTGAAGGCCTGAGTTGAATGAGTAGGGTTAGAAGCTTTTTTTTGTCCCCCCTTAGAGCTGTTGGTATTTCATGTTCATTAAGGAAGAAGCAAGGAGAGGCAGATTCTCTTGGAATCACTGAGTATCAATTCAAGAGTCTGCAACAAAGGGGATAGAAAAAGTATTGCATAGATATTACTATTGTGCCATGAAATGAATCAGTTTATCCAGTCCAGGGGTTGGCAAACTATGGTCTTAGGCCAAATCTAGTCCACTGCCTGTTTTTGTAGGCAAAATTTTATTGGAACATAGCCATGCCCATTCATTTATATTTATTGTGGCTACTTTTGCAGTACACTAATGGAGCTGAATCGTTCGATCAGAGACATAATGGCCCTCAAAGCCAAAAAGTATTTACTATCTGGCCCTTTACAGAAAAAATGTGCCTGATTCTACTCAATAATATTTAACATTTTTGAACATAAGTACTAGATGTTGTGTCGTTCTATATGCATCGTGTCACGTAATTTGATTTTATATTCAAAGCTACGCTCTGAATTAGTTGTTATCGATTGTTATTACTGACATTTTGTAGATAAGGAAACTGAGGCTTAGAGGACCAAGTAACTTGCCCCAGATACAAAGCTGCTAAGTGACAGAGATGGGACTTGAACTGGTCTGTTTGATTACTCAACTAGAGTTTTCATTCATAAACCAAATGCAAACTTTTTGTATTTCCTAATTACCTAAAGTAGCACAGAAGAGTTTTACATACCAAGGACCACAAGGAATATGGTATATATTGACATATTTGTTGTTGCCTTTTGAAAAATACAAAAATATTATTTAAACCTTATTGGAACAATATTCTAAAATAAGCGTTAGCTTATTTCAGTTATTTAGTTAGCCAGTATTTAGTTACTTAAACTGTATTATATGCAGAGAGGCAATGAATTCACCTGTGGAGTGCACCCTCTTCTCTTGGTCTCATTCAAAAGCTACACCTGGGATGGAACCTTGGCCAACAGACTTCGTGTAATACTGTGGTTCTACTGGCAAGACTATCTTTGCAGTGAGGAGGACTGTCTCCTCACTGCATTCTCCCCTCCCTTGTTATTGGAGGGCCACTTCTAAAGTCTCCCTACCTGACTCTCCTCACCTGGTTCCATGTTTAACAACCAACCTATTGGTTATTCAGGGCCGGTGCACTGCACAGCTGTGGGAGTGGAGGTTGCACCAGTCTCACTGCAGTCCGCATTAATGGCAGCCCCTAGGGTTCAGCACTATGCAGCCTGAGAAGCTGTATGTAGGTGGTTCTGGAAAGAAGGGACAAGTCTTGCTGACACCTGCAGTTTTAGTGGAAGTTATGTCAGTCGTAAAATATATTGTCATCCAGTTGTATGCACTGCTATCTGTGACCCTGAGTTAATGTGAGTGCACCTCTGAGACAGGTCCATTTTCTATGTGCTCACACCATCAGGGTTTTGGATTTGGCAGACCATGAACCAGTCCCTGGAGGGCTGTAACATCGCCAAGGAATCAGATGCCACATTATGAGGTCTCTAGGTAAAGAGTCATAGACTTCCTTGGCATTACCATGATTAAACCACATGTCCTCCCATCTGTGGAAGATGTTTTGCTGTGCCACTCAGAAGTGGATGACTAAATCCTCAGCTGTTGAGATGGCATCAGCTAAGAGGACTGCCTTGCCCCCTTGGGAAAGCTTCCATGTGTCTTCAGAACTTCTTGCAGGGTTGGCTGAAGCTCCTACTAAGACTGCATCACAGCTCGACTTCTCCCACTGCCCAATCCTGCTTTCTTCCCTTCCTCCCACTGGTGCT
Source organism: Neophocaena asiaeorientalis asiaeorientalis (assembly GCF_003031525.2). Taxonomy (NCBI): domain Eukaryota; kingdom Metazoa; phylum Chordata; class Mammalia; order Artiodactyla; family Phocoenidae; genus Neophocaena; species Neophocaena asiaeorientalis. Next base: position 2,570,128 of record NW_020173231.1, on the reverse strand, counting down.
GATAAACAACCTGCATGCTCATCTCCATCTCAGAGTCTGCTTCCTGGGGAACCTAACCTGAGATACCACTCAAGCCTCAGAACTGGAGACCTAACTAAGAAGGACTGGCAATCTATGGAAATGACAATGGAGAAATCGCCACTTATTCATCCAACAATTATTTATTGAGCACCTATTATGAGCCAAGTCCTTTCTAGACATTAAGAATAGAGCAGTGAATAAGAAAAGTGTCTACACTTTGGAGAACTTTCCAGTGGGAGGCAGACAAAAACAAATAACAATTTAATATATTAGGCAGAGATATACACTTGAAAAGAAACAAAGCAGGGTGAAAGCTTACAGTTTTGGGGTGGGAGGGGCTGCCATAGGATGCTTCAGGGAAGGCCTTTCTGAGGTGGCGACATAAAGCAGAGACTCAAAGGAAGTCAAAGTGCAAAGCAGTGCAAAGATTTGGGAGAAGAGCATTCCCAGCAGAGTCACCTAAAATGTAAAGGCCCAAGGTGGGAATGAGCATTGGGTTTTTGAGAAACAGCAGGAAGGCCAGGATGGCAGAGTGGAGTGAGCAAGGTGACGGGCAGTAGGGGGTGAGATCAGAGGTCCAGAAGGGTGTCTGAGCACAAGGGGAAGCATTTAAGGGTTTGAGCAGAAAAGAAACAGAATCTGATTTTTGTTTTAAAAAGATCAATCTGACTGCAGTTGGGGAAAGAGTGGAAGCAGGGGACCAGTGAAGAGGCACTACAGTGATCTAGGAGAGCATTGATGGTGACTTGGACCACTGTGAGGGTGGTGAGAAGTAGCTGGATCTGGGGATGTATTTTGAAGGTAGAGCTTTAGGACTTGCTGATTGTTATGGACTGAATGTTTATGTCTCCCCAAGTTCATATGTTGAAGCCCTAACGTCCACCCCCACCCCCAGTGTGATGGTATTATGAGGTGGGGCCTTTGAGAAGTAATTAAGATTAGATGAGGTTATGAGGGTACAGCCTCCATGATGGGATTGTTACCCTTATGAAAGGAACTTGCTCTCACCACCGTGTAAGGAAGCTGCAAGAAGTGAGCCTTTCACAAGCCAGGAAGAGGTTTATCACCCTAACCAACCAGGCTGGCACCCTGATCTTGGATTTCCAGCTCCAGATTGCAAGAAATAAATTTCTGTTTAAGCCACCCACTCTATGGTATATTGCTATGGCAGCCAGAGCTAAGACACTGATGTGTCGGATGAGGGGCTAGGGGTGGAGAGAGTCAAGGCGCTCACTAGTTTCTTGGCCTGAGTACGTGGATGAATGGTGGTGTTGTTTACTGCGATACGCGTTCTCCCCATTTATAGATTGCTACAGTCTCTTGTGCACAAGTCAGAGGGCCCATATGGTGATTTGTATTTGCAGGAGACTGCGTCACTGCATGTCTGAGATGACTTATGATGAAAGAACTAGAGGAGATAGCATTTAAATTAAAACAATATGCACTTATTGTTTTGTAAGAAATATTCCTGGTGGGAAAGGGAAAGTGAGGGAGGTTTGCAGTCACAAGCATTCTGCTCTTATTATCACTAGGAGAATTGTCATCTCACTTGTAGAACAGAATTAGGTATGATAAATAAGCTTCAAAACCAGAGGAGTGCTGAATACTGTCTGGTGTCTCTGGTCAGTTCTGCTGGCATTTGTTGATATAGTTATAGTCTTCTTCTTTAAATTGATGCAATAAATTTTACTGACATATTATTTCATAATGTTGAGCCATTCTAGCAATGCTGAAATAAAATTGACCTGGAAGTGGTATAACAATCCTTTCAATATACAACTGGATTTGATTTGTTCATAATTAATTATTTAGTTAACTTGTTTATTAACATTTAATGTTCTTTCCAAAATAAGTTTAGAATACTTTCTATTGTCTTTTATTTTCTATTTTATTAATTTTAGCTTTTATCTTTATTAATTACCTTCTCCTACCTTATTTTATTCTCGTTCTAGTTTCTTAAAACTGACCACATATTTAATTTGTTTTCAGACTTTTTAAATAATGACAGCATTTAAGGCTATACATTTCCATTTGAGTATAACACTACCTATGCCCATAAGCTTGGATATGATATATTTTCCTTGTTGTTAATTTCCATGTAATTTTTCAGTTTTGATTTCTCTCTTTGACCAAAGTGTTTAATTTTGTTTTGTTTTCAGAAGAGTTTAAAAGTTCCCAATTGTTTAAGGTTTTTTTAGTCATAATTTTGTTGTTGACTTATAATTTTATTAGCTTATAGTTAGAGAAATTAATCTATAAAAACAATATATTTCAGAGTTTATTAAGGTTGTCTTTCTGATCAATTATATGACCAATTTTTGTAAATAAGCAATGAACATAAGATTAGAAGGTTTACTGGAAAGGAAATTTCAGTTACTCATGGGTTTTCCAAGAAATCTTGCCATTCCCTACAGGGCATACATGATGTGTTTGACTGTTACCTTCTACTGGTGTCTCCATCTTAAGCCAGGTCTGCATCATTTTCTTCATTATATCTCACTTGGTTTCATCCCTGTCACCTCATTTTAGAATTATTAATTATTTCAATTGCTCATTCCTTCTATTCTCTTTACTTATACCGGCTTGGTCAAGTTTCTCTACTTTCACAGCACTTCCTCCTCATTCCAGACCCTGGTTTTCTAGAAGTTCTTCTAGGCTTTTGAATTCCACTAGTATTTACTTTTCCCTCGTTAACTATATTTTTCATTAAAAAAATTTACTAGTAAGCTGTTATGTGACAATGCCTTTGTTAGGAAACATGAAAGATATAAGAGGCAGGGGTCATTTCCCTGCTGTACGCTTCAAATGCTTACAATTCCATTAGTTTATAGCAGTGGCTCGCAATCAACTACCACTCATCTTTCTACATTTCAGCTCACAAAATTAGGTTTCATTCTTCTCTTATTCTCTTTGTCCTCGTGGGTTTACAATTTTTTTAAAAAGCCATTTATTGTAGCTTTTAGTGAGGACTTGGTAGAGAACAGAGTAAAATTATGTGCTTCATTTTCCATCTTTAACCAGTAACCTTTATTTTTGTACTAACATAGAAAAGTTAAATAATGTTTATGCCACTCTAATAAACTATTTTACCTGCCCACTTCCTACAAGCCTCTAGAATTTTTAAAAAGCTTCTTTAAACCTCTCTTTCCAGACTGCCCTGGTGACGCAATGGTTAAGAATCCACCTGCCAAGGCAGGGGACACAGGTTCATGCCCTGGTCTGGGAAGACTCCACATGCTGCATAACAACTAAGCCCATGTGCCACAACTACTGAGCCTGCACTCTAGAGCCCGCGATCCACAACTACTGAGCCCGTGTGCCACAACTACTGAAGCCTGCATGCCTAGAGCCCGTGCTCCACAGCAAGAGAAGCCACCGCAATGAGAAGCCCATGCACCACAATGAAAAGTAGGCCCCGCTCACCGCAACTAGAGAAAGCCTGTGCTCAGCAACAAAGACCCAGTGCAGCCAAAAATAAATAAATAAATTTATATTAAAAAATCAACAACCGTCTCTTCCCCCTCAGGCTCCCTCACCCTCAGCTGCTGGGTTTTTCTGAGAGAGTTTAGAATTTCAGTTTCAGGCTATTATAAATTTTCCCCTGCAATATGTCTCATCTGTTTCAACAAACCTATGGAACACTTAGATTGTAATTCTCTGTCTCTTTATCAGAGTTTTAACTATAGATAAGGTACAATGCTTGTTATTTCTTGTATTCTTGATATTTTCTTAAGATATTTGTTTTGACATCATCCTTATTACATTTAATGTATTTCCTTGAGTACTTTCCTCAGCTGATTTTATGGGTGGTTTACTTTATTCATGTCGGATCACATCTTTTATCCTTTTTTTAATCAATGATATCATTGCTGAGTATGGAATTCTTGGAGTTCCATACCGTTATAACAACATTCTATAATTTTATAATACCATCTTTTAGTCATCAATGTTACAGATGAAAAGATGAACACCAACCTGATTTCTTTCTTTGTGAATAATGTGTTCTTTCTGCCTGAAAGTTTGTAGGTTATCTTCTTTCTCTGAAGAGTTCAGATACTTCAACAGGATATAATATGTCTAAGTGTGTGCTTCTTTCTCACTTATCAAGCCGAATTCTTCTTTTTTTTTTTCCAGCTTTTAGTTTTATTGATCTTTCCTATTGTTTTCTTTGTTTCTATTTCATTTATTTCTGGTCTGATCTTTATGATTTCTTTCCTTCTACTAACTTTGGGTTTTGTTCTTCTTTCGCTAGTTCCTTTAGGTGTAAGGTTAGATTGTTTATTTGAGATTTTCTTGTTTCTTGAGGTAGGATTGTATCGCTATAAACTTCTCTCTTAGAACTGCTTTTGCTGCATCCCATAGGTTTTGTATCATCGTGTTTTCGTCGTCATCTGTCTCTCGGTATTTTTGAGTTCCTCTTTGATTTCTTCAGTGATCTCTTGGTAATTTAGTACCGTATTGATTAGCCTCCATGTGTTTGTGTTTTTTACGTTTTTTTCCCCTGTAATTTATTTCTAAGCTCATAGTGTTGTGGCCAGAGAAGATGCTTAATATGATTTCAATTTTCTTAAATTTACTGAGGCTTGATTTGTGACCCAAGATGTGATCTATTCTGGAGAATGTTCTGTGTGCACTTGAGAAGAAAGTGTAATCTGCTGTTTTCAGATGGAATGTCCTATAAATATCAATTAAATCTATCTGGTCTATTGTGTCATTTAAAGCTTGTGTTTCCTTATTAAGTTTTCTGTCTGGATGATCTGTCCATTGGTGTGAGTGAGGTGTTAAAGTCTCCCACTATTATTGTGTTACTGGCAATTTCCTCTTTTATAGCTGTTAGCAGTTGCCTTATGTATTGAGGTGCTCCTATGTTGGTGCATATATATTTATAATTGTTATATCTTCTTCTTGGATTGATCCCTTGATCATTATGTAGTGTCCTTCCTTATCTCTTTTAACATTGTTTATTTTAAAGTCTATTTTATCTGATATGAATATTGCTACTCCAGCTTTCTTTTGATTTCTATTTGCATGGAATATCTTATTCCATCCCCTCACTTTCAGTCTGTATGTGTCCCTAGGTCTGAATTGGGTCTCTTGTAGACAGCATATATATGAGTCTTGTTTTCTGTATCCATTCAGTGAGCCTGTGTCTTTTGGTTGGAGCATTTAATCCATTCACATTTAAGGTAATTATCAATATGTATGTTCCTATTACCATTTTCTTAATTGTTTTGGGTTTGTTTTCCTAGGTCCTTTTCTTCTCTTGTGTTTCCTACTTAGAGAAGTTCCTTTAGCATTTGTTGTAGAGCTGGTTTGGTGGTGTTGAATTCTCTTAGCTTTTGCTTGTCTGTAAAGCTTTTGATTTCTCCCTCGAATCTAAATGAGATCCTTGCTGGCTAGAGTAATCTTGGTTGTAGATTCTTCCCTTTCATCACTTGAAATATATCATGCCACTCCCTTCTGGCTTGTAGAGTTTCTGCTGAGAAATCAGCTGTTAACCTTATGGGAGTTCCTTTGTATGTTACTTGTTGTTTGTTCCTTGTTGCTTTTAATAAGTTTTCTTTGTCTTTAAGTTTTGTCAATTTGATTACTATGTGTCTTGGCATGTTTCTCCTTGGGTTTATTCTGCCTGGGACTCTGTGCTTCCTGGACTTGGGTGGCTATTTCCTTTCCCATGTTAGGGAAATTTTTGACTATAATCTCTTCAAATATTTTCTCAGGTCCTTTCTCTCTCTCTTCTCCTTCTGGGACCCCTATAATGTGAATGTTGGTGTTCAATGTTGTCCCAGAGGTCTCTTAGGCTGTCTTCATTTCTTTTCATTCTTTTTTCTTTATTCCTTTCCATGGCAGTGAATTCCACCATTCTGTATTCCAAGTCACTTATCCATTCTTCTGCCTCAGTTATTCTGCTATTGATTCCTTCTAGTGTACTTTTCATTTCAGTTATTGTATTGTTCGTCTCTGTTTGTTTGTTCTTTAATTCTTCTAGGTGTTTGTTTTTTAATTCTTCTAGGTCTTTGTTAAACATTTCTTCCATCTTCTCGATCTTTGCCTCCATTCTTTTCCCAAGGTCCTGGATCATCTTCACTATCAATATTCTGAATTCTTTTTCTGGAAGGTTGCCTATCTCCACTTCATTTAATTGTTCTTCTGGGGTTTTATCTTGTTCCTTCATCTGGTACATAGTCCTCTGCCTTTCCATTCTGTCTATCTTTCTGTGAACGTGGTTTTCATTCCACAGGCTGCAGGATTGTAGTTCTTGCTTCTGCTGTCTGTCCTCTGGTGGATGAGGCTATCTAAGAGGCTTGTGTGTCTGCCTAATTCTTCTTGGTGGGTCCTTTCAATCCAAAATTCAAGTCCTGTTAACTCAGTGAAGTTTTCTTTTATGACTTCTTTTACTGTTATTTCTTTCTTGTTTTTCCCATTTTAGAACTCCCATAATTGCTTGTTACTTCTACATGGCACATTCAAATCTTATAAAAAATAAGGTACCTAACTTAGGTCAGTATCTCATAGTATGGGTATATTACCTAAAAGTGGCATAGCAGGTGTATATTTCACAGTATAAATTCAGGTGTCAAAAATGAAATTTAATTTTCTATAATTGAACTAAAATTAACTTGGAGTCTTCTAATCTCAGAAAACTAAATCTTTTGCTTCTAAGTAAACCCAGTCACTTTAGGATTTTTATTTATTTGGGCCCTCTCTCCTTTTTTCTTGATGAGTCTGGCTAAAGGATTATCAAATTTGTTTATTTTTTCAAAGAACTAGCTCTTAGTTTCATTGATCTTTTCTATTGTTTTTTTACATCTCTATTTTATTTATTTCTGCTCTGATCTTCATTAATTTCTTTCCTTCTACTAACTTTGGGTTTTGTTTGTTCTTCTTTTTATAGTTCCTTTAGGTGTATTAGGATTTTTAACTTGATCAATTCAGGATTTAAACTGGGGAGAGAAGAGAAGATAATACATTGCTCAGCTGTTGCCTCTTCTGTCCAGGCCGAGCTTTGTAATCTAAGCTTAGTGCTTGTATATCATTGAGAAACTGGGGGAAACATTTCTTTCAGGTCTATGCTGGCTTCTGCTAAAATGTGAAATCCCTAGTAGTCTTTGGCCATTGGTATACTTGCTCCTACATCTGCTTCTGAAATGTCTTCATCCTGCATGCTTTACTGGATCTATGTGGGTTACTCTACATCCTTTTAATCTTGACTATGAGGCTGTTCCATGACCACCATCTGTTCTTAGCAATTCCATACTTTTCTCAGGGGCAAGGGACACTTTCAGATACTCTGTAATAGCTCTCCGGTGCTGTGGGAGATTTAGGGTTTTTTCTTAGGCCTTTTGCCTAAATACACCTGGCTTTCATTTTGAACTTAATACTACAAAGCCATGAAGATACCAGGAGCTTCTCCACGAGAAAATCAAGTATGAACCCTTCTATTTTGAAGACCAACATGAACCTATCTGTAGCTTCTATCACTACCCCACAACTGTCAGCATCAGAGGCTTGGCCTTGAGGGCAGAAATGGGTACTAGATCCATTTCAAGGATGAAACTGCTGCTAAATACTAGTTGCTTTGCTTTCTTTCCCTTGTCCCATCCACCGATTTTACTTTCATCCCTTTTCCAACTGAAAAACTGACCTTACATCTTTATGTATTCCTCATTTTTGCTCTAATGTATAAATTATTTTCTGAATTGTCCAGACTCTTAGCTTCTTAAGGCTTAAAAACTGTTTTTGCTCTCCAAAACTCTAGCTCTTACAAATCAAAAACACATAGGATTGTCAGGCTATACCATCTCAGGTCAGAGTTACTCAACTCTACCGTTGTAGCATATAAGACAGTATATAAATAATAGGCATGGCTAGAATAATAGAATAATAATGGGTTCCAAAATTCCAAAGCTTTATTTACAAAAACAGACGCTGAACCAGATTTGGTCCACAAGCTGTAATTTGCCAACCCCTGGGCTAGAGAGTAATTTTAATCTGAACTCATCTATAATACCTTAGACATTCCTGATTACCTACACAATAGAGGGTAGCATAATTTTGGAGAATGAATAGCAAATGAAGTTCTACTCTACCCATGCAGTTCTTATCGGAGAATGCAGCTTGAATCTAGTAAGGGAAGGAGAATGTTTATGATCTCACCCAAACTGAGTTTTAACATTGATGGACATAAGTAACAAGGATCTCTGGAGGTGCAACTGTGGAGAGATTGGGTGTCTTTCCTGCCCATCAGTTCAGGTGTTCTCCTCTTTGGGAATACCTCTTTGAGATGCAAACACGCCTGTTTATTTACTTTGAGACCTTATTTCTGAACTACAGAGATAAGGAGGTCAGGGTGATTATCATAACAATTGCTAGCAGTTCCTCACCACATCTCTGGGGCATCAGTTAATGTTAGCGAAGGAGATCAGAATATGCCACCCCAAAATATGCCATTTTGGTGGAAGGATTATTTTGAGCTGGAGGCAAATGAGAATCAACAGATGGAGAAAGAAGCCTTCTCAGAGCTTATCTTATCTGAATAAAAGCAGACACTTCTGAGAAGTGAGGTCTCCTATAAATTCCCTTTCTCAGGGGAATTTTATGGTCATGAGCAAGATGGAAGGTCAGCACTGAGACAGGTCTGCAAACCAACCTTTCTGAAATAAACCTTATCTTTCATTAGTTTTCCCCATACATTTCCTAGTCACTTTCCCACAGTTTACCACCCTTAGCCCAAACTCCTTTTTCTTTTGTCTTGTCATGTCTCCACAATTTATCATTCTTTGTTAAAAAGGTATATATAAAATCTGAGGCCTATCCATGTCTTTGGGTCTTCACTTTTCTGTGAAGTGAAGACCTCCAAATGCATAAGTAATAATAAATCTTTTCTCCTGTTAATCTGTCTTTTGTCAGTGTAATTTGTAGGGCCCCAGCTACTTAACCTAAGAGGATAGAGGAAAAAGTTATTTTTTTCCTCCTTTACATTAGTTATACTTTTTCAATATAACTAGAAAATAAAAAGTTCATGAAACTAGGTAGGTGGCTTAATTTGGTCAATAAGACCCAGTCATTGGGTTTTTCTTTTTATCGTTGGTCATATCATCTCTCTGGGGATATTCTCTAGAAGCTGTTTACTGTGAGGTAATATGTTAATGATGATTTGTTTTTGAAAGTGAAGCTGCCATTGTGAATGTAGAGGCTGAATCTATAATTTCTGAGGGAATCAGCGTGTCCTTGAAGTCATGACTTGGGTGTTTGAGGAAACAAGCCTCATATGGGAGGTATAGATGATCTGGTAAACAAGCACCAGAATATGAAAAATTCATTTACACTCCATTGTTATAAAACAAAATCATGTCCTCCCTTCAGAGCAGAAGTGAGGGACTGAGGTGGTGTGAACAGTTAGCTGTGTGGGCTTCTGCAGAGGCAGACCCTCAAATTGCAGCTCTGCCACTGATTGGCTGTGCCTTTGGGGCAAGTTCCTTTCCCTCTCTGAGCCTTAGTTTCTTTACTTGCAAAGGTGGAGATTCACTCAGTTACTGCTTCATTTATTAAAGCACTATTATTTGGGCAGCCTGCCTTGGAACTTACTCTTATTTGTTGAAGATCTCCAGCTTTTGGGGGGGTGGTACTTGTTGGTTCTTACTCTCCACTGCTCCCTCTGGTTTACCGAAGTTCCACCACCATCTCATGTAGCTTGGTTAACTCTTTGGATCTGAACAAATTGTTAGGTACTATGAATTTCAAAGCAAAAGGAAGGAGGGGGCCAGGAGATACCACTTCCCTCCACTCCTTCTGCTCTATTCTGAAGTCTCCTTGGCTAGTGCATTCTAAAAGAGATATTTCATTCTTTCACTATTATCTGATATCTTTTGTATATTGGATACTGTACGAAATGCAGAATATACAAAATCAATGAACTATGGTCTTGGTCCTTGAGATGCCAATAATACTGCAATCCCAAATTCTAAAAATGAACCAGACAGACCTCAGAGTCTCTAAGAGTGTAAGTGTGTTCTTCAGTGAATGTTCAAGGCAATGTTTGGCAAAAACAGGTCTCATAATTTTTATAAATTCAAATGCAACACAGTGTCCCATGGGCAGAGAATTTTCCTTGATGTCTTAACCATCTGCTAACCAGCATTCTGCCTCTGTTTGTATTCACTTTTACTTCAACTGGACACCTCCTAACATCCCAAGAAGGAAATGTTTCTAAGCTATAAAGAACTTGGAATGTTGCGATGGCTTCAAATAAGTTGGTGATTAGAAAGCTGATGCATGAATATAAGGCATTATTATTCTACACTGACGCTTCAGAGGAGGAAACTAGTTAAGCGAATATTTTCCTCCCTAACGTTTTATCCCTGCTGAAATAAGTCAAAATACCCAATATTCTTTGTATTCAGAGGTGACACTGGTAGCAGCACAACTGTCAGCTGCTGTCAATCCCAGGCTATTGGAAGCAATGTCATGGTGCTTTAACTTGCTTTTCAGTTTGTACAGTATGTCTTTGAAGCATTGCCTCTACTCATCTCTTCCACAGCTCACTGTTCAGCCAAATTGCACTATTTCAGCAGGAACTCAGCTAAATACTTAAAAGCTAGTGGGCCAGCCTTCTCCGTGTTGAGGTTTTAAGTCTGTGTTTTTCAAAGAGAGATCCTCAGATAGGCAGCAGCCATACTGCCTGGGGTGCTTGTTACATTGCCTATTCCTGGACCTTATCCCTTGACAGAAGGATTCAGAAACTCTGGGAATGGGAAATCAGATAACCTGCATTTTAAGCAAATAAATGCCTCTGGTGATGTCTATGCGCTGATGGTTAACACCTCTGAGTTGAGGGCTTTTACAGTCACCAACTATGTTTTGGTTGAGCCTCATCTATTCCTTTACACACTGGGACATCAACAGTCTGTAGAAGCCTGTTCTCAGAAATACACCTGGACGTCTCCACAAAGGGTAGATCTGTTCATATGATTCAAAGCTTCCCAGAAAACTCCCTGTCCCTTAAATATTTTATGGCTTATATTTTGAAAATGTCCCACTTGCAATCAAGTATATATCTTTCTAAATGGCTAGGTAGATCTAGAACAAAGATAGAAAACAAACCAAATCTAAAACATTAACATACTTTGAAAGAAGAAGAGATTGAATAGTGAGAGTAGAATTATAACTTTTCATGGGAACAGAAAAAGCCCTCAGCGTGGCTGATACACAGGTAAGAACTCTTTCAGGTATTTGTTAAGAAAATGAAAATAAGTGTAATGTCTTGGGCTTCCTTCCCAGACAGGTATCCTCCCCGCTGTCCTGCTCAGGGCAGACTGCACTTCCTCTAGTGGCCCAGATGCAGCGGCCATTTCGCCACCTCCTCACCTCCCACCCCCCAGTTCAGAGCTTCCTTTCCCATCCATATTGTTTCTACAACCATAGACATCATTTCTACCCAATTTTTTTAAACTTTTGATTTTGAAATAATTATAGATTTGCAGGAAACTGAAAAAAAAAAAAAGTACAGGGAGTTCCCATATGGCCTGCACCAAGCTTCCCCAAGAGTAACATCTTGGACAACTGCAGTACAATATCAAAGCCAGGAAACTGATACTGGTGGTTGGTACAATCTAGAGCTTCTTCAGATTTGACCAGTTTTACCCGCACTGTGTGTGTGTGTGTGTGTGTGTGTGTGTGTGTGTGTGTAGATCTAAGCAAATTTATCACATGTGTAGATTAGCATAACTACTACCGAAACTAAGCTACAGAACTGTTCCATCACCCAAGGTTCTCTTGTGCTACTCCTTCACAGCCAGGCCTAGCCTCTTCCACCACCATCTCTAACCCCTAGCAATAGCTAATCTATTCTCTAGCCCTATAATTTCACACAATTATTTTTTAATAGCATTTTCATAGCCTTGGAGCAACTTCCAACCATGCTGAGCTTCCTGCCTGGACTGTCCAAGTTGTCTCCCAAGGTTCCAATGACTGTTTTTGTTAGTGCTCTAGTTATAAAACTGCATAAATTTTTAGTGGTCTGACTGTAATCCTAATTCCTAAAAGCATTATTTTGAATGTATAATTTTGCTGAATGTGTGGTTTTTCAGCAATGTCTATTATGTCACAGCAGAAATATTTGTATAATGGTTCCAATATAATAAAAGTTTATTTTTTATCCAAAGAAGAGTTCAAGGAAGATCTTCTATATAGCAAGTGTTTCTCCTCCAATTGGCAATCAAGTCACCCACACTCTTTCCATCTTGTGACTTTGCCACTTTGATGGTTAATTTTATATGTCAACTGGACTGGGTCATGGGATGCCTAGTGATTTGGTTAAACATTATCTCTGGGTGTGTCTGTGAAGGTGTTTCTGGATGAGATTATATTTGAATCAGGAGACTGAGCAAAGCAGATTGCCCTCCCCAATGTGGTCAGGCCTTATCCAATCTGTTGAAGGACTGAACAAAATAAAAGGCTGAATAAGAAAGAATTCCTTCTCTCTGCCTGACTCTCTTTGAGCCGGGACATCGGTTTTCTCCTGTCTTTGGACTCAGATGTGGACTGAAATTTACACCATTGGCTCTCCTGGTTCTTAGGCCTTTGGACTTGGACTAGAACTGTACTACTGGTTCCCCTGGATCTCCAGCTTGCCATGTGCAGATCTCAGGATTTTCAGCTCCCATAATCATGTGAGCCAATTCCTGAGTAAATCTCTTTCTCTCTCTATATCCTATTAGTTCTGTTTCTCTGGAGAGCCCTAAATAATACAGCCACTCTCTAGGGCTGTGCATAGTTGCAGTTGCACCACCCTAGAGGATGGGTACAGAGAGAATGGGAGAAGCACAGCTACTTCTTCGAGATTTGACTAGGAAACAGACTGATCACTTTCACTTACATCCCATTGGCTAGAACTCAGTCACATGGCCACACTCAACTGCAACAGGGGCTGAGGAAAGTTGTCTAGATCAAAGGACATCTCTCTTCTAACTTCTAAAAATGGAGGTTTCCTTAGGAGGAAAAACTGGGAGAAGAAATGGCTTTGGGATAAACAAAATTAGTGACTAAAAAAAGTATGCATGCAAAGACGATGCCATGAAAATGTTCATCACAGAGTTGTTTACAATAGTGAAAATATTTTAACAACCTAAATAAGCTATAATAGGAGATTGGTTAAATATAATACATTATGATGGAATCATACAACAGAATAAAATGCGATGTTCAAAATAGTATTGTAGAAGAAAACATGACTTAGAACTACATGGAAAATGTTTATAATGCATTGTTAAGTATGAAAAGCAGGGAATGAAACCTATATTATATATTTCCTCTTTCGTAAAACATCAACAAAAATAGCAAATATGTGCACAGAAGAGAGACAGGATGGGTATATACAGCAATTTTAATAGTGGTTATCCTTCTCTGGAAAATTATAGGTGATTCTTAATTTCTTCTCTTTTTTAAAATCTGTATTTTCTAATTTGGGAGGACTATGCCACAAATGTATTACAGTTGAATAGAAATAATAAAAATTTAATTTCTTTTTAATAATAAAAAGAAAATAATAGATATAGATGATCATAAAACTGGTGACCTGGGTTTGAATCCTCACTCTACCACTTACTGGTTGTATGACCTTGGGTGAGCTACTAACCTTTCTAAGTATTGATTTCCTCATCCATAAAATGAGAACACTGGTAATAAAAATACCAACCTCACTGGCTTGTATGAGGCTTAAATAAAATATTATTCTTATAGTTCAGTACTTGGCACACAGTAAGAGCTCAAAAAGCTTAACCATTGTTATCATGATCATTATTAATAGTAATAATAGTGTCTTAGGGCAACTCAAGGTCATGGGGTAACATAGAAGTCATTGATGGTTCTCTCCACTCCTGGGTCAAATATCAATCTTCATAAATAAATTCCTGTTCCCCCCAAATCTACATTGCTTTTCTTTTACCTCAGTTTTGGCACCATCAGTCAATCATCATTAAAGATCATTTCTAAAGAATTCAGCTCTTAAGAAATTTCTAGGCATTTATGATGACCACATTTTATAGAACACATCTCTCTCACCACCTCCACACACATACCTATCTCCATTCCCAGTGTTTCTTTTATGTGGAGCTAACTCTCCTGGCTCTCTCCAGTCCCTTACTCACTCCTCCCCACTTCCCTCAGCCAGGACTTCCTTTCCTTCTCTTTGGGGAGCCTGCCCTGGGCCAGCGCGCATTATGGTTAAGTCTGGTTAATTCTGGCTGCTGTAGGGGAAGCCCATTTGGCAGTGTCTCTAACCTGGACTTTATCAGTGATAAAGAGGATATTTTGGTCCCTATCTGCCTTATCCTTTGTGTTATTTCTTAATTAGTTCAAAACCTGGATAGGGAATGC
>NW_020173231.1:2507156-2555697 GCF_003031525.2 Neophocaena asiaeorientalis asiaeorientalis | reverse complement strand
GCGGCCATGGCTCACGGGCCCAGCCGCTCCGCGGCATGTGGGATCCTCCTGGACCAGGGCACGAACCCGTGTTCCCTGCATCGGCAAACAGACTCTCAACCACTGTGCTACCAGGGAAGCCCCCCCACACACGGCTTTTTGATGATACAACTTCAAAGGATAAAGGTGGGGTTTTGTGTGTGTGTATGTGTGTGTTTTGTTTTTAACTAAAGCTACAGTAGGAAGCAGGCAGCCAGGAAGGTATACGAAAGCATCTAAAGATATGAAAATATCTTTAGATGCTTTCGTATACCTTCAGAATAGGAAAGACTAGGTGAGTGCTCAATGTGGATTCAGTTTGCATTTTTAGGATAGGCTAGTGGTTCTCAAACTTTAATAGTGAAAAAGAATCACCATATGGGTGATGTTGAAATTCATATCTGATTCAACAGGTTTGCTGGGGAGCCTAGCTCTACAGGAAATTCTGTATTTCCAATAAGCTCCAGGTAATGCTGCTGCCTCTGGTCTACAGACAACACCTTAAGTAGCAAGAGTGTGGAGTATCATGAATTACTATCTTCCACACTCAATAATCACTCATCAACTTTTTTATTTTGAAGCAAATTTACATTAATAATTATGTTGCTTAATCTAATATTTACGATGTGCCTACAATTTCCTAACTATATGTCTATCTAGATAGCGTGTCATATTTGCTCACCTGCCTCCACCTTTGAGTGGCTCCCATTATCAGCAGGCTTTTGCTGTTTAACAAACCACGCCACATGCAGTGGCTTAAGACAACAACCATTACTGTGCTCACAGTTCTTTGGCTTGGGCCCAGCTGGGCGATTCCCTTGCTGGTGTTGACTGGGCTTGCTCTTGGATCTATGGCCAGCTGCAGGGAGCTAGGTTGCTGTTCCCCTGCCAGTGCTGACTGTTGACTTGTGCAACGGAGAGAACTGGACCACATGTTTCTCATCACCATCCAAATGACTAAAGCAGGCTTGCTCATGTGGCAGCAGAAAGTTTCCATGTGCAGCATGGGTCAGCCCACATGTGCAAGCTCTCTTCATGACTCTACCTGAATCACATTTGCTACCATCCATCCCACTGGTCAAAGCAAGCTGCATGATCAAGTTCAGTGTCAGTGTGGGAAAGAATTACCTAAGTTGTGGATGCTGAAGGGGGAAGCATTTGTGGCTGCTTTTGCAATCTGACTATTCAAGTTCAAGTTGGCCTTTAAGGTCCACTCCCTTACCCACCGAAAGGCCTATCAGGCTTATTTTTATCTCCACACTATTACTCTTTTACTGCCCTCCTCCTGGAACACTCTTTCTACCTATCTTTGGACAGAGACCTGTTCCACTTTCAAATGATACGTCCTACTTAAGCTTGTTGTCTAAATTGGATGGGATCTTGAGTTATATGGCACATCTCATTCAGACTCTTATGTTACCTACATGCAGGTTGCATCCTCCCTTACTAGATCAGATATTTCTAAAGGGTTTTGATTGTGGCTTGCTCATCTTTGCATTCCTGTGACATCCAGCAAATAATTTCAAGTCCATTCATGTTGCTGCAAATGGTAAAATTTCATTCTTTTTTATGGCTGAGTAGTATCCCATTGTGTGTGTGTGTGTGAGTGTGTGTGTGTGTGTGTGTATATGTATACACACACACACACACACACCACATTTTCCTTATCCATTCATCTGTTGATGGACACTTAGGTTGCTTCCATATCTTGGCAATTGTAAATAACGCTGCTATGTACATTGGGGCGCATGTATCTTTTCGAATTAGTTTTTGTTTTTTTTCAGATATATATCCAGGAGTGGAAATGCTGGGTCATATGGTAGTTCTATTTTTAGTTTTTTTGAGAAACCTTCATACTTTTTTCCACAGTGGCTGCACCAATTTACATTCCCACCAACAGTGTAAGAGGGTTCCCTTTTCTCCACATCCTTGCCAACATTTTTTATTTGTATTCTTTTGGACCATAGCCATTCTGATAGGTGTGAGGTGATATCTCATGGTGGTTCTGATATGCATTTCCCTGATGATCAGTGATGTTGAACATATTTTCAGGTGCCTGTTGGCCATCTGTTGCGTTAAAAGTAGGTATTCTTATTTCTTCCTTTTACAAATTAGGAAAATGAAATGCAGAGAACTAAAGTAACTTGTCCAAGATCACAGAGCCAGGAAGCCAAAGACCAGGATTTGAACCCATATCTCTTGAACTCAAGAGCCTGGCCTTTTCAGTTAGTCTCCTAAGGGAATGAAAATAAGTGGTGTTGAATATGCCACATGCAGATAATTAAGAATTGAACAAAAAGTGTATGTTTGTCCACTTGAGAATGCAAGTCGGGCTTTGGGGGGTAGAAGAAGGTCTCAGGGTTAATGGGCTTCTCATAGAGATGAGCTCAGATTTTGACTCAGATTTATAGGTTCACAAACTATTCTCACTTCTCTGTAGAACAGTTTTCAGGCTCTGTAAAACTGAATCATTGATAAAATGATTACAGACTCACAAAAAGCTGAAGAAAACTCTAGAATGCTAACTCATTAGTGTTGAGGGAGATAGAGAAGTTACAACCACACCAGCACAGGTGTCAGATGGGCAGCGTGATCTTTCATCAATAGGGAAACCTAGTTAAGATGAAAGGGTTGCAGAGTGTGTTTATTTCCTGCCTTCTTCTGAAAATGATTTGAGTCCATTGCAAAGGGAGTGGCTATTTTTAACTAATACAGTCACCAATGAGGGATGGTGAGTCATTCTCAGTGAAAAAGCTAAATCTGTCAAGCTGACGGAAAGACTCATATTGAGTCATCAGTGCTCCATCTCTCTTGGGCAATACTGGAGAAATTCTCCTCTGTCAGTGTCTCCATTTTCAATATTCCATGAGCACATCAGTATGGATCGGGCTCCCCTTTCTTGGTTTGGGAATGTGAAGTCTGCTCTACTCTGATTTTCTGACTCTGATTACTCCCTCTCCAGCATCACAGTAGCAATCTGGGCAGCTGTCACCAGGGGATGACAATGCCTCAGGCTTAGTTACATAGGGATGGGGTAATTGGTCAATCTTCCTGTAGGTGCAACTAACTCAGGGAAAATAATATTACCAGGTAAAGTGGATGATGCTTTAAAGACATTTTTTTTTCACTCATGAAAAATGTGATAACAATTGAGATTGTGAAAGAAAGAAATGCAAACACCTAGTGTACTAGTCAGGATTGAGTGCAGGAAGCAGACGTGCCTCTAGATATTTTAACTGTGAAGGGACTTAATACAGAGAATAAGGTGTTTACAAAATCATCGGGAGTTCTAGGGGTGTGGGCCCTAGACTGGGCCTCTAGAAATGCGTTCCAGAATACTGCAGAACTGACCTGCCAGGGAAGATACCACCTCTGGGGCCATTGCTATGGCTACTGATGTCAAGAACCCAGAGCTGAGACTGTGTTCCTAGTATCAAGGTCACACTGCCTCTGGACACCCAGGAGGCTAAAGAATGGATTCCATTCTAAAGAATGGATTCTGAAACACCAGAAATTTCATGTGTCTACTGCCTTGCTTGCTAGTGACAAGAAACAGTCAAAAAAAGCAGGAAATGCCCTCCATCTTCTAAGTCTCACACAAGTACAGCTAATTGGCTAAACTTAGTTTGTTTCTAGAGTGCTAGTTGGGAGTCTGGAGAATGCATTTTGTAATTGTCCAGCTTCTGGTAAGGCCCATGAGAAAGAAGCTGTACTCTCCACACCCAGGGTCAAGTGACTGCCTCACTACCATGGCCACTACTAGCTGCAACAGCAGAGATCAGGGTCTCCCATTTGCTGAGTGCTCCCTTGGTGCCAGTGCTGGGCTGAACCCTTTACATTTGTCATTGCCTTCCCCTCACTATTATTAGATTCCTTTCACAGAGGAGGGAGCTGGGGTCTAGAGAGATTGGGTAATTTGCACAAATTAATGCTGGAGGAAAAGGAGGAACCAGGCTCTGAACTCCATCTGCCTGATTCCAGAGGCCACTTCCTCACCATTACTTGACCAGCAGCCACTCACTTCCCTTTATCACTGCTCCCCCACCCGCCATCACTCTAAGTCAAGGGCTTCTGAAACTCTCCTTACTCTCTTTCAAGTGTCAGCGAGCCCCAGGCTCTGGGCCAGTTCACAGACTCCTGACGAGTCTCCCACAGCTTTCCTCTTGGCTCCTGCTTTTGCAGGAACTGTAACCATGGCGCAGTTTTATTGCTTGGAAGAAGCTTTCTCTACCCATCCCTCCTCCCTCTGGAGAGAGAATGGCTTTACTCATCCCAGAGAAGGTCTTCAATTACCTTCTGCTACATCCACATCTACTTTTATTTCATCTTTCTCCATCTGAAATAGAGATGAAGGTGAGACAAGGATCTCTGAATTCTGAGTCTTAGCAAAATGTAATTACTACATTTTTTTCTTTTTCTAATCACAGGAGACTTTTCTGAGCAACCTAGTTACTGATTCTACTACTCCCTCACTTCCTCCTTCCAACTGCTCTATGAAGCTTGACATTGGCGTGGAAGTTATTTTGCTTCAAATTGCTTAAGAGGTCTCGTTAATGAGACTGACAACCGCCAGATCCTGCCATGCTTCGTGAGACTTGTCATTTCCCCCACCCTAAACATTTTTAGAACACATGTGAGTGGAATGACAAAGTGATGTGGTCATTATTTGCCTATTTGCATTTGCCTTTGGAAAGTATCTCCTTAATCTGAAATACCCTCATCACATGAGGTGTCACCTGCTCATCTCTGGTGCCCTGCTCTCTCCCCTCTCTTCATATCTGGGTTCATTCAGCAACCACCAAATGATAAGCAATCTTTGGGACCCATTTTTATCATTTATTCATTCAAAAATGTTTGTGAATGCTTACTATGTGTCAGACACCATGCAAAGTGCTGGAAGAGTAAGTGAATAGATAGTCATGGTTCCTGTCTTCCAGGAGCTTCCATTCCAGACATTACCCAAGCAATCAACTCATTAAAGAATTTTAAGTGAATATATAGAGAATTTACTTCAAACTAGGTTCTTACTTAGATATGGTGATCCGGGAAGGTTTCTCAGAAGAGGTGACATTTACACTGAAGGAAAAGTAGGAGCTAGCCATACAAATGGAAGAGGGGAAGATCATTTAAGACAGTAGGCACAGCATGTGGGTAGGTCCTGAGGTTGTAAAGGAAAAATTTGGTGTGTTCCAGGGTCTGCAAGGAGGTCAGTGGGCTAGAGGGGAGAGATATCACTTGATGTTAGTGGGGACTAGACTTTGTGGGGCCTTACAGGTCAAGGTAAGGAGTGTGGATTGTATTTGCAGTTGTCTAAGGTTAATGAGATGCCTGGCATAGGTGGCAGAAGGAAGATGGAGAGAAAGGGCTGCGGTGAAGCATGAAAAGATTGTTGATAGATGAACTGTGAGTGGTGGTGGAGTGGAAGAGTCCATTGTGCCTTCTGGGTCTTCAGATGTTATCAGGGCTCAGCATCAAGGACTCCTGATACCAATATGGTGGGGTCTTTTCTGCCCATAAGGTTTAATGGCTTTAAGACTTAAGCATATGCTTTTGGCAACCTGTCCTCTCTCCCCTTCTGGCAATATTTTTGTTACTCCATCCACATCCCATTGGATAGATCTTTGAGGCTGCATATTTACCTATCTAAAGCATGGACCATGCAGTGCCTCTTGGCTCTGACACTGGGTGGGGATGGGGGTGGGGCAGTTGGTTAAGAGCACAGTCTCCAGAGCCAGACAGCACAGTCAGAATCCTATTTCCCTTGACTACTGGTGCAATCTCACCTGGCTTCTTTGAGTCTTAGCTTTTTCAGTTATAAAATGGGGTGAGGATAATAATACCTGCCTCATAGGGCCACTGGGAAGATTGGATGAGCTACTGCAGGTGAAGTCCTCAGAGCAGCACCTGGCACATGGGCTCAGTGTTAGCTCTTATTAGAGCTAGGGACCAGGTGCTTTTGAACTGCCTTAATTTCACTCTTCACCCATGCTAAGAGCAGGATTTACTGCTTCAAGACATCCCCAAAATAGATCCAATCTCATTTAACAAGAAAAGACTATTTTACTAAGTGTTTCACAGGGAGATGGAGGATGGGGGTTTCCTCTAGAATGTACAGCACTTCACCCCAAAATCCCCATTGAAAATCTGGCTCCTTCTCTCCCTCCCTGGCCACTTGCTGCGTATCTACCTTCCCCTGCTACCCCTCACACTTCATTCTCGTAGTTTCCCTGGTCTTTGGACCTGGACCCTGCTTCCCACCTCATCCTTAGTTTTTTCATAGAAACCACTATTGCTTTTGCTAATCCTCTCTTTGTTTTCTATTTCCTTAATTTCCAGTCTTACTGTTATTATTTCTTTCCTTCTATTTTCTTCGTTTATTTTCTATTGTTTTACTAATTCTTGAGATAAAAGCTAAGAAAGGTTTAGCTTTTTTTTTTTTCCTTTCTACTATATGCTTTTTTCCTTCCACGCCCCCTCCCTTTTGCTTTAAATATTTATTTATTTATTTTGGCTGTGCCGGGTCTTAGTTGCGGCACACGGGATCTTTAGTGTGGCATGCGGGATCTTCATTGCCACAGGCGGAATCTAGTTCCTTGACCAGGGATCGAACCTGGGCCCCCTGTATTGGGAGAACAGAGTCTTAACCACTGGACCACCAGGGAGGTCCCCTCTTTTGCTTTTAAAGTCATATGTTTCTCCCAAGCATGGTTTTAGCTTCTTCCCATAAGCCTTGATATGTGGTTTTATTATCATTCAGTTCAAAATACTTTCTAATTTCTATTATAACCTTGTTTTTATTATTGATTCTTAGTTTAGTTGCATTGTGTCAGATGAGGTACTCTGCATGATTTTACTGCTTTGAAATCTGTTGTGACTTGTTTTATGACCCAGGATGTAGTCAATTCTGGTAAATGTTCCACGTGACCTTGAAAAGAATGTGTGGCTCTGCAGTTGTTGGGTACAGGGCTCTATGAACGTCCATTAGGTCAAGTTTACTAAACATAGTGTTTCTTAATCTTTACTAATTTTTTGTGTTAATATGACCTATTAGTTCCTAAAAGGTGTTCTGTAATATCTCAAAATGACTATAGATTTATCTATTTTTCCTTTTATCAGTTTTGACCTATATATTTTGAAATTATATTATTTGGTGCATACAAATTTAGAATTATTATATTTTCCTGGTGAATTGAGTCTTTTATCATTATGAAGTATTCCTTTTTATGTTTAGTAATGCCATTTACCTTAAAGTCTACTTCATCTAATATTAAAAATCTATGTCAGCTTTCTTTTTGTTAGTATTTGCATGTTATATTTCTTCCCATTCTTTTACTTTCAATTTTCGATCTTTGTATAGTCTTTTGTTTTAGATGTGTTCTCAGTACAAAGCATATAATTGTTTAAAAAAATTGTCTGATAATTTGCTTCACTTATATTTAATATGGTTTCTATGTGTCCTACCTGTTCTGTTTCTTTTTCACTCTTTTCTGCCTTATTTTGAACTGATTGTTTTTTGTTATCCCACTTTTCCCCCATGTTAGATTGGAAATTACACACTTTTTAAAACTATTCCTTTATTGGTTACCCTAGAGATTATAAATTCTAGATTTGCAAAAATGTAATATCAATTGGTAGCTTTACTCTCTTTTTGAGACAATACAAGCACCTTTGGAAGAGTATTTCCCAAACTTTAATGTGCATGTGAATCACAGGGGAGCTTGTTAAAATGAAAATTATGATTTAGTAAGTCTGGGGAGAGGCCCAAGATTCTGCTTTCTTGTAACTTCATGGGCCACCCTATGACTACAAAACCCTCAGAACACTTTAACTGTATTTACTCTATTTATCTCCTCCCTACTTAAATGCCAACCATGTACTTTAATTCTATATATAGTTAAATCCCTCAACACATTACTGTAGTTTTTTATGTAGACAATATTAGCCTAGATTCACCCATATATTTACATCCATATATTTTCGTTGTTCCTTATCCCTTCTTGCATCTTTGCTATCTCATCTGGAACTTTTTCTTTTTGCCTTGAGGACACTCTTTAGCATTTCCTTGAGTGGTGTTTTGTTGAAAACTCTCTGCTTTTGCCTGAAAATGTGTCCATTTTTTAAAAAAATAAATTTTTAAATTTTGGAACAATTTTAGAGGTACGGAGATGGATAAAGTTTCCCGTATATCCTTCACCTAGCTTCTCCTAATGTTAATGTCTAATATTACCATAATACATTTGTCAAAACAAAGAAACCAATATTGACACATACTGTTGACCACACTTCAGACTGTTATTTGGATTTTTCTGGTTTTCTCACCAGTGTCCTCTTTTTGTTCCAGGATTCAATCCAGGAAACCACACCGCATTCAGTCACCATGCCTTCCCTAGTTTCCTTTGGTCTATGATAATTTCTCAGATTTTATTTTTTCCCATGATGAGGACAGTTTCGAGGAGTACTGGTCAGGTATTTCCTAGAATGTTCCTCAATTAGGGTTTGTCTGATATTTTCCAATGGGTATAATGGGGTTATTAGTTTTGGAGAAAAATATCGTGGAACTGAAGTGCCCTTCTCAATTGCAATTGAGGCAGGCAGGGCAGTGGGAAAGCGTTATAATGGAAAAAAAAGAGAAGGCGTCAGGTATGCTCCAATTGTAGGCTGTTGGCATGAGGAAGCTAGAGATGGGTTAACTAGAAATGAGGTATCTGATGTGACTGGTGTGAAGAATAGCTTTTTCGAATCGGTCCTGCTTTGGAAGTGGAGGCAAATTAAAGGGATGATTTTGGTGCTTGACCAAGTCCTGACTATTCTAGGATGATTGCTGCAGAGACTGTGGTTTGCCTTCCTGGGCTGGTTGCTGCAAGGTTTTGGGTCAGAGTTCTATCATCATATATGGTCTGGCTAGTGTTCCTTTGTATGGTCAGCTCCTCAGACCCTGCCCTTTTGGGTCATTTTCTCACTTGAAAGAGGTTGGCCAATGTAGGGAAGGCTAGAGATCCAGATCTTCACCTCCTAGGGATTGCTCAGTTGCCTTCATGGTCAATTTTATTGTGAGATCTTCTTAAACTTTTTGTTGTTTTATTATTATGATAATAATCTGATTAAAGAGTGAGTGTACAGAAGAATTTAAGTCTCTACATAGAATGCAAAGACCAGCATCATGACCATTATGACAAAAACAAAAACAAGTAAAAGTTCTTTTAAGATGTTTTAGAACCAGGAACCCAATAGATCCAACTCAGGCCAAGACAGCAAATCCTACAGGCCATGAGTATCAACTTAAGACAGCTAATTAGCTTTTTCCTTAAAACAATGTATAGCCTTTTCTATCTTGGATTTTTTATTGATCTAAGTACAGCAAGAATTTTAGCAATGGCACAGATGCCACCATGACTGGCCAATAAGAAACCTAGAAAAATGCGTTTGTCCATTACTACTCATGCCAATGAATTGCAACTAATTTGTATTGCATCTAGAGCAGAAATGGTATCATTGAAAAATTCTGCTTTAGTTAGCAACAAGTTTCTTATAGTCTTTTCTCTTTGTATGATTCTCACCACTGGGGACCCTGCCTGAGCAATGAATCAGTAATTCTCCCAGGTAGAGAATAAGCAAGCAGATAAAAACCAAAACAGGAATAGGGCAGGGATCTTGGTTCAATATCTTGGGAGGAAGCTATCTACTATTTGAGGTCATCTGCTTTTTCTGAAGGTCTTGAGTCAGCTGTCAACTTCCAAAGATTGGCTTCTTCTAGAAGATCCCTGAGAATCTTCACTTTGAGCTGCCTTATTGGAGTAATCTTCTAATTGCATGGAATTCCGAATTGATTCTTTCGTTGTGAAACTTGAATCCCATGATTGACTCTCTGGAGTAACACTGTTGTACTTGTTGTTAGCAGTTCCTGATTAGGTCCTTACCAATGAGGTTCAAGAACAGTTTGTCTCTTATATCTCTTCCAATAGCTGAAATCTCCTGGCCGAAGATCACAAAGAGGCTGTTTAGGAAGATGTTGTGGGAATAATGGCAATATGATCTTGGTGATAGGACAGGGTATAGTACATGAGTCTCTGCAATATTTTCTCATGTCTGTGTGCAGCAGTACAGAGACTATTATTAGAGGTGAAATCCCTAAATGCTTGGGCCTTCCAGTTGCCAATTCATAGGGTAATAACTGATGTGATGTGTGATGTGTCCCCAAGGGGATGGACCATATGGCCATAAAGGCTAGTGGGAGTGGGATTACCTTTGGCCAAGTGATGGCACACATTTCTGAAAGTTTTGTTAATTTAAATTTAAGGATGCTATCGGTCCTTTCAACATTTCCAGAACGTTGTGGGTGGTAAGGACAATGTAGTTTTTGAGTAAGGTGTAATGCATTACAGAATTCTTTTATAATGATTACCATAAAGTGCGTGCTTGGTCACCTGATGTACAAATTGGTATGTCCCAGGTTAGAAAAAAAACTCAAGCAGATTTTTAGTAGCTGTGAAGCCTATAGCTTTTTGGCAAGGAAATGCTGCAGCTCATCCTGAAAGTAGACATACAATCACTAAAAAATATTTTAAAATAGACATAACAATAAATTGAAGGTGTTCAAAAGGCTATTGAGGCTTTGGTTCCAGGCTATGTCCCACCTTCATGGGTTTTCTTCAGGATTACGTTGTTGATTGGTGACACATGACCTGAAAATAACCTCAGCTAACCTTTTAGAGTTTCCTGATCAGTCCTGATTTAAGAGAGCAACCGATTTGTCTCTATCATGTTAAGTAGTTTCATGGAGAAATTTAGCTAATTTCCATTTGAAGTCATCTGATGCCACCAAGCAGCCACCTTGGGAGTTCCAGAGACTATCTTAGTGAAAGGTACAACCCGAGTTTTTCCATTTTTACCTTTCAAAATCAGGGGTTAAACACTGATATTTATAATGGCCTCTTTGAATACCTCCATAGACTGATGCTTTGAGGTTTAGATAGGATCATAACATTGGTTACGGCTGCTTATTTGGCACAATGATCTGCTAGAGCATTTTCTTTACCATATTATCCCTTTCTGGATGAGCCTCCATTTTCATAACAGCCACCTCTCTAAGATGTAGGAATGCACCTAAAGTTTCCTAACTCATCCACTTTTTAAATGAGATTTCCAGTATTGTTTTCAAAATCATGTACTATTCCAAAAGCATACATTCTATCTTTCTATACATGCTTACTCTCTGGTCTTTGGTTAACTGACTAGCTCTACTAAGTGCAATAAGTTCTGGCATCTGGGCTGATTTTTACCTTGGGCAGAGGACTGCATTCCAAAGGAGAGCTTAAATTAGTGATAGTATATCCTGCTTGATAACCTCCAGTTTCAGTTTTGAGGTATGAGCCATCAACAAATAATATTAGTTTGTGGTTCTCAGTGACATTCTCTAATACATTTGAATGCGTACACAACATTCCCTAGCAAAGGTAAGACAATTGTGAGGTTCACATTCCTCTGGCAAAGTGGCAAATTCAGTGTTGGAGTGGTGAATACTTAGCAATGCGAGACTACAAGAGTAACAATGTCATAGGAGGTTAATCAGCTGGCTGAAAAGTGTTGCATGTTCTTAGCCAGTAGTAATGTCTGTCCTGTATGAGGAACCGTGACGTCAAGCAAGGAGCCTAGAACTAGCTCAGCAGAAACCTCAACAATTATTTATTTATTTATTTTTAGCAGCAGCTATTACTATAAGATGTGGGGAATAAATCTTTGCAACCAGGTCAGGGGTCTGGCAATAGGTTTTTGATGGTTCCCATGAAGTTGAATGAAAATCCCAAGGGCTTGTCCAGATCACTTATGCACATATAGACAAAAGGGAATTTTGTAGTTAGGAATGCCTGTGAATGAACCTACTGAAGAACTTTCTTCATATTACAGAAGGCCTGCTCCATAGCTGGGTTCCCAGAAAAGGTCTCTTACTGAGAACTTAGTCAACTCATAAAGAGGCATTGCAATCTTATAAAAATTTGTCTGCAATATCCAGTTAAATCTAGAAATCCTGTCATACTGTTATTTTGTGAGAGGTCTAAGGTAAGTTTGAATAGTCATTTGTCTATCAAGAGAGAGCGTTTTCCCTTCCTTAGATATCCCATGACCTAAATAATGGACTGTGCTTTGTAAAAACTGCAGTTTATCTGTTGAAACTTTGTCACTTTTCTTCTAAGACTGAGAGCAAGTAAATGGAATCCTTTTTCAAGTTTTCTTAATCTTTGAATAAAGTAAGTCATCATCTACATATTGTATCAGAACTTAAGAACACGGGAAATTTAGATCTGTTAAGACTTGTTTGAGGAACTGAGAAAATAGGAGGAGGCTTCAGTGAACCTCTGGGGCATGACTGTCTAGGAATACTGTTATCTTCTTCAGGTGACGGCTAAAAGGTATTGACTGTCCTAGATGTGATCTAGAGGCACATCAAAAAAGACAAAGCAAAGGTCCACTACAGTAAAGCAAGTAGCTTCAGGCAGAATTGATGCCAAGATAGTATTTGCCTTAGGTATCACTGGGAAGTGAGGGATATAAGTTTTGTTGATTGTCCTGAGGTCTTGAAGAAATTGATATCCTTATCCATTTGGTTTCTTTACTGAGTGTTACAAGGGCTAGTGAAGGATATAAGAAGACCTTTGGATATAAGGCATTCAACTACAGCTTTGAAACCTTCCTTTGTTTCTGGCTTCAAGGGATATTGGGGATATTTGGTGGGATCTATTTACTGCTCTAATTAGTTTTCTATGTCAGGAGACTTTTAAGGTCATAGAATATCATGTATGATGTCAAGACCTTTATCTGGGGTATGCATCAAATATAATAGAGAAGGCAAAGGTATATCTAGAATAGACACAACTTGATTATGAATAGAAGAGTCCTCTGGAACTTTAACAGTCGTTCTGTTGTATATTTAATATTACAACTCCATTTGCAAAGTAAGTCTCTCCTTATTAAATTTGCAGGGTGGTATCACAGAGCAGGAAGGAATGTTTTTTATTCAAGGGCTCAAGTGTTACAGCTAAGGGCTGGGAGATAGGAAATATCTGTGGGTTATTTGAAAGAACTGTCACTTGTGTGTATGGTTACTCTGAGGAAGAGGTTGAGCAAAGATGGTGTTTAATGTAGTAAGAGTAGCATCCCTATCTACCAGGATTTGATGAGGTTGACCATCTATATTTATTCAAGTTGAGTGTTTAAGGGTAAGTCAGGATATTGAAAGTGTTTTCCTTTTTCAGAGCACCCCCATAGATCAGAATTGAGGGATTTTCTTCATCTTGGTTTTTCTTTTATAGGATGGGACATTCTTTTTTTCCAGTGTCCTTTTTGTTTACAACATCTACCTTGTCAAAAATAGTTGTTTGGGAAGTGGGCCACCTAGCTGTTGAGTCTGCATGATTCTAGTTTATTTTGGAGCTTATCTAAAGCTGTTCAACATGTTCTGGCAGGTGTTTTAGTTCAGGCAAAGGAGCTACTTCCCATTCTAATTTCTACTTTTGAATTAGGCTTCTAGTTTCAGGTTTAACCCCATTGACAAAATGAGATGTAAGGACTACTTTTACAACTGGCACCTTCATTAACTCTTGAGTGTTGTCAGAAGGTATTTTCTACTAGAAAATCATGGAAATTTCCTATATTTTCATCATTTTTCTGTTTGTATGGTTCAATTATGGTCCAATAAATTTTTATTGGAAATGTTTGGGGATACTACAGTACTTTTAGGAGACTTTGTCCTGCTTTTCAAATATATATATATATGTTTTTTAGATCCTTTTTTTTGGACAGGTGTATTGTAGAAAGAGAGATTCTGTAGATGCCTTTCTGGGTCAATCCAATCAGCTTTGCCATCCAAGATCTAGCTGAGGTTCTGACCAACATGTGTACAAGTTGATATAGGTTAGGTAACCCTGAATCATATGCACCCAAACTAATTTAAAATGCTCCTATGAATAGTTGCTGGTCTTATATGGCAGCAGAGATGCTTAATTATAGTTCTTAATTTATCTTGGGTCCTAAGTTTAAATTATGCAGTGGCCCATATATCTGGCTCATAGGAGGGATGGATCTTTAGAGGCAACTGGCATTTTGTACTCTTAGGAGAGTTTCTGGGAGTAGGGAGGGGGTGTGGACAAGAGGAAGAGAAGGGAAGAGTTGATGAGATCACAAGGACAAGGAAGAGGAGGGACACCTGGATGTAGGGAGGCAACAGGATGAGGAGGATTTACTAGGAAAGGAGTCTAGTTTATTGTTGCTTAAGTTTGTTAAATTGGGACTTCCCTGGTGGCACAGTGGTTAGGAATCGCCTGCCAATGCAGGGGACATGGGTTCAAGCCCTGGTCCAGGAGGATCCCACATGCCGCGGAGCAACTAAGCCCGCGAGCCACAACTACTGAGCCCATGTACCACAACTACTGAAGCTCGCGTGCCTAGGGCCCATGCTCTGCAACAAGAGAAGCCACCGCAATGAGAAGCCTGCGCACCACAACGAAGAGTGGCCCCCGCTCGCCACAACTAGAGAAAGCCCACGCGCAGCAACAAAGACCCAATGCAGCCAAAAATAAATACATAAATAATTTTTTTAAAAAGATAAAATCTTAAAAAAAATAGTTTGTTAAATTGCTCATTGGCTTTGGCTACAGAATCTTTTAGTGAAATACTTTTCGAACCAGAATTTCCTTTGGAGGCTTCTGCATACTAATCAAACACAGCTGCCCATTGGGCCTGAGAAATCTTAATTCCCTTTCTTTTCTAAGGTGCCTATCAAATAAAATATGTATTCAAGTCAAATGTTCCCCAGAGTGGCCACTGAAGGCCCAAATACCCACTGCTGACATTACGCCATTTAGAGAACTAGGCACCAGTATTAGGATTGTAATAAAAATACACATAAGAAGCAGCCATTTTTCCCAATGGAGGAGAGGTTTTAAGCTTTGATGACCTCAGGAGAGCTGGCAATGGTTGGTTAAAAGTGATGTTTGTTCTCTTCATGTTTCAAGACCCCTCTGAACACAGACCCAACAATCTGTGCCCCTTGGCAGGTGGAAAATTAGAGTGAACTCCCTCTTGATCAAAGGCAAGCTCTCAGGACAAAAAATCAAGAGGAAAGGAGAACCTCATCCAGTTTTACTGGTGAATCACAACGAAGTTTGTCCAAATGTATGCCGGTCTGGTAAGAACAGCAAACTCATTAGTCTGTGAGGCTGGCTCAAACAACAAGCTTACAGGGCCTATGCCTGTGTTCTACCCCATGATTCTTCTTCTTATGACCACACTTTCAGACAGCTCAATACAAAACAGAAGTACAAAAGAGAACGAAAAAGCATGAAAAAGAATGGTCTGATTCCACCAAGGATGTCAAACAAAATCGGAAGCAATAACAAAACCTGGGTACCACACTTAGAATAAATAGCTGAGGAACTCAACACAAAAATAGTGGAGCTCAGATTCAGCACTGACTTACCATGTTGGCACAGACTTGACAGCAACAAGGCGCAAGGCACTACGGTCTCTGTGAGAACCTCATCTGGCTGAAGGCTGGGATCCATGGTGATGGACAGTGCAGTCCGTGTCTCAGTGGAGTCTTCAGGAAAACTGTGGAAAGTAATGTAGACCATCCAAATAACAAAGAGACTATTTATTTAGAACTTGGTAGTGCAAGAGAGTTAGTTACTACCACTTGCATTTGGCAGACTCAGAGGCAGGCAGGGGAGAGGGAAAAGCTTTATGGTGAAAAAGAGGAAGGGTTCAGGTGTGCTCTGATTGGAGGCTGTTGGCAAGGGGAAGCTGTTGAACGTCTATTACATAGTGTTCCGAGCTGTGCTTTGAACACAGATGTCAAATATAGTCCTTGTCAACCAGGAGCTCACAGTCTAGTTGAGGAAGGCAAAACATTAACAATTGAAATGGAATTTGACAAGCACTATGGCTGATAAATGTCAGGATGCCCTGGGAACATGCAGTAGGAATAGTGGTGAGTTGGTACATGTTAAACAACTGAGTCCTAGGGGAGTGGTGTATGGGGGGAAGGTAAGAGCCGGATTTGTAGAGTTTTCTGATTTCCACGGTGTAAATACTCCTACCACAGACAGTTTCAAGCTACCAACATGATGCCACTAAAAAAGGGAGTTGGAAAGAGATGGGCAGTAGCATGCCAATATATCTTATTTCCACTATTCAGGTACAACAGACGTAAATAATCTCAAGAGCAGAGATAATAGTAAAATGTAGTAAAATAATTAGGAAGTGATGACTATTTACTACTTTTGCTTTTAATACAATTGGCTTAATTGTAAAATCACAAAATTACTGAACTTTTTTTAACAATCAGCTCTTGCAAGCAAGTATGAACCAGTGCAAGTGGGCCCTAGCATACCACTAGATAAGAGTGATTTCAGGAATTACTGTAGGCTCACCTAAAGGGAAGATTAGGAGGAAATCAAAGGCAGGGAATCTGCCTTCTCATTTCTGTATCTCAGGCGCCTAGGGTTGGGTTGTTGAATAGTGAAACTAATTCATTAATTCCGTATTAAAAAAATTTTTTTAAAGCCCCTTCTATATTCTGGGCACTTTTCTAGGTGTTTGTGGAGTATAGCAGCAAACACCAAGGCCCTGCCTTTCAGGGAGTTTACATTCATAGGTGTGTGTGTGTGTGTGTGTGTGTGTGTGTGTGTGTGTGTGTGTGTATAAACAAATGTCTGTTATATCAGGAGGTGAATGATAAGTGCTATGACCAAAAATTCTGTAACGCAAAGGAGAAAAGGAGTGGGGCACCACTATTTCAAATGGGGTCGCCAGGGAATTGCCTGGCAGTCCAGTGGTTAGTACTCCACGCTTCCCCTGCAGGGGGCACTGGTTCAATCCCTGGTTGAGGAACTAAGATTCCCCCATGCCAGGTGGTGCGGTCAAAAAAAAAAGAGGGAGGGCTTCCTTGGTGGCACAGTGGTTGGGAATCCGCCTGCCAGTGCAGGGGACACGGGTTCGAGCCCTGGTCCGGGAGGATCCCACATGCCTTGGAGCAACTAGGCCCGTGCGTCACGACTACGGAGCCTGCACTCTAGAGCTCGCAAGCCACAACTACTGAGCCCGCGTGCCACAACTACTGAAGCCCGCGCGCCTGGAGCCCGTGTTCCGCCACAGGAGAGGTCACCGCAATGAGAGGCCCGCGCACCGCAACGAAGGGTGGCCCCCGCTCGCTGCATCTAGAGGGGGCCCGGGCGCAGCAACGAAGACCCAACACAGACAAAAATAAATAAATAAATAAAATTAAAAAAAAATGGGGTTGCCAGGCAACTGTAAATGTTGAGATGTATGAGGGTAAGGATCAACGGTTCAGGAATCTGAGAAACACGACCTGAGTAGGGCTGAAGCACAGACTCCCAGAGCTCATCATTCAACAAGAGTGGAACACAGAGTAACTTCGGAAATGTTTTCTTCAGAGACGCCACGCACTCTGCCCTGATTCTTCAGCCCCTCCTCACAGAAGAAAAGTCCTTCCTTCATGACGGTCTCAGGCACGCTAGTGTTTAACTGGACCAATCAGATGCAGGGAGGCGGGGCTCGTTTTCTGTACTGCCTGAAGCCCGCCAAACGCCCTGACATCTCTGCGCATGCTCAAATCCTTCTCCTGGCACGCTATTTGGAGCGGTTTGCGCATGTGCGAGAGCGAGACGTAGATGTTTGTCCCAAGGCCTTCCCGTACCGTCCAGGCGGCGAGTCGCCTCCTGGTTTCGGAGTGTGTCCGGCGTGTGTTAGTTGTTCTCCGGCAGCAGTGACCACTGCGGACATGAACCGCGAGAGCTTCGCGGCGGGCGAGCGGCTGGTGTCGCCGGCTTACGTGCGGCAGGGCTGTGAGGCCCGCCGCTCGCACGAGCACCTCATACGGCTGCTTCTGGAGAAGGTACCGAGCTTTCGGGTCCCTCCCTAGCTGCCGCGCCCCCCAGGCTCCGGCTCCGCCCAGCGCCCCTGTTAGTTCCAGAACCTGCCTCACCTCCTCGTGTTTGCTGGTTGAGCCCTGTCCCGAGAGTCTTTCGCAGTTGGGCATGCCTTATGCCGGCTTGCGCCGTTCAGCTCCTTCTCAGCCTCGCCAATGCTGGCAAAAACCCAGAGAGTGTTATTAGGGGACGTGGGGAGTTCGGAATGTCGAGCCCTTTTTTTTTTTTTTTTTTTTTTCCTAACTTCGGGTTGAGGAAGCGAGGGGAAGGCCGGCATGATTTACTTTTTCGTTTGCGGATAGGGCAAAGTTCGTGTCTTCCATCTTTCACTACTCCTGGGGAACACATGATATTTATAAACTACGATATACTAACTCGAAGCAGGTGATGCTGAGGAACTTCACAGGTCTCGTTCTTGCCAGCATCCTGAATTTTAATGTCACTAAAGTTTGACAACCCTAGTTCTAACACCCTGGTGTGAAAAATCCTAGTTGAAGATAAGGTTTATTCGTTTTCAGTTACTTTTAACTGCAACTTTAAATCTGAGTAATCTCATTGTATTTATCACTTCTCGCAGCATCGTGTGGATAATTGTAATATAGTGTAACACAAACATTTTGCCTATTCAGAGTTTCTTCAGAGTGCTGAATTTATGTCTGAATTTTAGAAAACAAGGAGCATGGCAAAATGTGCATGGAAAAGTTTTAAAGTTCATTGAAGTAGGGCTCTGGGGAATGATGGTTTTTTAAATATAGTCATAAGCCTTTTTTTGTTTTCTTTTTTCTTTTCTTAAGGGCAAGTGTCCAGAGGATGGTTGGGATGAAAGTACACTTGAACTCTTTTTACATGAACTTGCAATCATGGATAGCAACAATTTCCTGGGAAATTGTGGTGTGGGAGAAAGGGAAGGGAGAGTGGCATCTGCATTAGTTGCTCGGCGACATTACAGGTATGATTTTTTTAAGTACAAAGCATTTCCTTTTCCCTTTTCTCTTTTTTTTTTTGTTAAAAACAATAGTGGCAGTATTAATCATATTAAATTATAAAATGTCCGTTTGTAACCTACTTCTTGTTTAAATGGGCATGTGAACTAGATGCAACAGGGAGATGGAAACAATGTACCTGAGTAGGTGCTTTTCAGGACAATAGGGTAAAAGTTCTAATATGAGGTGGTTATACCCTGTCAGCTTCTGGGTGATTAAGGATACTGGCTGTACGTTCTGTTAAGAATGTTTGTACTGTCTATACATTCTGTTAAGAGTGTTTAACCTGATAAACCTATTTGGTTGTTAAGAGTTTAAAATATGCTAAGGTTGTTTATAGTTTTCCATGTTTCTTTTCTAACATGGCAAGTTTTTTTAGAGAATGGTATATTTATAGAACTTTAACATCATTCATCTGCATCTAAACTGAATCCCATTTTATAAATATCTTGCTTGTTGCAGTAGATGTAGGAAAGGTATATTACAATTTTAGATTATTAAGTCACTTTTTTCTTTTGCATTATTCAGAAAGCTTTTCATCAATTCTGATAACCATTTAGTTGTTAGTGGTTCCAAATATGATCATTTCTCTGTTCTCCAACCTTTCTGTGAAATATAGGTAAACTCTTTAAAACTCCCATCTTCCATGATTTTAAATCATGATGAAATTTTCCTAGGAATAGTAGAATTTTATTTCAGCCGAAACTATTGCAGTCAAAACTAATGATAATGAATGTATGACCTGGATGAAAAACTAATGGTTAAAAATAAGGTGATAACATGGTTGATAATATATGTTAAAAAATGCTTAGTATGTGAGATTGCAGTGGTAATAGAGTGTGATACGTGTTCTGTGATAATTCCAGTGTGCAGAATTTCTGATCTAGTCAACTATAAATGACAAACAGACTTTTGATTTTAAAGTGTATTCAGAGGTATCTTTAAATAGTGTATAACATGATTAAATTTAAAATGAGTGGATTTGCACACTAATTTTCAAGGAGCATGTACTTCTTCTAAACTTAAGGCAGTATTTGAAACATCAGCTCATCCCTGTTAGAAGTTAGCTCACTGCTCTGATTAGGGAAATGGGAAGAAAGAAGAGAATTTAATGTTGCATATATCCTGGTTTTCTATTGCTGTATAACAAACCACCTCAAAACATAGTGGCTTAAAACAGTCATTTATTTTGTTACCTCTGACAGGTTACCTGGACTCAGCAGGTGATTATTGCTTCAGGTCTCTCATGTAGTACAGTCAGGTGTTGGCTGAGAGTTTAGTCATCTGAAGGTTCAACTGGGCAGTTTATCCAAGTTGAGTCACTCAGATGGCTGGGAGCTCAGATGGCCTCTCCAAGTGGCTTGGCTTGGGCTTTCCCCAGCATAGCAGCTGGCTTTGAAGAGAGGACCCCCTGCCCCCCACCTCCCCTTGAGCAAACCCTTTAAGAGGCCAGATAGAAGCTATAAGGCTTCTTATGACCTAGCTCAGAAGTTCCAGACCATCACTTCTGCTAGATTCTTCCAGACCAAGCAAGTCACTAAGGCCAGCCCAGATTCAGATAGAGAGGAATTAGACCCCATCTCTTGGTGTGGCAGTGGCCTATGGGCATAGGGAGAAAAGGAATTGATAGTGGCCATGATGAAGACTAGCTACCACAGCATACTTGATGAATTTGTTTTGATTTAATTAGATATTTTCACATTATTAATAGTCAAGTATAGTGTTTATTTGGTTATTGTATTTGTATACTTATACGGTGGATTACTTAGAACACTGAATATTTTTGTCCAGTTGTTGGCCATTTTTTGCTTAGGTTCATTCATGGAATTGGACGATCGGGTGATATTTCTGCTGTGCAACCCAAAGCTGCAGGTTCTAGCCTTTTGAACAAAATTACCAATTCTTTGGTCCTGGACATCATAAAGTTGGCTGGTAGGTGTTGTGTTAATCATAATACTTTTGGCTGACCAGTCACACAAACCTTTGCCTAATTTCTTTTATTAATGCTTTTCTCCAAAAAGAGTATAAAATGGCTTTTGAAAAGACAAGTATATATATATATATAACTTTTAGAATAAGATAGAAAATCAGAGCCATAAGCCTGGAGGATGAATTTAGCAGTGAGCTTCCTGAGTGTGAGTACAGAAGAATAAGCACTAAGTCTGTTAACTCTTTTTATTCGATAGAAGTATATCATTTCTTTAAGAAGGATGCTGTTTTTCTACTGGAATAACTAATTTCTGTTTTTCTTCTTATTTGTAGGTGTCCGTACAGTGACCAACTGCTTTGTAGTTCCGATGGCAACTGGTATGAGTCTAACCCTGTGTTTCTTAACATTACGACACAAAAGACCAAAAGCAAAGTACATTATATGGCCACGAATAGACCAGAAGTCCTGCTTTAAATCCATGATCACTGCAGGTAAAAGAAGAGAAGTAACATATATGTTTTTCAATGTCACAGAAAATTCAAACTTTTTATATAGAGCTAGATAAATGAAAAAGAAACTAAACCTGTTCCTATTCCTTCTTTTTATTGTGGTAAAATATACATAACAAAATTTACCCTTTTAACAAAACCTTTTTAAATGTATAGTTCCTTGACATTAACTACATTCCTCTTGTTGTGGACCATCACTGCCATCTCGCTACAGAACTTTTTCATCCTCTGAAACTGAAACTCTACCTATTAAACAATAACTCTCCCCTCCCCACCACCCTCAGTCCCTAGCAATCACTATTCTACTTTCTGTCTCTATAAATTTGTCCTTCATATAGGTGGAATTATAGAATATTTGTCATTTTGTGACTGGTTGATTTGACTTAGCATAATGTCTTTAAGGTTCATCCATGTTATAGCATGTGCCAGAATTTCTTTCCTTTTTTAGGACTCCCATTGTATATATATCCCACATTTTGTTTATTCATTCATTCATTCACTGGTGCACACTTGGGTTGGGTTGCTTCCACCTTTTGGCTGTGGTGAATAGTGCTGCTATGAACATGGAGGTACAAATACCTGTTTGAGTCCCTGCTTTGAATTCTTTTCAGTACACTCTAAGAAATGGAAGTGTTATGTCGTATGTCCCTATTCTTTAAAATGGGGATATGATTACCTGCCTCAGAAGACTGTTTTCAGAATTAAGTGGGATGACATATGAAATGCCCAACAATAAACCCTGGAGCATAAGAGGTGCTTCAGGAATGTTTGTTCTGTATACATGAGTGGAGTACACGTAAATAATTACCATGAATCAAAGTACGAGGATACAGGCGTCATTGAGTATAGATGAGACAAAAACTTTAAGTTGGTATTTTAGTATTTGGCTTGCTTAGGTCAAGTTAAATTTGAGAATTTAAAGTTATTTTTTGAATGGCCTCAGTCTGTTGTATGAAATGAACAGTATTGGGCTGTAATTAAACTGCATAAATAATCCTAAAGAAACTCGTGTAAAGGGATTCATAATAAGGACATATAGCAGAAATGGGTAGACTTTTAAAAGGTTTATTTTAAGTGGCATAAAGCTGTCAAGTCTGTTAATTTGCAAACTATTAACCAAAGAACTGGTAACCAAACTTAGAGAAAGATTGGCATATTGAAAAACTGTAAACTTTTTCCAAATGATGTTATGACTTGGACTGTGTTATGTTCTTAGGAAGCAAGATGGTTGTATTCTTAAAAAAACCCCAAAACTTGCATCATAGTTGTTTGAAAACAAAAATAGGGTTGAGTGTAGAGAATTTGAGAAATAATAGAGAATTAACTGTCCTTAGGAAGTTACTTATTTAAGTAAAATTTTCTTTGTTTTAATAGCTGTATAGATATGAAACCTAGAGTTCTGTGGACCACCATATATGAATTGATGATTTTATAGTGGCTGAAGTTTTATATTTCTGTAGACAGAATGCGGACAACTTGACGTGGATTCTAAAACAGAAGACTACTTGCCTGTAACTTTGCTTTAAATTGCTGTGTGACCTTGGGGAAGGCACTTAATCTTCCTAAACTTTGACTCCCTTATCTTTGAAGTGAGTGAGTTGAGTTAAATGGTTTCTGAATCCCTCATAGCTCTTAAATCCACAAATCTAGCCTGCTGCTAGATCTGGTATTTGAGAAGACTGAAGATGTGAGTACATAACTCACGTGCAAGACAATTTTTATATTTAAATTATAGAAGGCTTTTGTAAGCTGTGAGATAGGTCTACTAAAATGTCTTGTATTTTTCTTTAGAGGTAAAACATTACGTTGATGATTGTGATTTGTTTCAATACTTGAGCTATTATTTTTGTTCATCTCTGAAATAAAGAGAAATTTAAAATAAAACTTAAATGTTGCCAGAGAATGAGTAGGTTTACTTTTCTATGGACTGAAATTGAACTGGGCTAAGTGACCCTTTTTGTCATCAGTGACTCTTTATTACTTTTGTAGGCCTCTATTTAACATTTGCTTCCTTACTTACAGAATTAGTCTTTCATGTCATATCAAAATGTTAAGTAGATTTGTGGTCCTAATTGTGGTCTAGATGCCACTCCGCGGCATGTGGGATCTTCCCGGACCAGGGCACGAACCTGTGTCCCCTGCATCGGCAGGTGGACTCTCAACCACTGCGCCACCAGGGAAGCCCTTGACCTGCCTTTGACTCATGCTGGTATTAAGCCAGGTCTTTATTACTAGAGAAGGGTTCATTGACTAGAATAAATGTTTAAGAGTTTTTGTGTAGAATAGCACTGCTTCCTAGAGTCCACAATCTCCCCTTATTTCAGTTTATACTAACATTTTGGTTTCTGGTTGACTTGGTTAGGTTTTGAGCCTGTGGTGATAGAGAACGTTTTAGAAGGTGACGAGCTACGCACAGACCTGAGAGCAGTGGAGACTAAAGTCCACGAACTTGGGCCTGATTACGTTCTTTGTGT
Organism: Neophocaena asiaeorientalis asiaeorientalis; assembly: GCF_003031525.2. Taxonomy (NCBI): domain Eukaryota; kingdom Metazoa; phylum Chordata; class Mammalia; order Artiodactyla; family Phocoenidae; genus Neophocaena; species Neophocaena asiaeorientalis. The sequence continues at coordinate 2,531,841 of NW_020173231.1, read as the reverse complement.
TCATTCTACTACATCCTGTTTTGCTCCAAGGGTGCCTGATAGGTAAATGATTTGTGAATATTGTCCTTCAGTGTTCATTAGTCTTTTACATAAAATGCACTTATACTAATTCTCAAAGATGCCTAAATAACATTTGGCAGTAAATACTACGTGAACGGACTGTTGAAGAAACAACATAATGGCTTGGGAAAATAAAAATTAGATATAGAAGAAGGAAAAACAACTAGTACCAAGTGGAGATCTTTTTATCACCTGAGTAGATGCAGAGCATCTCTGTTTTCTTGCTCTTCTTTATGTTTCTGGACATCTTGCATCTTTTTCCTTATTGTTTAATAGAAACCTCTAAGCTAAATTTTGGACTTACATACTTGTTTTTATTGCCATCTCCACTGTGATCTTACAATTAGTTTTCATATAGAGGAACTATCAGTATTAACAGATTTTAAAGAGAGAATTTTAGAATTATTGTCCTCTAATTTTTTTTTAATTGCAAGACTAACCCAGATATACAGTTAGGTATGTAATTGTCTTTGCATTTTGAGAAAAATGCAGATATTTAAGAAAATTTTTTTAAAAAGGCAAATGTTTGCTTTTCTGAAGGATGGCTGCAAATTTTTATTCTGAAAATGTAGTAGGCTTAGGTATAGTAATAAATATTTCTAGTTTTGACAGCAACTGTTGGTTTCATTTTAACATTTTGAACAGAAGTGCTAATAATTTGTAAAAAAAACTATTGCTTTGGACTATTTTCATAGCATCAAGTTATACTTTGATTTTAATTCATGGAGTCATATAATTTGGCAGTAATTAATGCATGTTAGCTTTTACTATAGGCAGATTTTAAGAGACAATTTAAAAACCCTGCTCTTGAAAATTTACCTTGCTTCATTCATGAGTCTGGATTCTATTTTCAGATCATGTTGCATATGCTTTAGTTGTTTATTCATTACTTAATCAGATTTTAAATTTGTATTTAAATATTAAATAAGCATCTTTCTTCATTGATGTTTTTGCTATCTAGAAAAATTTTAATGTGGTTGAAATAAATTACATTTCTAAAAACACCATATGAATATTTGTATTAGTTAAATTATTTATCCTTGAGGATATCTTTGTTTTTGTTTCATTTTGACTAACTTTTTTTTAAATTGACGTATTTTTAATTGATGTGTAGTTGATTTGCGGTGTTGTGTTAGTTTCTGGTGTACAGCAAAGTGATTCAGTTATACATATAGATATATATGTATATATCTATATAACATATATACACACATACATATATATGTATATTCTTTTTTGTATCTTTTTCATTATGGTTTATTATAGGGTATTGAATATAGTTCCCTGTGCTATACAGTATGACCTTGTGGTTTGTTTATTTTATATACAGTAGCTTGTATCTGCTAATCCCAGACTCCTAATTTATCCCTCCCCTAGCCTCTTTCCCTTTTGGTAACCATAAATTTGTTTTCTGTGTCTGTGAGTCTGTTTCTGTTTTGTAAGTTCATTTGTATCATATTTTACATTCCACATATAAGTGATATCAAATGGTATTTGTTTTTCTCTGACTTCTCTTCGTATGGTAATCTCTAGGTCTGTCCATGTTGCTGCAAATGTCATTATTTCATTCTTTTTTATGTCTGAGTAGTATTCCATTATATATACAGACCACATCTTTATCCATTCATCTGTAGATGCACAGTTAAGTTGCTTCCATATCTCGGCTATTGTACCTAGTGCTGTTATGAATATAGAGGTGCATGTATCTTTTTGAATTAGAATTTTGTCTGTGTATATGCCCAGGATTGGGATTGTTGGATCCTATGGCTACTCTATTTTTAGTTTTTTTAAGGAACCTTCATAGTCTTCTCCGTAGTAGCTGTACCAGTTTACATTCCCACCAACAGCGTAGGAGGGTTCCCTTTTCTCCACAACTTCTCCAGCATTTATTAATTGTAGACTTTTTAATGAAGGCCATTCTGACTGGTGTGAGGTGATACCTCATTGTAGTTTTGATTTGCATCTCTCTAATACTTAGCGATGTTGAGCATCTCTTCATGTGCCCATTGGCCATCTGTGTCATTTTGAATAACTGTTTTGGAATGTTTACAGTATCCCTGGTATAGTGCTAAGTACATTTTACATGCATTTTCTCCTTTGGAAAAAACCAAAAAGGTTTTTTTTCAGTCAATAGAATTCTCATATACTATTTTTTGGTGGTGTTACATAGTGAATGTTTCTGATTAGAGTGAACTTTAGGAAAATGGTGATGCTCAGTTATTAGTAATATGTTTGAATTTCTGATTTTATTAAATTTAAAAATACATTTTGATTTCTTTAAGTTTAATTCCTTTATAGTCTTAATTTGAACATATATATTGTCTTTATTAGTTAACTGGACAGAGAGTATTGTGGGGCAAATTCAAAGAAAATGTTAAAAAAAAAAGAAGAGTATCATTTCTTCAAATTGAGAAACACCTTAAATTGGCTTCTAAGTTAGAATACAATCCGATTCACATGGAAAATATTTTTTCTGCTTCTCTTTGCCTTTCTCATACACATTGAAAATATTAGCAAATTTGATCAATTCAGAATATTTAAAACTACTCAAGTGATTTAAAAAAAAACAGTACTTTATGTTATTATAGTGCCTTACTCTCAAGGAAGCTTGTTATCAAGGAATACTTTCATTAGAACACAAACATGTGAAAGTGCCCCTTTTATGAAGAAAATACTTGTGTGTATCCCAGAAGGTCCATTTTGTTAAAAACAAAACCTGATTAGTTTTCTGCTTGATTTGTGAGGTTTATGAAAATGAGTGATAAAATAAGTTTTTAATTCATAAAACTTTTAGGGAAGTAAATTGAAAACTTCTGACAGTTGAATAGAATAATGTTAGTTCTGTTTGTAGTTTAAAAACATATTAATGCACAGCTACTATAAAAGGAAAATGTATTCTGTGTAAGTTGATAATTAAACCATATAATATATATTTGTAGTACATTTATCTGAGAAATAATTTTTATTCTCTCAAAATGCTTTACTTCCAAATTTTTTATACTGTAGACAGAACGCTTTTTAAAAATTAATTTTATCAAGCCATAGGATTTAGTTTTAGCTTCATAGTGTGAAGACATTTCTGTTAGAGATGACTTCAGTCACAAGTATTATTTGGTTTTGCAAGGGAACATCATTTATTACACTCTAATTGAAATTTATTACCTTACTTTGCATAAAGCTAGACTCTCAGATTGTTTTAATATGGGGAGTGTCAAATGAAGGCGTACGAGTGAATTTAAAACCAGCAGCTATTTAAAAGATTCTTTAGTATCCAAGTTGTTGGAAAATGTTATTTTGGTACTGAAATATTTTAATGTTCTGTATTTTTTAATACATTAAAGTCTATTTGAAAATGTATTTTTTACTTTATGAGATGCTTAATGTGAGATTTCTTAACATTTCAAGATATGCTGATTATTTTGCGGATATTAGCTTAGGATGATAAGCAACTGAAAGCATTTAAAAATGAGCATATCAACCTTGTAAGAGGTCTTTATAAATAATCTGATTCTTGCTTTTTATATAGGAGAGTTTCAGGTGATTTAAAAGCTACCATCTATGTAAGATTTTTCTAACTACACATTTTCTTATTTATTGGTGACATTAATTTAAAAGCTTTTTCAAGTTTATCCTTAAATGCCTGCTATGCATTTCCAAGGTGCCAAACTACATGCTAAAATACTGCTGTAGAAATTTCAGTTTGTCTTTTTTTCCCCTAGTATACTTTAAGGATAACTATTAAATTAAAAACGTTTTCTCGTAATTTATTAAGGCAGAGTATGAACATGTCTTTCTATTGAATATGTTTATAGATTAGAAGAACTGGCTGTGATTTGTGCTAATTATGACATTCCACATATAGTTAACAATGCTTATGGAGTGCAGTCTTCAAAGTGCATGCACCTCATTCAGCAGGTAAGAGAGTTTCCAAAGATACGTCAGGGAAAAATGGATTTTAACATATTTGGGATTATTACTTTGTTTTTCTTACAACCTAATACAGAAAAACGGTTAATCTAGCATCTTCTAATTCATGGAGCATTAGAAATTTGCATCCAGTAGTCACTCAGTAAAAGTCATTATTCTTTGCTAGCGTCATTGGACTATAGTTTTGGTCAGCACCAACATGGAAATACTTTAGTAGCTTATTTTTTTAACTTTCTGAGAATGTTCCATTGCCAATGTTTTTTTCATTTTTCTAATATAGTGGATTATAGTGTTTTTAAAACTATATTGATTACTGAAAATGACTTCATTTATAAACATTCTAGTGTATAACTATGGAGTTGGCAAGGTGATAAAAACTGTGATTTTATTTATTTTTTATTTTTTTAAGCATCACCTAGATCCCAGTCATCTGTTTTAGATTCTTATTTTTAAAACATGTCTGAGCTTCCCATCCCACTCAGAGTAAGAGTCGCACTCAGAGTAAGAGTCCCATCCCACACAGCCATGGCTCTGGGTCCTCAGGCATCTGCAGCTTCCCTGATTTCATTTCCTGCTGCTCTCCCTCTTACCCACCCTCCTGGCACATTTGCCTCCTTTCTCTTCCTCTCTTGTGCTACCCGTGTGCACCCCACTCCTGCTCATACCTCTTGTTAGGTTGCTTTTCAAGAGAGTTGTGTGGCTTGTTACCTGACTTTCTTTAGATTGATGAGACTTTCTCAGACACCTTATATAAATAGCACCTTCTTCCTTGCCAGCATTTTCTATCGCTCTTTTTCTGTTTTGCCATATTCATTGATTTTAAAGTACACATTTTTCCATGTTATATCTCTGAAATTGAGGTGTCTTATAATGTTAATTGGCAATGTTTATCCTTACCTAGTGGTATGTAAAGTAATGGTGCTTCTTGAAATTGATGGCCTCTTGCTCTTTTTCTTCATAGCACTTGTCACCATTTGATATGATGTTTGTTTACTGTCTACTTGTTGGTAGTGATTAGAATTAAGGTTCTGTTAGGGAAAGGACTTTGTTTTGTTCACTGTTATGTCCTCAATACTTAGGACAGTACCTGGTACATAACTGACACTCAATAATAATTGGTTACTCAGGGCTTCCCTGGTGGCGCGGGGGTTGAGTCCGCCTGCCGATGCAGGGGATGCGGGTTCGTGCCCTGGTCCGGGAGGATCCCACGTGCCCTGGAGCGGCTGGGCCCGTGAGCCATGGCCGCTGAGCCTGCGCGTCCGGAGCCTGTGCTCCGCAACGGGAGAGGCCACAGCAGTGAGAGGCCCGCGTACCGCAAAAAAAAAATAATAATAATTGGTTACTCAAACAATTGAATGAATAAATGATGTATTACATTTACTTACAGTGATTAATTATTCACACTGTATCAGGATATGGATAGATATTATCTGGGTATGATATGAATTTTCTGATTTGCGTGCATAATGATGTTAGTCAAATATTCAGTTTTGACACACATGTGATTTGTGTTATGTGGTTAAGAGTTATTCACAGATTATCTGTGGCCTTCTGCCATGTAGTGGTGAATGCTCCTTAGCCCTATAGATCCTATCTCATAAATTTTTTTGTTTTCTTTTTTGTTATTTTGAGTACTAGTATTATCTCTGATATAAATATGGTTTATACAGTAGTATTAGCTGATTTGCTTAATTTCTTTACTCAAACCTTGTACCAGTTAGTATGTAACTGACTGCAAGTAACAAAAACCCAACCCAAATTAGCTTAATCAATAAGGAAATAGATTAGTTTACATAATAAAAGAAGTCCAGAGGTGGAGTGGTTGTATGCATGGTATTCGAGGGTTTCTTAAAACCTTTGAGGAAGACCATTTACTGTTTCCTTGGTATCCTTTTGCATTATTCCTTAACTTTTTAAGGCTTATCATGGTTTCAGACTAGATTATATCTAATTTGAATGGTAGCAGAGGAAGGTTGTACAGTTAGCTATGCTGGAAACCTTGAAAAAACATACTATTTCAGTGATTCATTTTTATTCCTCCTCCCCTTTTTCCTTTCTCCTCCTCTTTAATTTTTAGCAGCCTTAATTCTTTTAAAAGTCAGATATTCTAGCATTCCTAAAAGTTTAGAAAAGTGAGGAAGGGATAGAAGATCACTCATAACCCGGTTACCCTAACAATTACCCTTAATAATTTGTGTATCCCTTTTTTCTCTTTCTTTAATACAGATACATATTGCTTTTTACATGGTTATAGCCATTGTGTACATTTAGTATTAACTTTCTAAAATGTAGTCAAAAGCGTATTTAATTTTTAAACTTAAATATAAACTTAGATTATATTTCTATACTCCCCACATGCTTATAAAGTCTTCATTGATCAGTTTAATGGCTCCTTAACATTTACCCATATGTTATGTACTTAACTCAGCAGTGTTCATTGTTCTGGTGCTCATGACATATTTTTGAATACTAGAAAATTTGGTGGTGTAATTGAAGAGATTAAGACTCTTAAATGAAAACAAGCTCCAGGATACAATATGAAAGCTGCCCATGGAGTTGTGCATCACGAATACCCTACTTGGTCATCACCTCTCTTAATTCGTGAGGTGGTTTTACTAAAATTTTAACCAGAAAATAACACTATAAGATGGTAAATGAATTTTTATAAGGTAGCTGTTGTATTGTTGCAGATACTGTATTACCTTCTAGAATGGACATTTCTTAAAAAAAAAAAAAAAGCAGTACATAAAAATTGGCCCTCACAAAAAGAGATGGTGTCCCTATTGCTTTCAGCCAAATAAATACTTGGGTCTTATTCAGTGCTAGTTGTTTCATGACATTCTAAAAAATTAAAATTAGCTTTAATTTATCTCAGTAGTTTTTATCAGTTATACATACCGTTTACAGAGTACCCATACGCACCATGTGTCAGGCATCCTGCTAGATTTTTTTTTTTTTTTTTTGCGGTACGCGGGCCCCTTCTCAACCACTGCACCACCAGGGAAGCCCCCTGCTAGACTTGTAAAGTTTATTAGCTTAATCCTAACAGTTTAAGGTGTACTTCTCATTGTTTCCGTTCTACAAGTGAGGAAACAAACTTGGAAGTATTAAGTGACTTGCCTAAGGTCCCAAGCTGCAAAATGGCCCATATAGTTCAGTGTGATTCCAAATCCCTTTATCTTCGTCTAAAAAACAAAGTACTAAAACTGGGAAGCTTTCTTGAGAAGATAGTATTGTACTAATCAAGCAAACAATGAAGAAAGAGGTATAACTAAAATGTTTCAGAATTTTTTTTTTTAGGGCAGTGTCCCAGAATGACTCAACGTTGAGCATATAGAGCATTCTGATATGCATATGTAGTCCCCAGGAAATTAGCTTTGCAGAACCTATACTTCTGACATATGCTAAACTGACTAATTTAGGAGACTCATGGAATACGGATGTGAGGACACATTAATAGAGAGGGTTGTAGTAGAGTCACAAAAATGCATAGAATTAAGGATTGTAAAGCTCCCCAAGTGTGGGAAGCAGCAACTTTGTTTTTTGAGAATTTGAGAGAAGTAGGTGTTATACTAGTTATTCATAGACCTAATTGTCAGTTCATTCAACAGATATTTGCAGGGTTCCCACGGATGTGCCAGGCAGCAGGGTAGGCACTGGGGATGCAGTAGTAAATACAACAAAATCTTTATCCTCATGGAACAGAAGCAGACAGTAAACAATAAGGATGACAGGTCTTGATAAATGCTCTAGAATTTGTGGGGGAGGAGTATCAGATGGTGTGATCCAGGAAGTCCTCTCTGAGAAGTAACATTTGAGCAGAGCCCTGAGTGTTGTGAAGGCGTGAGCTGGGCAGCTCTCTGGAGAGATTCCAGACAGAAGGTAACATCAAATGCCAAGGCATTGAGGCCGGGATGTGCTTGGAATGCATGAGGAATAGCAAGGAGGCCAGCGTGGCCCTACCAGGGCAAATGAGAGCAGCAGTGGTCGTAAAGAAATTTGAGGTGTGTTAATTGAGGTGTGTTAAAGATTTGAGATTTTATTCTTGGTATGGTCATCAGCCATTGGAGGGTTTTGAGCAGGAGAGTGATGTGTGACGGCTGCGCTGTGGGGAATGGCCTGTAGGAAGGCAAGCGGGGAACGCTGTTGCAGTAGCCCACATGAGATGCGTTGGTGGCATGGGCCAGGGTGGTTGCTGTTAAGGTGTTAAGAAATGGTTGGATTCAGATGTATTTTGAGAGTCGATCTTACACGGTATGCTGATGAGCCAGATGCAAGGAACGAGGAAATGAGGATTCAGGGACTCCAAGACTTTTGGCCTGAGTTGCTGGAAGGATGGAAATGCCATAGGAATAATATTTTACTTTTATTTATTTATTTTTTTTGCGGTATGCAGGCCTCTCACTGTTGTGGCCTCTCCCGTTGCGGAGCACAGGCTCCGGACGCGCAGGCTCAGCGGCCATGGCTCACGGGCCCAGCCACTCGGCGGCATGTGGGATCTTCCCGGACCGGGGCATGAACCTGTGTCCCCTGCATCGGCAGGCGGACTCTCACCCACTGTGCCACCAGGGAAGCCCAATATTTTATTTTTTAAACATGGGCTCTTCATCCTGACTACCTAGGTTTTTGCCTGGGTGACTTTCAGTAAGGTGCTTTAACTGCCTGGATTTGAATCTCAGCTGTGCTATTAACTACATTTCTGACCTTGGGCACGTCACTTTAATTTCACTGTGCCTTAATTTTCTCATCTGTAAAATAGCTGTTATTGTGGCATCTGCCCAGATAGCTATTGCATGGGTTAACTGAGTTAAGAATGTAAAGTGCTTAGAACAGTGCCTGGTGCATAGTAAGTTCTTAGTAAATTCTGGCCGTAATTATTATATGAACAATGATCTGTTTTATTCACTGCTGCTATGCCCAGAACCTGGAACAATGTTCGCAGATGATAGGTGCCCAAATATTTGTTCCCTGAATAAATGAGTGAATGGATGAACTGATAAATGGCAACCGTTCACTTCATAGGACATGCTCCTGTGTTTCCTATTCTGTTTAAGCCCTTCCAGCCTTCTGGTGTTTTTCTCTCCTCCTCATTAATGGCCCCAGACTTTAGTGTGGAGAATGAGGTCTATACACCGTTCCTGAGATTGGGTCCAGCCTGTTTGTTTTCTTGCCACAGAATTTGCTACCCTTTGAATGCTTCTGTGTTTTAGTGATGAAGGGGTTCTAGCAAAGTCTGGTGCACTGATTGCTCTCTTAGTACTCCTCCTAATTTAGGTTCAGATTTCTCTCAGGAAACCTTGGACACTACTTAAATGTTAATAAAAAGGCAACTCTGACTGTTCCACTTTATATTTATGTGCTACTTTGCATGGTTTTCAGTTATTTATTCAATTAGTCTCATATGCTTCTCTCTGTTTTCCTGTGATAAGGTGAGATTTTCTCTGATCATAGTTTATGAGGAAGTTAGAAAGGAGAATGACAGGGGAAGGTTAAGATTTAAACAATCATGCGATAGCCTCCGAAGTTGTCTGTGCCCCTTCCCTTCTCTGCATTTGCTGCTTCTACCTATGGCCTGGATCAGGCCTCTTAGATTAGGCTACTTCTGTTCTCTTCTATCTGCTCCTTCTATTCTCCCTCAGCTATGGATGTGGATATAAAGTGGGAGGATGAAGGTCAAATAGGGTTACAGTATTAATAGGAATGTAGATTGTGAATACAGATTGAAAATCTGTGGCTACAGATAAAGAAAAAAACTATCTTAGTTGAAGTTTAGATAGTATCTTAGTTTTTAAGAGGAGGAAATTGAATCACATTAGGCAGAAGGTTATAGACTATGTCGCATGGGACTAGAGCTTAGTTTTACATTTCTAGCAAGTATTCCGTCTTTCACCAGAACACTAGATTTTCACTTGAAGTTCATTTGCAGTGGAATGAGATCATCTAAGATTATAACATTAGGAAACGTAAGTTATGTAGAAACTCTTACGTAGAAACTCTTATGCCAAGAGTATGCCAAAACAATTCCATTAGTTGAAGTTAAAAATAAAATTTTTCTTTTCTCCTTTATTATCCAAGTGGTGGTAGGAGCAGAGCTTGTTGCTTAAAGTGGTCATGCAGGTTAGTAGATTATCCAAGCATCAAAGAGAGGCACTTAATGTATAACTTATTGATTGGCAGCATGGGTGGCTACAGTCCATTAGATTATGGTGGCCACTCGTGAACTCACAGAAGGTGTTTAAAATTACTTAATAGTTGTAGGACCCACTGTTGTTATTTATTGTCAAATAGAAGAGCACAGATGAAAGGCATGGGAGAAATTCAGTCTCTCTTACCCAATTTTAAGGTGAAAAGTTCTGTTTCAATGTAGTTCCCACCTGAACTGATACTGAAACTCTGCCTTCCTCACAGGCTTGGTGTGAAGAGTAAATGATTTATGTGTGAAAGCAGCTTGTAACTATAAAGTGCTCTTCCACCTATAAGGAGCAGCATTTAAAAACTCAGTTTAATGCTTAAAAATATTTCACTGGCATCGGTACAAAGAAAATAAAAATCTTTCATCTGTTTTTTTGTTTCTGTGCATTGTTTTAGTGGTATTTATTAATAGCAGTTGCTGTCTCTTCTTCTAAATATGTAATACTACATCTTATTCCATTCTAGGGGGCTCGGGTTGGTAGAATAGACGCTTTCGTTCAGAGCTTGGACAAAAATTTTATGGTTCCAGTAGGTGGCGCTATAATTGCTGGCTTTAATGATTACTTCATTCAGGAAATAAGCAAGATGTATCCAGGTAAATAAATCAGTTGCTCTTCAGAAAAAGTAACTAACAAACAAAAATCCATTTGTACATAGGCTACTGTAATAAATCTTAATTTACAAAGCTTTTTTCCCCTTCTGAATGTAACTCATCATCCTTATTTCAGGAAGAGCTTCAGCATCACCTTCTTTAGATGTCCTTATTACTTTATTATCACTTGGATCGAATGGCTACAAGAAGCTATTAAAAGAAAGAAAGGTAAGCTTTCCCATTAGGTGTAAACAATACTGTTGACTAAAGCAGTACTCCAAAGTATTGGTGTTTTTGTCTATTGGTTTATCACATTGGGATGTAGATACCTAGCAAAGTCCTAGGGGATTTACTTTGATCTGGACCCTCCCTAGGTGGTTTTAAATTAATCATTGTTATCCCGTCTATTCAGATATCCTGAGGAATCTTGGAAAAGTGATTTTTGCTTTTGTGTTTGTTTTTGTCTTAAGAAACTCCTGCATCAGGGATTCTTATTATTTCGGTAAAATTTAATTCATTTATCACTTATAGGTAGAGGCTCTTAAAAGACAAATGGACAATTTTTTTCCTTTTAGTTTTGGAGGCCTGAAGATTTGTTTAGGTGTGACATGTCAGTTGCAGGAGGAGGAACCAGGTCAGATGTTGGCCAGCTTCTCATTCTAAAATAATAAGTCCATCCCGTGGCATTATTAGAATGCTGAACTCATTGATTATGTTGGTTATGAAAAGAAAAGTGACATTTGTGCTTAAAAATTGGACTTTGTGGGCTTCCCTGGTGGCGCAGTGGTTGAGAGTCCGCCTGCCGATGCAGGGGACACGGGTTCGTGCCCCAGTCCGGGAAGATCCCACATGCCGCAGAGCGGCTGTGCCCGTGAGCCATGGCCGCTGAGCCTGCGCATCTGGAGCCTGTGCTCCACAACGGGAGAGGCCACAACAGTGAGAGGCCTGCGTACTGCAAAAAAAAAAAAAAAAAAAAAAAAATTGGACTTTGTCTCCAGCCCTAAAAACTAGCTTAATTCAGGGGCAACTCCAAAATTGTAGACAGACAATGTTGGTAGGGCAAATCAGACTAAGATGTTTTATTCATCTCCCATCTGGGAGAGCTAGAGGCCCCTGGTGCAGTTTTTGTATCTGTATAACTTTCTAACACTTTGTAGCAATTACAGTCCCTTAGATTTATAATAGTAATTTACATATTTTAGAGTATTTTCATGTACGTCATCTGATGTATCCTCTCAACAGCCTTATGAATATGTAACAGAAGTTTAACATTTTCTGTACCTTGCTTTACCCTAGTCCCTTTCTCCCCACTAATTCAACGCATAGGAAGGTGATTATTTACTTTCCATTGTTAGGACATCTCTTAAGATTTACGTAATATAGGAAAAGATGCTCAACCTCAGTCATTAGGGGAATGCAGATTAAAACCACAGTGAGATACCACTACACACCTAGGAGAAGGGCTAATATTAAACAAACAAACAAACAATAAAAACAGACAACACTGGCAAGGATGTCAAGCAAGTAGAACTCTCAGATGTTGCTGATAGGAATGCAAAATGGTACAGCAACTTTGGAAAACACTTTGGCAGTTCCTTATAAACATTTACTTACCACATAAACTAGCTGTCCCACTCTTAGCTGTTTACTCAAGAGAAATGAAAATTTGTATCTGTACAGAAATCTTTATGTGAATGTTCATGGTGATTTTATTCATAATTGCCAAAACCTGGAAACAACTCAAGTGTCCATCATCTGGGGTATGAACAAACTGTGGTACGTACATACTCAGCAATAAAAAGGAACAAACTACTGATATATGCAATACTGCAACAACTCTCAGATGCATTACACTAAATGAAATAACGTGGCTTGAAAGGGTACATATTGTATGGTTTATTTATATGCCATCCTGGAAAAGGCAAAAAAATATCAGAGAAAAGATCACTGGACGCTAGAGGCTTGGGTTGGGGGAGGGGACTATTAATGGTAGTGAAATGTTTTGTATCTTGATAGTGGGAGTAGTTTCATGACTGTATGTTTGTCAAAATTCGTAAAAGTGGACACCTGAAATTGTACTATATGTAAATTATGCCTGAAAAGAAATTTTAAATGATTAGACTAACACTCCAGTTTGATAAACTCCAAGAAGTAATCATCTTGTTCTGGCCAGGAGAAAACCTCAGCAGAATCTTTCAAGGGCCCTTCTCCGTATGACAGATGAAGACTGTTTATAGATGTGGAAAGCCATCATCTCTCTGTATGAGAGTTGAGTTGTATCCGATGTCAGTGAGTCTTAGCTCTCCTATAACTAGTTGTTTCACTATGGAAAAGGTTCTTGAACTCACAGATTTTATTTCATTACTTGTGAAAGAAACAGTTGCTATCTCAGGCCACTTCTAGTTCTAAAAGATTGTAGAATATTTCCTGAAATAAAACAGCTACTTTCTGGGCCTTGAGCATTATAATCATGGGAATTGACCTATAATTTAGTAATCCAGCACAAATCATATGGGTAATTTATAAATCAAACTTTTTTAAGTTTGAAATTTTTAAGATGATGGTCTCTTCAGTTTCATGGTACCTCCTATCCATTTCCACCCCTATTAAGCTGTCTTGACCCTTCCCACCCCCCATCTGAACAACGACAAGCCCATTTAAAGTAGCATGGTCTACAGTATGGACTAGTGTGTTTCTTTGAAACTCAAAGTAGATAAAGTTGAGTGTAGGATAAGTTTCATTGAGTAAATACTTAATTTACTAAATATCTGTTGAGCATCTGTTATGTGTCAGGCACATAATATTGATAGAGCAATCAATAAAATAGACAAAGATACCTGCTTTTATGGAGCTTGCATTTCATATGGAGGACACCAGCAATAAACAAACCACATAAAATATAAATGTTTGTTTAATACATAAATTATAAAGCTGAAAGTGCTGTGGAAGAAAAGAATAAAGTAAAACAAGGTGGGGGTTGGGGATGATTTGTGGGGGGAAGTGGTGAGGATTGGTTTTTTAAATGTGGTTAGTGCAGGCCTCGTTGAGAACGTGACATTTGAGTTGACTTGAAGAAGTTTGAGGGAGTATACATGTATGATGGAGAAGAGTGTTTCAGGCAAAAAGCCAGTACCAGGAATCAGGGTCGAGTCAGTGTGTTTAAGAAGCAGAGAAGAGGCCAGTATGGTTGGAGCAGCGTGATCAAGGAGAGTTGTGAGAGTTGAAGTCAGGATGGTAATGGGTGTGGGCCGGTCATGTAGGGCTTTCTGAGTGAGATAGATAGAGAACCACTGGAGGGTTTTGAATAGAGGAGTAACGTCATCTGATTTATATCAGGAAAGACGTAAAGGATCCTTGAAGGATCCTCTGGTTGAAGGATCGCTCTGGTTGCCGTGTTGAGAATAAATTAGGGGGGCAAGGGTAGAAGTTGAGCTTTTTCAGAAATCAAGAAGTGATGTTGACTTGGATCTAGGTGGTGCCAGTGGAGGTGATGAAAGTGGTTGGATTCTAGCTCTCTTTTGAAGATTGAGCCAACAGGATTTCCAGATGAATGTATTGTGAGTGAAAGAGAGACATAAAAAATAATTCTGAGATTTTTGACCTGAGCAGTTGGAAGAATGGAAGAGCCATTAACTGAGGTGGGGAAGCCCGTGGGTTGGAGGGGAAGGCCAAGAGTTCAGTTTCAGACAAAGTTGAAATCAGGATGTCCTCTGACGTCTAGGTAGAGATGTAGGTATGGAGCACGATACGAGTCTAGTGTTAAGAGAGAGAGCTGAGCTGGACATAAAAAATTGGGGGAGTTAATTGGCTAAGAGATTAGCTGAGATTTTAAGAGAATGAGTCTAAACAGGAAAGAAGTGCAAGGACTGAGCTCTGGGGCACTCCAACATTAAGAGGTCTGGGAGAAGGAAAGAGACCAGAAAAGGAGACTGAGAAGGAGGGAAAGCAAGAGCATGGAGTCCTAGAAGCCAAGTGAAGGAAGTGTATCAAGGAGGGAAGTGTGATTGCCCAGTGCCACTGATAGGTCAGGTAGAGTGAGCACTAAGGTTTGACTACTGGGTAGAAAAGTTCCATGTAAAAGTCATTCTTAACATAGTCTTTCAATGCAGGGCTTGTGTTATCTAGCAGATACCATATATGTGTAGATACACTTATGTATATATATGAAGTTATAGCCCCTAATATTGAGCACTTACCATGTGGCAGGCTCTCCTTGAAGCACTTTGTCATGTATTCATTTAATCCTCACAGCAGCCCTGTGAAGTGTTATCCTCATTTTCACAGGAAACGTAGTGACAGAAAAGTAACAGTATGAGGTAAATTGTGGGACATGGGTTTAAATCTAGGCAGTTGGGCTTCTGATCCTCTCTCTTAAAACCTCTAAACTGTACTTTTTTTTTTTTAATATAGGTAAATAATGTAGTTTGGTAGCAATGTAGCTACTTTAAATAGCTATAAATCTGAAGACCTAGGTCTGCTAATATCCAGAGGATGCAAAAACAATAATACATTTAGCAGCTTTGGCCAAAAAAGCTCAGTTGTATTTTAGATACACTGTTTGCTTGTGCAGAACCACTGTTGCTGGGGAACTCCCTCTCTGACTCCAGGTGGTCCTGGTGAGACTGTCAATCACAGGGTCCCTTCTCCTCTTTCTTAGGCGTGGGCATGTGATCTGGCTAGCCTCGTTCGCAGGTGGACATGTGGAGATAGAGTCCTTCCAGCAGATTTGATAGTTCATTTAGAGATGCTGTGTGTGTTGCTTTGCAGATAGTAAACTGTAAGGATGTAATCTTATGACTCTCAGCCGCCATATTTCTGGCCATGCCAAGAAAGCCTTCTTTAGAGTAGAGAACATAAGAGGGAAAACAGAACTGAGAGTCATTTGAGTCTCTGGATCCAGACTTACCTGCTTGTAGAACTGACTGTTAGATGACCAATAAATTACCTCTTTCGTTTTAAACTAGATTTCTAATGCTGACACTTCTTTTTTTTTTCCATTGAAGTATAGTTAACTTACAATGTTATATTAGTTTCTGATGTGCAACAAAGTGATTCAGTTATACATATATTCTTTTTCATGTTTTTTTCCATTACGGTTTATTACAGGATATTGAATATAGTTCCTTGTGCTATACAATAGGACCTTGTTGTTTATCCATTCTGTATATAATAGTTTGTCTACTGCTGATACTTTTGATTCCTCTTATACCCTTTATAATGTTTCAAACATTCATTTCTTCTTTTCCATTGTCCCTGCCACAACTCCCTAACTAAAGCCCTTACCATATCACACCTGGATGGTTACAATAACTTACTAACTCTTCTCCTGATCCCCAGTCTTGGTCTCCTCTAATTTGTCATGTTGTAGAGCAGTGCCAGATTATATTCTTAAAATGGGGAAGTCCCTTTTGGCCCAGTGGTTAAGACTGTGCACTTTCACTGCCGAGGGCGCACGTTCAATCCCAGGTCACGGAACTAAGATCCCACAGGCAGCTCAGCGTGACCAAAAAAAAAAAAAAAAAGAGATTATATTCTAAAAATGCACCTTTCTTCAAGTTATTCCGCTTTGGGTTTTGGTTGCCTGTAAGACAAAGTCCAAACTCCTTAGCCTCCCATTATGATCCATCGGGTTCCTTCTTTGTGGTCTGGTCCCACGTTACCTGAGCAGCATTGGCCCCTGCTCGTTCATTCATTCAAGCAAAGAAATGTTTATGCATAGGCCCTAAGGTTAAATTTACAAACAAGACTGACATAGTCGTTACCCTTAAGGAAATTGTAGTCGGGGAAATCTACATATTAAATAAATAATTACAAGTCTGATGAGAGTTATGAAAGAACAAGCAGAGTATATGAGAGCTTATATCACCTAACCTAGCTGGGGCACCTAGCCCAGCTCTCACAGGGTCAAGTGTCACTAGAAGAAGTGACATCTATTCTATGAAAATGCAACTCGTGCACTTATTAAGTGGCCCCCATGGTTTAATTGTAGGCTAGAATTGATGACTAGCGTAAGTGTAGAATTCTTAAAGGATATTTTAGACTGAGTCTGGAAAGCAAAGTATTGTGCAATTATTGGAGATTTTGTGATTTAGATCACTTTCCTTTAGGGTAAGTTCAGATTCAGTAGGTCTGGAGTGGGGCTTAGACACTGCATTTCAACCAAACTTCCCTGAGAAATCTGATGCACACCCAAGTTTAAAACCCATTATTTTGGGGCACACAGGTCACTTGTATCTGTAACAGAAACTTGGAGAGGAATATATCATAGCATTTTAATACTTATACATAGATAATATTTCATGGAGTTTGAGGTGAACTGCACAAATATTGCAAATATCAAAGCTTGAAAATATAACTTGTTAGTTTTCTATTTATTTCTGTTATTTTTAGTTGTCATAGTTATAGTCTTTTCTCATACCGTAGCTACTTTTTACCTTATTGATCAGTCTGCAGGTTTGGCTAAAATTTCATTTTTAAACTAAATAAATAGAATATGTTGTAGCTCAGACAATAAAACCATTACACAAAGTTTTAAGTTAGACATTTTAAAACTATACTTTATTATATAGATGCAAATTTTTAAAATTTTTATATGCTGTTGTTATAATATCAAATAAACATACTATTTAGTTTTTCCTGTTTTTGTTCTTCTTGAATTGAAACTGTAAATAATAATAGCAAATAATATTAAATATTTGCTGTATAAACTAATATAAGTCTTGAGTAATTTGATAGTAAACTTATTTAATTAGCAAATTAAACTGACTGTTTGAATGCACATCCCTAAAAAATTACCATCAGGTGTCTGAAGTGAAACTGGATCTTTGATTTTGGGTAGTCTAGTAGATTACTGCCTACTTTGGAGTTTGCCGATTGATCCCTTTATTCTTAGCATCCTTTGCTTGTTATGTAGTAGACGCTCATCAGATGTTTATAGAATGAACTAATGCAGGGCATTTGGGAACACATAGGTCCACTGTTGTACAGTCTTTTCTTGTTTTACACAGAATAAGTATCTTTCTATAAAATTAGGCAGAAAGTAAATAACATTTTGATACTGACTTCCATTGTGACTTAGATGTTCTTATAGAGACATTTCTCCATATGGATATAGTTGAAAACTTGTGAAAAGGAGTAAGTTAAAATGGTGATTGCCTGTTGTATGTAACAGGCACTGTACTTCTGGGAGTAGGGCTTCCTCCCTAGTGGATACTCCTCTTCCAAAAGTACTTTTTCTTACCCCTAAGGATTTTGGAATTGTTGATATTAGGGGTGTTCTGTCATCTTTTTGGAATCTAAGAATTTCTTTTATGCCATGCTTCTTCTGACCATTGACCTTTAGGGTTTGACTTTAAAATTTTCAGCTACTTTTAGGTGATCCCAAAGGCCCATGCAGGTGTACATTTTGCTTAGCAAGAATGAAAATCCACCTTCTTTGAGACTGACCTGCAGCAATATGTAGCTTAGCTGGTGAATGGATCGAGTAGGCAGCCCAGCTCTGCTTTTCATTGTGACTTTGTCCTTTATTAATCATCAGGTAAATATTTTGTGGGGAAATTTTATGTTTTTAGTGTTATGAATTAGACTCCATTTTAGATGTCAAGCGATAACTCGCTTTGTAACATCCAGAACTTTGTTCTTTTCCTTTATCTAGATAGTGTAGAGTGAAATGAACAGGGACAGGACAAGAATAGGATTATAGCTGCAGGTTATTAGCATGTGTCTGTAGGAGTCCTGCTAGCTAATGTTAGTTATTTCAACCTGAAAACTATTTTAGGCTAAGGGAAAAGTAGGTGGGTAGGAAACTAATATTTTTATGAATGTCTGCTGTATGCCAGGAATTCTGCTAGGTTCATTATATTCATTATATTCAATGAATTCATTATTCATTTCATGTACTACTCAGAGTCAGTTTCTGAGGTAGGTATTATCCCCATTTTACAGATGAAATTGAGGCTAGAACAAGTATACTTACCCAAGGAGCACATATAAGTGCCAGAACCCAAGTCTAGGTGATGCTAAAGCCTCTGCACTTTGTCTTCCCACTCTTCCCACTGCTTCCCGTCACCCATCCACTGTTGTGGAAGTGTTTACCTGCTGTGTGCTAAGCATTTGAGCCATAAAAATGATAATCTCCTGACCTCTATTCTTATCTAGTGGAGGTGTGTAAAACCCCAAAGCCTCTAATGTATTCACTGGTTTTATTTTAAATTCTTTGTCTAGAATTTATTTAGAACAGAGACTATCTATAGTAGTAATTGTCAGAGTATAAAAATGCTCATTTGAGAACTTTGCGAACTCTATCATTGTAAGAGCATAAAGTTTGCGTTTTAACAACTTCATTCAACAGGAAAGTCTTTTTGTTGAAAAATGTGGATGTCCTCCATAAACCATAATTGCATATATGTAGCATAAATATTGTTTTTTTTATTGGATTTGTTGCAGAAGTAAAGGCCTCTTTTGTTTAAATGGACTTGCTTTTGAACTGTGAAAATTTAATCGTGATAGTTTATTGGTTTAGCTCTGGAGAAGCTGAGGCAAAGCTATTTTGCTCCAGCCAGAGCTATTTATATACCATCACTGAGAGCTCCTCTTTATATTATTGGTGTTATTGCCTACTAAAAAAGGAGTGTTAAAAGACAACTTAGGATTTTTTTTTTTATTCCTTGCCCTTATTCACCACAATGATATTTTTAGTCTATTTCATATAGCTCTACATCTTCCAAAAAGGCTTTATCTTTTTCACAGTAGAGGCAGACAAGAACTCAGCTTGAAGCCATTCTTTCTCAAGCCTTTTTTTTTTTGAAGGGTGAAAGGATCAAAGAGAGTGGAACTCTGGTGTGAATTGAACCTCTTTGCTCTCAGCCCCTTCCTGATCAACACATCTGCTTCATTGAGGGGAGAAGTGACCAGGAAGTTTAACTGAAGAGGCCTTTAAGAAAAGGGGCGAAAATTGAAGAAACTGTTTCTTTGAGTTGCTCTATGCAGAAGGAAAGATCAGTCTTAGACATTCATCCTTCACATTTGGTTCTGGAGAAGATCATTATAATTCTGCTTAGCTTTACTTTTAGAAGAGTGCTTTGCTGAACAGGGCAGGCAGATAATCATTCATTGTTGCAACTCTCTGCTGAACTGGACAAGCTCAGAAGAGGAATGACAGAGGACTGGCTGCTCCTGTGGCTGGAATTTGTTAGCTGAAACTTGGAGAACATAAGACATAAGCTTCAAACAATATCCTATAATAAAGCTAAGCTTGGGAACTTAGAAAATTTGCAGCCCTGAAAGTAGAGTAGTTGAATCTCAACAAAAGTGTCAGATTTCAGGCCTGGATATGGGGCTTCAACAGAAGAGTTTGAAAGCAGTGCTTTAGCCTGTGATGCAAGGAGTATGCCTGGACACTGTGGCCTGGCCACAATTATAGATAGCAGCGTCCCTCGTTTAGTACCGTTGTCTTCACTTAAGGACATCTGTGTGTGTGGATACATACCAACAGTCCGTTGTCCATCCAACCTTCCATGTTATCAGTGAAATACCAGACTACTTGTTATGTTTCCTTCTTTTTGTATTACCCACCTTATGACGCATTTTGTAATAATACGTGAAGTTCTCTTTTATCTTATCCTGTAATATGAAGCAGTATAAGCATAAGACCTTTTTCTTTAGAATTTAGTGAATTATGCACATCTTTGGGTTATGGGAAGGGATAAGCTAGATGCTGGGCTTCACAACTGCAAATCAATTTGCAAAAGGCTATACGAAAGATAATGCTTAATATAATTCAGCTTCTCTTCCATTAACATCTTGAATTATGGTGTAAAGTTTTATTTTTTTTTTCTAGAAATGTAGCTGACATTAGCATTCAGGTATACAGTTCAGTTTATCTCTAGTGAAGAGTCTTTTAAAATTAAGTTAAATACAGCACAAGAGACATAGAAAATCGATAATATTTCATTTCTTTTAAGTAAGATCTTTCTGTATACATTTGCTTGGGGTGCTTATAAATTTCTCCCTTTACGGAAGTATTTTATAATAAATGTCAGTTATAGATCTGTAGCAAAAAATAGTGCAGGTTCTGGAGTACCTTTGATATATCAGATAAAAACTGCTTAGCTAAGTATTAGTGTAGGAAATAGTGGTACAGTCTCTTAAATGATATTTTTAAAATGTAGTGATATCAATGGGAGAGCATTTAGGACCTTCATATGAGAAATACTGTAGGATTCAGTACATTGAGCTTTAAGATATTATAAACTGCTTTGCTTATTGGATTACCTATCATAACACTTTATGTGGAGTAGAGGTACTAAAAATATTTGTAGATGGATGTGAACTTGACTCACTAATATATTCTTTTTTGTTTACTCCCATTTACTAGTGATATGTGATTGAGTTAGTATTACGTTTAGTCTGAAGATTTTTATCCTAAGGTTAGCTACAGTTGTAGTGGCATGAGCAAGTCATTGATAGAACTGGTTAGAACTAATTTGTTAAATATTAGAAATTTAACATTGGAAAATTTTGTTTTTTAATAGCCACATATACATTAGTAAATTTTTTTTTTTTTTTTTTGTGGTATGTGAGCCTCTCACTGTTGTGGCCTCTCCCATTGCGGAGCACAGGCTGCGGACGCGCAGGCTCAGCGGCCGTGGCTCACGGGCCCAGCGGCTCTGCGGCATGTGGGATCTTCCCGGACCAGGGCACGAACCAGTGTCACCTGCATCGGCAGGCGGACTCTCAACTACTGTGCCACCAGGGAAGCTCCATTAGTAAATTTAAAAGCACCATCTAGGGGTGTTACTGAGGAAACATTTGTTTTTTTTTTTTTTTTTAGAAATAGCTAAGTACAAATTAAGGACAAATTAACTACTCATCAGGTTCCTTTCATACTACAAGTGTAACTGCATTGGTGATTATTGTGGCAGCCATGACTAGATAGAATAATATTCTAAATTGGCCCTCACAATTGAAATAAGTTTTTTTGTTGTTAGGGGGGAAAATGTAGGAGTCTGTAAAAGGCATTTCCTGGCTATCAGATTTGTTTCTGCTTATGAGAGGTTAATGAATTTGAGAGTAAGAGAGAATTAGATGCAGATTAAGACTTTGGTGTATAATATAATGAAGAAGAATCAACAGTTAATATCTAAGTTAAAATGTGTGACTCCTTTTTTCTTTTTTAAACAATGCTGAGCATTTCTTTCTTTTTGGCCTCGCCACGCGGCTTGTGGGATCTTAGATCTCTGACCAGATTGAACCTGGGCCTTCGGCAGTGAAAGTGCCAAGTCCTAACCACTGGACTGCCAAGGAATTCCCAACACTGAGCATTTAAATTATGACCTAGTTACTTCATAGTAGATGAAAATATAAATGAAACCTAGGAATTCTACTCTTCATTAACTCTGGTGTGGTACTAAAAGATTATGAATTGTTTCAGTTGCAGGAAAAACTCTTGATTTTTAAATTTCATTTGATTTTCTTATTTCACCTTCTGAAGTGAACATCAATATTAGTTTAAGAAGGAGGGGCCAGGAAATCTTTATATGTCTAAGAAAAGATGCCTACTCTTTTTTCTGTTTCTGCAAGTGGTGATAACATATGCATCCTTAAGGATTTCTATACACTTTTTTTAATGACAAGAGAAAGACTTATTACATGTAACAGTATGTTTACTTATAGCTTCATTCGGTATGACAGATGTGGGCGTTAACTTTTTGAATATAAAAAGAATCAGTACATTTTAGTGATCTAAGATTTCATCATTCTGGCATGCTGAGAATTGATCTTATAAAATATCCTAAAAATTTAAGAATGACTATTAAAGTTTTTTTAGTTCAGAATATAAAATATACTGTGTTGACAAGGATAAAAATGTTTGTGGTCTTAAGGAGACTCATTAATAATTCATAAACCTGGTAAGAATTTCCCTCTTTTTAAAATCTTTACCTAACAAAAGCTGGAGTTAGTCATCTACTACGTACTTTAGAAATGAAAAAGCTACTCTGGGTCTCACTGTGGGATCAGACTATCCAACCCTCACCTTAGAGAAAACTGAAGCCGCTTATGTGGCCTTTGAAGTTGAAGTATCATATCCTCCTATCTCCACTTGGGTACTCTGTTGGCCCTTGGCTCTTTGGTGCATCATTAGAGTTTTTATGTTTTGACTGTGGCTGGAGGAGGTCAGTGCAAATGGGTTTTGTTCAGCTGCAGACTCACTTGGGCAGATTTTCATTTCAACACTTTTAAAGTGCTTACTAGGAGAAGAAAATACAATTTTAGGTCAAACAGTTGCCAACTTAATATTTATTTGTAGGTTTATTAAATTCTCACATACACGTGCACATGAGATTTTGTACTTGTAAAATATATGTATTTTTTACTACTGGGTATACACTATTTTTCAGAGTAGGATCAAGAATACAATTTTTAGTTTTTGGATGCTGTATTCTTTTAATTGAGTTAAGGGAATTGTTAATTTTAAGTTTATAATATTTAAAGGAAGTACATTTTTAAACTGCCTCTTCCTAAGTCTGGCACATACTAAAAGTCTGGCACGTTTTTCTTGCTGTTGGGAAAGCAGTGGTGAAGAAGATAGAAAGTCCCTGCTTTCAAGGAGTTTTTCCATTCTAATAGGTAGTCATAGGCAATATTTATTTAAGCAAATTAAAGAGAAATTTCAGACTGTGATAAGTATAGTGAAGGAACCAAAATAGGTAATGGTGTTGGAGGGAGATTGGGAGTTGGGGGTGGGCAGAGTCGGAGAGCTACTTTAACAGGGAAGTAATAAAGACAGGTCTCCTTACATTGTGACAAAAGGGACCACTCTTGGAATCATCTGGGAGAAGAGCTTTCCAAGTCCAGGGGAAACAGGCACAAAGGTTCTGACATGTTCAGGGATTGGAAAGGAGGCTGATGTGGCTAGCATATAGTGAGTGGAGGGAATAACTGTCACTGAGTTGGGTGTGTTGGCTGGGGTGTATCGCGTGGATGAAGAGTTTGATTTTTTTAATACTTACAGGAGGAAGTCATTGGGAGGGACATGATCTGATTCATGTTTTTGAGAGACCACTGTGGCCTCTGTCTGGAGGGGTGGGAAAGTAGGCAGAGAAGTCATTTAGAATCTATTGCTGTGATCCAGGGGAGAGGTTAATGGCTGCTTGGACTAGAGTGGTAGCCCTGGAGGTTCTGTGATTTGGTAGCCCTGGAGGATTTGTGATAGCCCCAGAGCAGGAAATGTGGTGGTTCTTTACCTTTAAATCCTGTGGTTTCTGATAATTCTGGCAGCTTTAAATCTTTCTATATCGTGGCAAAGGAAAAGAATTGCTCCTAGGGCATATGAAGGAGTTAATTTACAGCATAGACTGTACACCAATCAGGGTTGTTTTATTAAATCTAGCAAGTTGCAGTGAGTATTTATTTGATTTTCTTTAAATGTAACATTTTGTTGTTGCAGGAAATGTTTTCATATTTGTCCAACCAACTAAAGAAGCTGTCAGAAGCCTACAATGAAAGAGTGTTGCATACACCTCACAATCCCATATCTTTAGGTAATTTTTTTTCTTAAAAAAAAAATTGTACTTCTGAACCATCCCCAGTGGGAAGCTGGTGTTTCTAGAAAGAGTATGAATTCTTTCTGGTTACAGTGATGTTTCTAATTTCATTACAGTGCTAATTTGTAAATTTTAAAAGTTTAGTCAGCCTTTATAAATGCTGTAATGTATTTCTTTTTTTTTTAACATCTTTATTGGAGTATAATTGCTTTACAATGGTGTGTTAGTTTCTGCTTTATGGCAAAGTGAGTCAGTTATACATATACATATGTTCCCATATCTCTTCCCTCTTGCGTCTCCCTCCCTCCCACCCTCCCTATCCCACCCCTCTAGGTGGTCCAAAAGCATGGAGCTGATCTCCCTATGCTAT
>NW_020173231.1:2470242-2507097 GCF_003031525.2 Neophocaena asiaeorientalis asiaeorientalis | reverse complement strand
CCCTTTTCTCCACACCCTCTCCAGCATTTATTGCTTCTAGATTTTTTGATGATGCCCATTCTGACTGGTGTGAGATGATATTGTAGTTTTGATTTTCATTTCTCTAATGATGACTGATGTTGAGCATTCTTTCATGGGTTTGTTGGCAGTCTGTATATCTTCTTTGGAGAAATGTCTATTTAGGTCTTCTGCCCATTTTTGTATAAGTACCACACGCTAACCGATTCTGCCATTGGAGCTCCAAGGTCTTCTGCCCATTTTTGGATTGGGTTGTTTGTTTTTTTGTTATTGAGCTGCATGAGCTGCTTATAAATTTTGGAGATTAATCCTTTGTCAGTTGCTTCATTTGCAAATATTTTCTCCCATTCTGAGGGTTGTCTTTTGGTCTTGGTTATGGTTTCCTTTGCTGTGCAAAAGCTTTGAAGTTTCATTAGGTCCCATTTGTTTACTTTTGTTTTTATTTCCATTTCTCTAGGAGGTGGGTCAGAAAGGATCTTGCTGTGATTTATGTCATAGAGTGTTCTGCCTATGTTTTCCTCTAAGAGTTTGATAGTTTCTGGCCTTACATTTAGGTCTTTAATCCATTTTGAGCTTATTTTTGTGTATGGGGTTAGGGAGTGATCTAATCTCATACTTTTACACGTACCTGTCCAGTTTTCCCAGCACCACTTATTGAAGAGGCTGTCCTTTCTCCACTGTACATTCCTGCCTCCTTTATCAAAGATAAGGTGACGATATGCTGTAATGTATTTCTAATATAAAACCTATACGCTGAAAGAATTCAAATCTATGTTAAGTGTTATACTGAATATATGGAAAATAATACTTTTAACTCTTGCTTCTCACCAAAATAACTTGGTCACTGATAAGGACTCTATATAAATATTTTAAAATTTCTACCAGTTAACAAAACACCATAACATTAAAGATATTCTTATAATTTTTAATGCTGTTATTATTTATTTTCTTGAGTATGCCTGTGTTAGAGAAATCTGTATTTATGATCATTTCATTTTGTCATGTAGTACAAGAACTACTAAACAGGATAAAAAGAATGTTGACTTTTATGCATTTAACTAACTTTTAAACTTCATGATTACCCCTTTTAATTTGTGAATATATATAGTATAATATGGTTCATATTTCATGTATATCTGAGGAAAGTAAGGAAATAATAATTTGTAATTAAAGCCTTTTTCAGGAATGGGCTTCCTTGGAAAACCATTTGGCCACTGATAGATAATAAAATCACCCCAATCAGTCCTTTGTTGGTTTATAATCTATGTAGATATTATAGAAGGTAATACGGTATGATTTGAATCCCAGTTCTGCCATGTACTAGCCTCTAACTTCCTTTTCCCTGTCTATAAATAGAGATAATGATCCCTCACATACAAAGTTGTTAAAAATGGTTGAGATTATATTTGTAAAGTATCTAGTATAGTAAGTCATATTATCCATGTCATTGTTCCATTTATTTAATTGGAAAATTCACATTTTGGAAGGGTGATATGGAAATTCTCTTCTGATTCTGAGCATGTTTATGTTAACATATTTTTATCTGATATGGAAACAGATCCTTACTATAATTTATTAAATGCATTAAAGTGAAATGGTGCCATGTGACAATGAATAAAAAGTGATATCTCCATGAAATAAGACAGTCACAAAAAGACAAATGCTGTATGATTCCACCTATATGAGGTACTTAGAGTACTCAAAATCATAGACAGAAAGTGTAATGCTGGTTGCCAGGGGGAGGGGAAAATGGGGAATTATTGTTTAATAGGTATAGAGTGTCAGTTTTTTAAGATAAAGTTATGGGGATGGATGGTGATGATCGTTGTGTAACGAGATTGAATGTATTTAATACCACTGAACTGTATACCTAAAAATTGGGTAAGATGGTAAATTTTATGTTACATGTTTATTAGCACAATAAAAAAAGTGATGTCTCTGTGATTGTTTGTTTCTTAAGTGGTTTTGTGCTGGTGAACCAAGGCTCACTGGAATACTTTTTTCTTTTTCAGCTATGACGCTTAAAACACTAGATAAACACTGTGACAAAGCTGTCACTCGGCTTGGCTCCATGCTTTTTACCAGACAGGTTTCTGGAGCCAGGTAAGTATGTTTAAAAGAGGATTGGATTTATTTCACTTTTCAAAATTAACTCTAATAAAGCACCTTTCTTTAACAATAAGTCCCCCAAGTATGTGCTGAACTGCACCTGAGAATTCATCGTGGAGGAAAAGAATGATGAGGTAGAGAATCTGCAAGGCTGTCACACAGTCACTCACCTGTGGAACGTGAAATAGTCACAGGAAAGATACGAATCTTGTTTGCTTTAATAGACATATAAAAACAAAGTTCATTACCCCTCTGTACAAATTTTTGTCTTTATTTTCCTTTGTTAGATTATCTTCAGTGGTGTCACATTATGGTGTTAGAAATAAGTTGTCTTCATTGCCAAGTTTAAGTGAAAATGTTTTTAAGGACAAGTCCATTTCCCAAACTGAAAACGCTATGCAATTCTTGTCTAAGTACTGCCTTTGAAAAATCTACTTTTTGCTTTTATATGTACACAGCTTAAGATGAATTTCATTTTTCATTTTATGTTTGATGAGGTCAGAGAAAAATGACTTGAAAAGTACCTTGCTCTAAGTACTCTTCCTTACGTGCTTCTGCTAAAGAATTTCTCTCTGACTACCAGAGGTTAGAGATTTCACATCAAAGAACAACTTTTTAAAAGGAAAAACATCTTAGATTAATTCACCTTTTACCTTGATGAGCTATATCTATATGCAGCATAGTTTTGACACTTCTAAAATGGTTTTCTTGGCCTTGCTTTTTAGTGTTGCCACTATTTGTCTTTATGTTTAGGTTGATCTTAATTGAGTTCTTAAAAAAAAAAGGGTACTGTTAGAAATCTGCTTATATCAAGTATGACAGTGAAACCAGGCTTTAAAAATGCATGTACCATTGCTGAATTTAATGATTGCTGACCATCAACCCACTGTAAGCAATTATGTAATTTCTGCTGGATCCTGGCTTTAAAACCCTCCATTGCATAATGTGATCAGGTAGATGTAACTCTAGTCTATTGATTACTTGAGGTGATACACGGCAGTTAATCAAAGTGGTTTGATTTACAAACTTAAATATTCCATTAAAGTGTGTATATGTGAAATCAGATTCTGGTATTTGATACAAAAACAGAAATAACTTTCTTTTTGCCTTTTTGAAGATGTAAAGGTGTTTTTGATTCCCAGAGCTTGTAGCTCTTTAATAGAGGATAAGTAAATGATAAGCAGCATCAGGTAGTACTTCCCTAGGTGAAGTGCACTGTATAATTTTATTTTAAGGCTGCAGTCTGTTTGCATAGGCTACGATTTATGGCTGCTATTAAACTTCTTACTGAGTAGGTGTAAGGCTTAGTAACACAGCTTTCTTTTGTTTATGGGTGATACTCTGTTAACATCACCAGACATACTAAATTGGTAAATCTTTTCCCTTTCAGGGTTGTGCCTCTTGGGTCTGTGCAGACTGTGAGTGACTACACTTTCAGAGGCTTTATGTCACATACAAATAATTACCCTTGTGCTTACCTCAATGCCGCATCAGCCATCGGTATGAAGACACAGGATGTGGACTTGTTCATAAATAGACTTGACAAGTGTTTAAAGACAGTAAGAAAAGAACAAAATAAAGAGAGTGATGTATCTGGAGTTGACAATTATGATAAAACTGAAGATGCGGTTATATAAGAAATGGCTTTAAAACCAGATAATGTACTTCTTGGCACATGGCAGGATTCTTCCTGATGACATGTGAAGGGTTTCTTTGTGATAATTTTTAAAAAGTGATGAGGCTACAGTATAAGCTAGCAGTTTAAAGACAAGACTTGAGATTTTTGAATTGAGAATTTCATGGAGAATATTTGGTCAAGGAATAGAACATGGTCTGAGCGAGCCATTGACGACTGTTACATTTGTTGTTCTTAGACTGCCTCAATCACTATCCTTAACAGGTTATAATGTACAATTAGCGTTTTTCTAATTGTTAAATATTTGCCAAATAAACATTATGATTGAGATAATTCTTACTAATATAATGATAGTAAAATTACACATTACTCTAATTCTCTTTGAAATGTGTAGACTGCTTTCTTCTGACTATTCTCTATCATTCACAAATTACTTATGTTTCTGACCACACAGAATTTAGAAAGATCGCTAATGCTACTAATTAGTAAGTAGATGCTTGTTGATATGTGTAAGTCACAGAATGCCTGTAAAATGGACATTTCCCAGGAAAGCAGAGTCACGGTCAAGGTGTAAGCTTTAATTTTTGCTCAACAGAAATGGATCTCAACTGGGGATGATTGGCTTCTTTTATCTAAGTAACATCTGGAGATATTTTGGGGGTTTTTTTGTTTGGTTTTTTTTTTTGGCCACGCCACACGGCTTGTGGGATCTTAGTTCCTTGACCAGGGATGGAACCTTCGCCCTCAGCAGTGAAAGCGTGGAGTCCTAACCATTGGACCACCAGGGTCCTGCATCGGCCGTGTCCCCTGCATCGGCAGGTGGACTCTCAACCACTGCGCCACCAGGGAAGCCCCTGGGGATCTTTTTTGATTGTCAAACCTAGTAGGATGCTATTGACATCTAGTGAGGGGAGGCCAGGGGTGCTGTTCAACATCCTACAATGGACAAGACAACTTCTCAAAACAAAGATTTATCCAGCCCAAAATGTCAGTAGTGCTGAGGTTGTTAAAAACTTCTCTAAAGTAAAAGAACTCAGTAAAGAGAAGTTTTCCATAGCAACTTGAATTATTCAGTAGTACTTCAAAGAAGGTAGCTCTATAAATGTTACCAACTAAACAGCATATAGATTTTTTTTTTGTTAACATCTTTATTGGAGTATAATTGCTTTACAGTGTTGTGTTAGTTTCTGCTGTATCACAAAGTGAATCAGCTATACATATACATATACCCCCATATCCCCTCCCTCTTGTGTCTCCCTCCCACCCTCCCTACCCCACCCCTCTAGGTGGTCACAAAGCACCGAGCTGATCTCCCTGTGCTATGTAGCTGCTTCCCACTAGCTATTTTACATTTGGTAGTATATATATGTCAGTGCTACTCTCTCACTTCGTCCCAGCTTACCCTTCCCCCTCCGCATGTCCTCAAGTCCATTCTCTACATCTGCGTCTTTATTCCTATCCTGACCCTAGGTTCTTCAGAACCTTTTTTTTTTTTTTAGATTCCATATATATGTGTTAGCATACAGTATTTGTTTTTCTCTTTTGGACTTACTTCACTCTGTATGACAGACTCTGTGTCCATCCACCTCACGACAGATAGTTCAATTTCGTTTCTTTTTATGGCTGAGTAATATTCCATTGTATATATGTGCCACATCTTTATCCATTCATCTGTCAGTGGACACTTAGGTTGCTTCCACAGCATATAGATTCTTAAGTGAAAACCGAGGTTACCATTTCTAAATATGTAATTACAAATTGTTAATATGGAATGTGTGCATTTTTCCATTTAGGAAAGTGAAAACTTTATTCCATTGTTTTGCTTCAAGGAGTCTGTATATTTGGTTGGTTTGTTCAGGTGTTTTGCACAGCTGTCATTAAGAGTGGTTAACATGGGGATTCTGAACATATTTTTGCTGGAGAGGTGAAAATGATGGAGTATGAAGAACAGGTGTATTCCCTTTTCATTGCCCATATGCTTACTTTCTGAGTCTGAAATTCCAGATGTACTGGCTATAACTATTACGTTTGTTGTTAATTTTAAGAAATAGACTGATGTCTCATAGCCTAAGGAGTTAGTGAAGCCTCTGAATGCACCAAAATGTCAAAGCTGTATTTCTCAAGACTTGCCCTGTGGAGCATTTATTCCTAAGAGATACTCATGGGTATAAAAGGTTCCACGGACAAATAAGTTGGGGACTTTGCAAACCTGCCTATTGGCATGTTAAAGTTTCTAAGAATTCCTTCTATTCCAGCTTGAATGTATCCTTATCTAAAGATGGAACCCTTTTTTTAATTAAATACTTACTGACATCCCATTGAACGAACTTTTGAAAACACTACAGTAGAGAATGCCACGTAGCTTTCTGGATGGTGTTTTTCTCTATTGTTTTGGCATTGTAAACTATGTTAAATGTGAGCTCAGACAGCTGCCACTCCCACAGGTAAGTTAGAATATTTTGGACACTGGCTTGACAACCTTGGAAGTCAACTGTGTTGAGATAAAGTACTTAACTACAAATATTGTAAAGATTACTTTAAAATTATTGTATCTTTGGGGTTCAGATATTTGAAGTGTCTGGTTTCTTTAAATAGCTATAATAACTTCTTTCAAAGGGGTAAATCCTGGATTAAAAAATTGTATAATTTTTTTATGTGAATTTGAGACTGAATTGTAGAACTAATAAAGCTGAAGGGTTGCCATAGACCCTCTCGAATCTGTGAAAAGGAATGAAGTGATTTTGCAGGTGTAGATGCTGGCAGTGCAGCATACCGTCCACGTAAGCCAAGATTGTTTTCTAGAACGAGTGATCTATATTGTGTGATCATCATTTAGTTTAAGAAAGGCCAGAGCCGAGAGACCAGCAAATGTTTTCTCATCTGCAGTGTATCAGCAGTTCTTGGGCTTCAGCTGCTGAATAGATAATAATTCTAATTGAAGATAAATTACATGAACCCACATGTGAGTGATAGATATGTTATAACATTTCATTCCTGGTGCATAAAAATCAGCTGCAGTTTTTATTATTAGTCCTTTCTTTTCAGAGGTTTTGGAATTCCAGCTCTATTCCTGCTGGTTTCAATTTGACCTTGAGGTAGGAGAAGTCACAAGAATTTTTGAAGGGATGTTGTAGGTTCTGCATATTGAGGCTTTCCTTTGCCAGCACCCCAGTGTCCTTTGACTTGCTGTCTCTCATCTCCACATATAAGTATAAAAGAGCATACAGTTACTTATTTTAGCCTGCTAGTAATGATTGGTAATCCTTATAATTGGCCTCAGTTATTCTCATACTGGGGCAGAGGGGCAACGGATGATATCTTTTCCAGTCAGTGACTAAGATGTCCTTTTCTGTCTTTATGATCCAACTGCCCTTATTAAGACTATCAGGTAGAATTTTGGAGTTTGGTTTTTAAAGTCATTGGGCTGTGGTAGTCTGCCCAGAAAAGAAAATTGAATAACATGAAATATTCTTTAGGTCACCGAACGTATTACTAATTATACACACAGCAGGGAAAGGTATTTTAAATCCAATTCTCAATTTGGCTCCTAAGTTCTCTGCTGACAAGTTCTCCCTCTGTGTGATACTAGCCTTAGGAACTCTGCGTTCAACTATAAATCTTTTTATTTAGCTTTTTGCATTAGTTGACGAGGTGTCCGAATATGAACTGTTGAATACAGTTATGTTCAGCCAATAGGCACTTGATATACAGAATGATAACTTTTAAGTTTTTTCTAATATTTTGCCATAGCACATACCTCTATCCACTATACTAAGAACTGTAATTGAGGTCTGAGCTACAGGATGTGCTTTTATTTTTAGACTTTATGGCTATGATAACATTTTAGGAAAATTAAAATTAAAACAAAGATAATTTTTTTAACCAGCAATGTTACCTTAATATTGAATTAGTAGCTCATCATGAGTTAAATTCTTGTGTTCTTTCATAGAGGAAAATAGCCAACAATTGACGACAGTGACAAACCCTGATGAGTCTCATTGATAATACACTCAGAGAAATTTTTTTGAATACATCCACATTTGGTGCATATGAAAGTTGGGTTTTCTTTCCCACTGTCTAAGATGTACTAATTTCTGCCAAGCCCTTAAATGGTTTTGTTATGTTTTGCATTCAGGAGGCTGACCTTATTTTGTAACTGAATTTGTATACACAGAAGTTTGATCATTTCAGAAGTTTGATACCCTCTGAATAATCTGATAAAAAAATTGAATATGCTGTTAAGGTATAACATAAAGAGATCCAGTGAACAGTTTTTTTCCTTGTCTGTCAAATTGTGTTATTTGTCTCTTGTGGCTACTCAGTGTACAGGTCTAAGACTTACCCACTGCTTCCTTTTGTGCCTTCCTTTTTACTTGCATGCTCTTTGTTGGCCATTATGGTAACATACACATGTAAGATGATGAGTTCAAGGCTAATGAATATATCGTTATAATTTTCCACCTAATATTCTACAGTTCAATCTAAGACCTTAAGCAAAATCTGGAAATGTTTATATGGTCTTGTTTTTATCAAGTGGTATCAACGTGAACTTTTAGAGAAATGTGAGGAAAGGCTATGTTCTTCATATTTATACATATAAATGTATAATTGTGGGGGATTTTAGCTATTAGAATTGAAGCTGGTGTCAGCCTGCTAAAAGAAAAAGATGTTTCCAAAAATATTTTTGGTGTAGACTATGTATAAATAAAACTAAATTGTATAATTTATTACATGAGATAAATTTTTAATCATTGATAGTGCATTATATTATTTTACCTAATCACTGCTCCAGATACAATTTGAAAGTACAGATAACTAACATTAAATTACTTGCCCATTTTTTGATTCAGTCAACAGTATCGACTTGCCCAGAAATCAGCAAGAAAAGGCGTACTTTATAATGAGAATCATGGATCACGGGGGTGGAGGCTAGGTTATTTAAAAAAGAAAAAAAACCCAGCAACCATTTCCCAAAGGATCTATTGACTATAGAAAGTTGGAGGCTTAGAAGTATTGAATCTTTTCTAAAGGAAACACCTTAATTAAAAATGAAATAGTGTCACTTCCTTCTTCAGCAAATTTCATTTTTAAATTGTACTATCTGAATTTTACATGTAGTTCTCATTTGATTTGGAATTAGATCTCTGCACTGGTACTTACTGACCATGTGAGTTCACATATTTAACCTCTCTGAACCTCAGTCTCACCATATGTGAAATGGGTACAATCGTATAGGATTGAGAGTTAAATGAGATAACAAGTAAAGTGATTAACTCAGTGCCTAAAACATAGCACTTGCCATTAATAACTGCTATGGTGGTCTGCATAAAGCTATAATGTACCAATTTGTACTAGATTTAAATTAAATTTCAAAAATTAAAATTTCTTCATTAGTTTATTAGTAGGATGTTTTTTGAGAGGGAGTCATCATTGAATTTTGCTCATCTCCAGTGGAAATTAAAAAGTATGTACTTGATTTTGGATGACGATCTTTTTTTTTCTTTTTCCAGAATTATTCTACTTTCATTTTTATGAGTTTCTTTTTGTTTACACCTGAGGGGTTTTTTTTCGCGATACGCAGGCCTCTCACTGTTGTGGCCTCTCCCGTTGCGGAGCACAGGCTCCGGACGCACAGGCTCAGCGGCCATGGCTCATGGGCCCAGTTGCTCCGCGGCAAGTGGGATCTTCCTGGACCGGGGCACGAACCCGTGTCTCCTGCATCAGCAGGTGGACTCTCAACCACTGCGCCACCAGGTAAGCCCCCTGAGTATTCTTTTTAAGAAACATATTTAAAGTGCATTAACTATTTTATGTACCTGAAACTTCAGATCACAACCCAGCAAAAATGTACAGGGAAAGTTCATTCATTGTGACTTCCACATCAATTGTATTATCTGACCAAAGCTTTTGGTATAGTCAGCAGACCTGCAAGCACAGCAGTTTATTATATTTAGTCCTATTCTTAAGTGACTTTATAGTAGAATGACTGATCGTGGCTCCCAAGTTTACATCTTTGTAAACTGAAGAAGAATCTGAAAAAGAATATATTATATAAAACTGAATCACTTTGTTGTATACCTGAAAGTAACACAACATTGTAAATCAACTATACTTCAATTTAAAAAACTGTCGCTGTGTTTATTGGCCTGATCTCGATTAAATCCTGTTAGGTCAGATGGAAAAAAGAAAATTGAGACTGGAACTGTATTCAGAGTTCTTGGTTTGAGTGGCTGTTTTCCTTGTGGCCCCTTCCCTCCCTCCTCTCCCCTTTGCTCCCGTCTTATTTGCCACTGTTGGATTCATTTCTTTGTCTTAAGTCTTTCTTTCTCCTGTTAAAATGTAGATACATCAGGAAATAGATAAGTGCTATTTATCCTTATCAGTTAGTGACATCTTAGTTTGTATGAGTTTATCAGATGTTTCCGTAAGAGTGGGTTATTAAAGAAAACTTATTATAGAAAATTTCAAACATATACAAAAGTAGAGCAAACCATATAATGAAGCCTAGTATTCATCACTCATCTTTGGCACTTGTCAAGTCCAATTTCGTGTCCCCTCTACCACCCTCTTATTTGAAAGCAAATCTCAGGCGTTTCAAGGTGTAGCTCACATTTCAATATGGATCTCCTAAGTAAAGGACTCATTTTTTAAAAAGCCACAATACTATTATCACCCCCCCAATTAACATAATATCTTGATATCATCAAATATGCTATCATTGTTCATTTCTCTAATTACCGTTTTTTTTTTACATTTGAGTCATGATCCAAATAAGATCCCCTAAGGGTAGATTTTAGTGGAAAAGCGAGAAGAGGTGAGAAACAGATGGCTTGAGGAACCAGAGAAAATTAGACAAGTGCAGAAAGAAGAAGGTTTGAGATGGTGTTTTTCTAACGACTTTCCCATGGATTAATAATACTGGATTTATGAAGGATGTACTCCAAATGGGCTCCTAAAGATCTTCCAGGATGCTGGAGAAATTCCCATTTGACCTGCTCCAGGTTTCACTGGTTATCATAAGAAATGGACTTCAGTCCATAGTCGTGTATAACAATTCAATTTCAATGCTAACTTCCTTTACATAAGGCTGCGAATTAGAACCCCAAATTAGATTAAGCCTATAAGGCAGTGGGGGTAATCATTCTAGATATATAGAGGGAACCCTTATTCTAAATAAATGTGTAGAAGGCTAGTTGAGTCATTGTGTTGGGCTCCAGCCAGCCAGGTTTAATGAGCAGTGGAAGGTTGAGTACCATCTCAAAACCAGTTTTCAGAGGAGAAGGGAGGCAGACAGGGCTCCCCCTCTGGGATGGATCAGAGGAGCTGAGTGTGGTGCTCAATGAGAAGAATGTCTGATGTATCTCATGGACCACATTAGAGAGACAGGATCTTTTAGGAAGTACTTGGGGCTTTTGACCAGATAGAAAGCTGAGAGAGTGTTTTTTCCACATTCCCCCCTCCAAAAAAATGTGTTCATAGGCAGTAAATTGGTCCTTTACACCATAAAGGCAGAAAGTACTTTTAGCTAGAAAGCTGTCAAAAAACAAAAACAAAAAGCGAACAGAACAAAAAACAAAAGCAAAACCTCTCCTTGAAGAAGTTAACCTGGAAATGAAATTCCCCCTTTTAAGCTTTCCCCAGTAAGAACACACGTTCTGAGAACGGCTGACTACCCAAAGTCACACAGCTAATTAAGGTCAGAACTGAGGCAGGAGCCACCTACCGGCCTATGACAGGGCAGGGGCAGGTCTGAAGGAGGTGAAGAAACCCTTTGCAAGATAAAAAGTTGATCCAGAAAACATTGTGACAGCTTTTGGGTAAACTTTCTTTTTTTTCCCTTGTGAAATGCATCAGTTTCTCTTTGCGCCTTCCATTTTCCATGCCTGCTCTCACCATGTTCAATTTATGCCCTATTTGTCATCACCTGGTGACTCAAACCTTCTGGGGTGGAGGTGGTGGCAGGTGGGAGATAGGAGCCTTTTGCACAGTGACCCCTGCTAAGTTTTCTTGAAAGCCAGTAAAAATACTCATTAGTTTTAATCTACTAATTATAAGCAAATGGACATTTTAACCTTAGGAAATTCAGCATTTTTGTTTGCATTTATGATCATTGTCTATTTTCCATTTATTCCCATCTATTTGCAGCAAGTGCATTTTGGGGCCAACTTGGTTTATGCTGTTCCCCAGGAAACAAAAAGAAAATCCACAACCAACCAAACTGCTTGTATAGCCATTCCCATGGAGCCCAGTGCTTCCTAGGCATGAAATTGACTGACACACAAAGGCAGCAGGTGCGGGGCCACATGCCACTTGCCGCTTTTTTTTTTAGTGTGTGTTTATAATCAGTAAATGGCTGTGGATGTTTAAATGGTTCCCTAATACGATGGAGAGCGGATGCCATTATAACTTGAACTTGTATTGCCACACAGATGGTGGAAATAAACATCTAGTTCTGCACGCAGTTTTGTTTGCCTCTTACTTTGAAAAGATCGACTGAGCATCAGGCATCCTCGGTGCCAGCAGGGACTCTTGGGCGGGTCGGGGTATAGGCGAGCAGGGCTGCCGTCGGGTTCCAGATTGGCTTTTGTGTTGAGAGCCCCGAGGACAGCAGGTTTCCTATAAGTGGCTGAGGGGGTTCATTGCAGCAGTGGACCCCACCCCTGAACTACCAGGCGGCAGCTCCAAATATCCCTTCCTACTCGAGACGTGCCTCACACCTTTAATCTTCTGTATTAGACAAAACTGTTCTATACCTCAGGAACTCTCCCTGTATCTTCCTCTCCACCTTTCACTTTCTTAGACACTTTGAAAAATGGAGTTGGTTCAGTAATGTGGTGATGGCACCAGCTTTAATTTCACCCTCCTAGCTTCCCCTGCTGGTCCCTCAAATTGCCTCCTTCCTGGGGGGTCATCGATCTACGTACTATATTTTCCTCCCTCGGCACGTTGGAGGACCTTAGTAAATATCTGTTGGTCCAGTGATCAACTGACTTGTTCACACTACAGAAAAAACCAGTAGGGTTTAACGGCAGCCTATTCCAGAAATATTTAAACAAGTGTTTTAAAGAGTTCGGAATAAAGATAGAAATGAATCTGTGATCTTTTGCAAATCAGTGAGCAGAAAGAACAGGGCGGATGTGGGGATAGGGCAGTCTTCCTAGCACCTTGAGATTCCCCGGGGAGGAAGCCCACTCCTTGGAAAGTGGGTCAAACTTGGGGAGGCTAGGTAAGCCACTTCTCTGGGGCAGAGACACTGGCCAAATAGGAATACGAATGCTTGAGGGATGATTCCTCTCTGCAGGGCCAAAGAAACTGCTAGATGAGCGAGGGGCACAGGGTTTACACCAAAGGCCATTTCTAGCAGGTTTGGTCTGTTTCATTAACGAATCATGCAAAAGCAAAGCAGAACTCCCCCTCCCCCAAACTGGCTTATTTTCCTCATGCCAACCTCCTTTCTTGCCATCAAATAATTTAGTAATCCTTCCCATTTCTATAGAGTGCTTTCCGGATTACAAAATGCTTTCACGTACACTATTTTGTTTTCATCTGCTGTCAGTCTCTGGAGCTGGGCAGGGCGTAATGGTGATGTGTGTTTTGCATTTAAGCCCCAGAGAGGTTTGGTGATTTAGATGGCTTGTCTGGCCTCATTCCAAGGAGTAGGAGGGTCTAGAAACCCTGGCACTCAGGGCTCTGATGCTGGCCTTGGAGCTTTCTTGGAAGCTTTGGAACAAGGATTAAGATCCTGTGCTTTGGAGGAGGGATAGACAAACTTGTCCTGTGAAGAGCCAGGTAGTAAATATTTTAGGCTTCGTGAGCCACACGGCCTCTGTTGCAACTACTCAAAATCTGCTGCAGACAATATGTAAATGAATGGGCATGGCTGTGTTCCATTAACACTTTATTTATGGACACTGAAATTTGAATTTCATATAATTTTAAGAGTTGTGAAATATTCGCCTTTTGATTTTTTTTTCAATCATTAAAAGTGTGAAAACTATTCTTAGCTCATGGGCCACACAAAAATAGGAGGCTGGTTCGGTTTTGCTCATGGGCCATGGTGGGCTGACCCTCTTTTAGAGCTGGTTCTGCCATTTATTAAGCATGTAATTTCGGGCAGATTACCTAGGTAAGCCTTAGAGCTCTCAATGACAAGATTGGAAAAGTCATAATGATTTCCACCTGCAGGGACTAGAGGATGAAATGCAATAATTGTAAAGTGTTTGGCAAGTCACTTATACAGTTAGCCCTCAGTGGATGGGAGGTGTCATAATTTGATGATGCTACATTCTAGGGAGCCATTTGTCCTCCCAAAATATACTGATAGGGGATTCTACTCTCTCTCAAACAACCTCAGCCTTTTCCACACCTGGTCCTAATGAAAATTTGTGTATTAAAGGGAAATCCAGATATGTCCACAGGACAGAAATACTTTTTTTTTTTTTAAGCCAAAGATAAACCTTTAAAAAATAATAACTCGTGGTGACAAGAAAGGCCCAAATGAAATGAAAACAGGCTGCATGTTTGGCCTGCTGACAAAATCAGGATAAGGAGCTTCTGCTTTCCGGCCTTAGTTTCTTCATCTGTGAAATAGGGATAATAACCATGGTCTCTACCTCATAGGATGGAGGAGAAGATGAAGTAGGATAATAGGTGTCAAGGGCATAGCGCGGTGCTTAGCCCGGGGTCAGCACTCTTCCAGGGCAGGTGGACTTCATGTTCTGTGTCTCACTGGCGCCCCCCTCCAAGCTCAAGTTCTGAAGAGACCGATGTGGATGCTGATGGTGGTGGTGAGGTGGGGAGGGAATTGCCTATTAGCTGAATATGCACCTTTTATTCCTGAGCATTAAAGAAACTGAGATCTTTGGCAACCCTTTGCTCCAGGCACCTAGAGGATTCAGCCCCAGGACTAGGGTCATGGTTCTGCAGGGCCCCGGCATCACCACGGGAGGCTGGGAGGACAGCAGGAAGAAGAGGTCTGTGAGCACAGAAAGCAGCTGAGGAGCTGAATCCAGGAAAAAATGCCGAGTCTGTCCGCTCAGCATGTGCCAGCCTGGCCTAGATTTGCCCAGATCTGGCTCTCTGCTCTCCCTCTTCAGAAGCAGAAGCTTGTGACTTGGCACCTGCTTCTGGAAGCCTCCATAGACAGACCTTCTCAGATGATGCTACACCCTTGAGGCAGGAAGGATAGGTCTGGAGGCGAGAGCAGGGCTCTCGAGACCCAAGAGGCCGAGTAGGGTGTCTGTCCTCCTGGGCCTGAGGTTCCCTGCTCGTCAGTGGGAATCTCGGCCTGCACCCAGAGGACTCCTGACATTTGCACTGACCATGCTGCAAGGTGACCTTCTGCATCCTGCAGTGGTGGGTGGTGAGGACCATTGGTAACCAAGCAGATGAAGTCCTGGGAGGTACAAATGAGGAAGGTCAGCCCTGTCCTTGGCTGTCCCTTCAGACATCTTCATTGCCGGCCAGTCATGCCTTCTAGCCCAGGGGCTGCACTGGCAGTGATTTGGGGCCTGCCTAGGGGAAGGCGGGTGGTGCTGCAGACTGAAGAGGAGCTGCTTTTGCCTGGCCCATCCATCTCTCCAGAGCCAGCCTCCCACCTTTCCACTCCCACTCAGTCAGTCTTATATAGGCAGGGCTGGCAAAAATTACAGGTCAACTGGCGTTTCACTTCAGTGGGACTCCCTATGGCACAGTCAGAAAGGGCAGAGGCCCTTTCTGGACCGTTTATCTGCCTGAGATTTACTGAGCCCTGCTAGTTTCTTCTCAGTATTCCCACCTCTCCTCTAGAACCCTGACTTTAACGGAATAACGGCACCTTTCCAATGGATTAAATTTCCCAGCTTGCCTTGGAGTTCAGTGTAGCCACCTAGTAAGGTCAGGCCAATGAAATGTAAGCTGAGTTATTGTGTGGGACTGCTGGAAAGTTTCCTTAAGGGAGGAATAACACACATGTCTGTGCTTTCTTGTTCTGAATGCAGAATTCAGACGTGATAGCTGGAGCTCAAGCAACCGTCTTTGACCATGGAATAGACACACCAAGCCTAGTGGAGTAGCTAGGTAGAAGGAGTTTGAGCCTCTGATGATGACGGTGCCACAAAACTTTCCCTGCGTTGCACACCTGCAGACATTTTTCATGAGAGGTAGATAAACTTCTACCTTTTAAAACTCTTATTATCATGAGTTTGTTTGTTACATGCAGCTAAACTGATACAAGACCCTGCTGTGTGCCAGATACTCTTTCAGGTGATGGTGACACAGCAGTGAGGATGGTACACGTGGTAACCTGCCCTGTATACTCCCGTTCTAGTGGAGAGAGAACCACAAATGATGAAACACAATAATTCCAGGAAATACTCAGTGCTGTGAAGTACAGAAAACAAGGCAATATTGAGTGAAACATGATTCTAAGCCTGTCACATGTATTAGCCAGATTAATTTTCATGCCAATTCTATGAGGTAGGGGCTCTTAATATTCCCATTGTACAGTGGCCTGTGTAAGGACACACAGCCAGTGAGTGGATGAAGCAGCATGTGAACCCCAGCACTTAGCCTCCAGAGCGGACACTATTTCACAGTGGGTCCTGCTGCCCCCTGAGAGGCTAAAGAGAGAAAGCCACTCAGCTGGCATTGGGCCCTCTTATTCCCATCCAATGGTCTTGATAATCAATACTGTTTTCAGCATGGTGGTCCTGGGGTGTGAGACTTCTTAAGAACCATTATCCTTAGAGTACCATCTGGAAGCTGCGTGACCTTTCTGACCTGAGTCACGCTGTCTCTCTTCCATTGCATATTATTGGTTACAGGTGAGTCACAAATACTGGCCCAAATTTAGACCTCTACCTTTCTATATAGGAGTGTCATAGAATCTGTGGACATGTTTAAAACCACCACATGTATCAGTAAGGCATGCACTCAGTAATGGCCACTCTGGTTGGGGAGGCCCCTGGGGAGAAAGGAGAGCACAGATGTGATGACTGGAACTCAAGCAACCATCTTGGGCCATGAAGACTCCACAGAGAGACACCAGGAGCCAAGAGCACAGCACAGACAATTGGGACAGTGTGCAGTCAGTCTTTCCAGACCTAACCTAACATGGTTAGGTTCTGGAATCTGGGATGCTGAGGAGGCCTCTGTGCTGCCCCAGGCATCAATTCCAGTGATCAGTGCTGGCTGAATTCCCCTCATTCTCCTGAGGGCCCTGTGAACTGCCAACCATTGCACCACCTGACTTGGGAATAACAGGGGCTGTGTCCAATTTAGATGTGCCCAGGTGCAGGGGAGTGTCTGTACCAGGGCAGGGCCAGATAAGCAAGACCATTTATAGATGAGCTGGTGGGAGCATCAATGGACTGTTTTGAATCATTGACATCTTGGAAGTGATGGTTTTGAAATCAAACTGTCTTTGCAGGAATCAGCCTCAAATCCAGGACAACCTTCCACGATAAGTCCCTGGAGAGTCCCCAAAGCTGTGGAATTGCCTGAGGCTTGGGGAATATGGACCAGGGCAGGAGAAGCTTGAGATCCTGCTCCAAAACTCTTCCAAGTCCTCCCACCCCATCACCTCCACCCCCTCATATCACCTCGGAGACAGTGAGCCACTGGCCCCAAGAAGTGTCACTAGATGGTACACGGAATAGCAAACATAGGAATGAATATATATTACCATATATTATATCATATATTACACATTATATATGTATTATATATATTATCATATATTATAAAAATATATTATCATATGTTATCTGGCTTAATCGTCACTGCAACCCTGCAAGAGACCATCATTATCCCCCTTCTCCAGAGGGGGTTACTGATACTCAGAAAGAAGTAAGTCACATGCCTAAGGTCACGAAGCAAGCAGCAAGGACAGGACGGAAAGTCAAACCTGCCCGGTTTTGAGTCTTATTTTTCTTCCTCTGCCTTATTCTAACCCTCACACGTTGATGAGACAGAGGGAAAATTAGGCTTGGACGAGCTTGAGATCTTTAAGTGACAGTGGATATAGCTCTGCAGCTGCCTTGAGTTATTCAAGAGTAAGCTTGGCCTGGTCAAGGACACGTCCTACAGGAGGGGAGAATTCTCCTTGCTCAGCAGGTCCCAGGTGTTGCCCTGGAGGCCCCACGGATCTGGTTCCACCCAGACACTGCCCAGACCATCTGCAGTTTGGGACAGCAGGGCTCTGGGCAGCTGGGGAGATGCCTGTAGAACTATTTCCAGAAAAGGAGAACAAACGAAAATGTGGCTTATTAGTGGGGAAAAGGTGGAAAGGAGTCTGGAACTAAAGGAAGGATTTGAGTTTCAACGAGAAGACTTCTCTCCCTGCCTCTCATTCTCCAACTGGCTTTGAGAACAAAGCAACATCTTTTCATATGTTGAACAAATGGTTTGTCCCCAACAGTTCTTGGGAACCCACGCCCCAAACTCACCCTGGCTGTGACCTTAGAACACAACGGCTGGGGAAAGGCTCTCTGTCTGAACACTTCCCTTCCTAGAAATGAGACTGGTGAGCAGAGATTTGCATCTCAGCTTGGCTTTGCTCCGTCACAGAGCCACACTCCGTTAACATTACCCTCAACCCCAAAACCTTGGAAAACCTAAAGCTGGAAAAAATCTGACTTGAACTATGTGGGGCTCTTCTTAATCTTCCTTTATCCCACTTTGTGTGACTAATCATCTATTTTTGCTGCAGAAATGTCAGTGTGTTTTTGTACAGGATGCTGCCCCAATACGACTATGCCCCATCGTACCTTTCTTAAGACCCCCCAGAATCCCAAATATGGAAAACCTCTGGTTGCAGGAGTTTCAGGTAAGAAACTGTGGAGCCGCCTGAGAAAAATGAGAACACCCTTCTCATCCTTCTATCTCTGTCCTCCTCCCTCCTCTCTCCCCGCTTAAAAAAACCCTGCTTTTAAGGGTACTCTGTTTCTT
Source organism: Neophocaena asiaeorientalis asiaeorientalis (assembly GCF_003031525.2). Taxonomy (NCBI): domain Eukaryota; kingdom Metazoa; phylum Chordata; class Mammalia; order Artiodactyla; family Phocoenidae; genus Neophocaena; species Neophocaena asiaeorientalis. The sequence continues at coordinate 2,488,406 of NW_020173231.1, read as the reverse complement.
CTTTTCCTTGCCTTCTTACCTTTGTGTCTTCTTAGCTGTTTGGCTCTCTGTGCACACAGGTGCCCATCCATCCACCTGACAGAAATGCATTGTGGGCCAAGCCCGCAGTTGATGGTACAGATACAATGGTACAGATACCACATGGGCGGGGTCCTGCTTCAGTCCGGAAGTGAGGACGGGGGAAGGATAAGGAACAACTCACCCGGACTGGGGTGGGGGCAGGATGGAGCCTGGTAAACCGCTTTATTCCCTCCCAGCTTCACAATCCTTCCACCCAAAAGCACCACAAGTAAAGGTACTTATAACACGATAGTCTCTCAACCCCATCCCCTGGCCATCCTCTCTTCTGTAGACCACCGTCAGGGGATCCGTGAAGGCTTCTTGAGAGAGGGACACCTAAGTGGGGAGTCGGAGGCTTTCATTAGCTGGGATGGCCACGTTTCCTCTCTATTATTTGATATCCAGTGTATTCACTGCCTAGGGCTACTGTAACAAAGTACCACACACTGGGTGGCTTAAACAACAAAAATTTATTGTCTTGCAATTCTGGAAGCTGGAAGTCCCAGATCAAAGTGTCAACTGGGTTGGTTCCTTCTGAGGGCTTTGAGGAAGAATGTTCCATGCCCCTCCCCCAGCCTCTGGTGGTCTGCTGGCAGCGTTCTGCATCCCTTGGCTTCTGTTGCATCACCCTGATCACTGCATTCATCATCATGCCTCCTTACAGCATTCTTCCTGTGTGTCTGTGTCCAAATTGTCTCTTCGTATAAGCACGCCAGTCACAATCTATTAGGGCTCACACTACTCCAGTGTGACTTCATCTTAACTAGTTACATCTGAAATGACCCTGTTTCCAGATAAAGTCACATTCTGAGATACTGGAGGTTAGGACTTCAACATATGAACTGATACAATTCAACCCATAACACCAAGTCTTTCCTTGTGGATGATGCTTCCAGGGAAGAGATTTCCGTCTCTACCATCGTCTTAGTCTGGGCTTATGACTCCTGAAAAGGCTGATGGGGAATGAATCAGGAGGCAGGAAAGGAGCCTGACTGGCTTTCCTGGTGAAGGATGGAGAAGGGCAGCAGCCTTGTTTGTGATGAGCTGAGATGGGCAAAGCAGGGATGGGGCTTTGGCCAGGAGGACCTCAAAAGAGGCAGGGAAACTAGGGGGCTGGTGGGAGGAAGGCTAATTTCCATAAAGTCAGGACCAAACAGTGGTGCTAGAGTGACCTAAATGGGCTTTAAAAACAACTACTCATCTGATGCAAAAAATATTAATAGAAAACTGAAAATAATCTCCCATATTCCATAATGTTACAAAGGGTCTTTAAAGTTAAGTTCAGAAAAAGTGACAAAGAATGGACAGATCAGTGTAGCACTGTGGTTCAGGACATGGGTTTGAATGCCAGCTCTGCCACTTAGCTGTGTGACCTTGGAGAAATTACTCACCCTTTCTGGGCTTCTGCTTTCTCATCCGCACAAGGTGGTTAATAGCTACTTCATTGAGTTGTTCCAGGAATCACTGTGAGTCTGTGAGTAAAGCCCTTGGAACAATGTTGAACACACAGTATGTTCTTCAGTAAATGTAGCTGTTATTATATAGAATGTTAGTATATGTGGGAGCCCTGAACAGACCATGACCACACTTAGTTTACTTCTAGCTTCTTCGGAAAGGCTCACCTTTAAACAACTGTTCAGGAAAGGAGTGAAAGGATCCTTACAAGCAGGAGGACAGAGAGAGTATATTGAGCTACTTTAAATTAGTGCCATTCCCAAGGCTCAATTAAATTGCACCCCATGACACTAAACAACTTGCTGACGTGGCCATAAAACTGATAGGGGAGAGAGCCAGGGATGAGGAGAGTTTTTCTAGTTCTTTTTTAAGGAAAAAAGGGTGAATTGTAGCAACTCCAGACTAGTGTGACAACCAGCACTTATAAAATTATTAGACAGTTTGAGCATGCTTATAGAAGAAAAGAGTGATCACTGAGTACTATTATGGGTTCCCTATGCTAAACCACTTCACATCTTTTAAGGATGGGTTAATATGGATTTGGGAAATGCTAAATCCCTGGTGGACCTTGATCTTGTGCAATATTTATCAAAGGCATCCATGATAGCTTTTTGGACAAGAAGGTGAAATGTGTTCTGGCTATATAGCCCAAACAGGTTGATTCATCTTTGGTTAAAGCCAAAGAATGCTGATTAATAACCAGTTTGAGAGGAAAGTCTTAAAAGCTGAGTCCTGGGCCCGAACATCCTTCTGTTGTCTTTTAGAAATAGATACCATTCTCCCCAGCACTATTCCTATTATTCTGATTTTTTCCCTCTGAATATAGTTTTAAGGTTTTTTGTTTGTTTGGAGAAGCACATTATGAGACTAACAACAAACTTGGGATAGTTTTGTATTTGCATTTTTTTCTTAAATTCTCCCCCCCATAATGAAATGTCTCATCCAGATTCAAAAGTTCGATAACCATTTCCCTGCGTACCAAAGTCCCTGCAGTGTCTTGCTGTTGAAGAAGGAATGAATCTAGTTGGGCAGTTAGCATTCTTTTCTGCTTTTGTTCCTTCAAAATAATTTTTTTTTTTTTTGCTTGATACCAACTATGTGCTAGGCACTGTGCTAGAAATGAGAGAATCACAGGATCATAAAATCAGAAGGAAACTGGAGATTTTTTAGAGCAAGTGCAAAAGGCATTTTCCTCATACTATAGGAGTTGCAGAAGCATTTTAATGCAAGCCCGTGCTATACAGCCATCCTCAAAAGGTTTGCAAGCTTCCTTACCCTTTGTGCTGGGGTTTTACTTTTGAAATAAAAGCTGATCTCATGGGAGAGGCCATAAAGGCAAAATTGCAGTCCAGGCATCTTTTTTTTTAAAGCAAGAAGAATGTTCAGAAAGGAAGTCCTAAATGATGACATTTGGCCAACCCTGGAAAAGAAGCAAACAAGCCCCTACCTCCCCCTTGCCCCGCCCCGCCCAACAACTCAAAAACCAAACAGCCCCTAGACATGGAGCACAGGCTTGTGCCCTGCCTTAGCCAGTCCCTTTCCTGGCCCTCATTGTGGTATGTGTGTGTGCTGGGCTCAGCTGTGTATACTGTTCCTTGCACATCACAGGGACATTTGTGCTTATAAGAGGAGTGGAACAGAACATGAATCATGGCTGGGACAAGCCGGGAGCGAATATCCCTGAGTTCTTCTCGTTGTGGCTACTTTTTATACTTCATAGTCCTGTAAAGCGTGTTCTCTAAAAAGGACAGGGCACATTAAAAAAGGAAAGGAGCATTCTCTTCTCCAGCCTCGCTCATCCCCTCCACCCCTCATTTGCAGCCTTTAGGTCACATGACGGTTCTATCACTCGGGGGTGACTGGATCGTGTAAGCCAAATGGCGATGTTTAGTCAAGCTGAGGGTTGCCCTGAGTTGCTGGGAATTTGGGAGGTTACATGCTTTTGTGCAAGTGGCTGAAAGTACTTTACAGAAATAGGAACTGCGTCTCCGTGATCTCATGCAATAGTTCTTTCTCCCAGCTTCCCATTAGGAGTAAGTACCACGGGAGCTTTGAAAAGATATCAATGCCCGGGGCCCAGTCCAGACCAAGTGATGCAAATCTTTAGGGATTGGCTTAGGTTTCTGGAAATTCTTAAAATCTTCCCAGGCATTTCTGAACCACAAAGGTGCCAAGAGCTTGGGGTTCAACATCAGGGAGACCTGCATTTGAAACTCGATTTTTCTGCTACCTTTAGAGGGGTGTCCTTGAGGAAGTTTCTGAAACTCTTTGAGGCTGTTTTCTCAGCTATAAAATGGGGAATAATAGTAACTACCTTTCAGGGTTGAGAGGATAAATAAGACAAAATATGTTAGTATTTGACTCATGGTAAGTACTCAGTAAGTGGTTGTTAATATTCTTATCAGGGATTTTAATCATCACCAGATGCTTATGGACCCTGGGCTCACACTCTGTCTCGCAGTAGCCTCCTCCATGTTCTGTGGGCTGTATTTGAAGGTACAAGGACCCATCTTCTCTCCCTTCTGTGCTCTGCCCACCAATTTGTGGGCTCCGGTCTCAGACTCCATGGGGATGTTAGTTCTACTTCTATCACCTCATATTCATGGTGAGAGTAAGAGAGTGAAAATCCAGTTCACACCACTGGCCCCCGTGGTGTCACGTGTTCATTCCTAACCAGTCACTCTAGCCCTGAGAGTGTGAGGCTCTGATTGGCTCAGGACTGGGTCCCATGGTTCATCTCAAAGCCAGTGGTAGAGTTCAAACTGAAGAGGATGGGCTGGAGATCCACAAGGGAGTGAGCGGTTCCCCCGAGAGTAGCCATGGGTAGGGTTTATTGGATGCTGGGGCAAACACGGGAGATGCCTGCCTTCCACAGCCCGCCACGCTCATGGCCAACCATGACTGTGCTGAGAAATAAGTCAGACCACAGTGAACAGGAAGGTGGAATGGGACAAGAGAGAACACTTTCAAACAGAGTGCAATGGCCTTCATCTATTCGGTTGATTGTCATATCGCTTGTTAACTCTTTCCACAGCTACACTCAATTCCTGGCTGCTTCCTGAACAGATTCTAATATCTCTCTTTGCTCATGCTCTCCCACCTACTTAGTGTCAGGATCCTTCCTCCATATACACCCATCCAAATTCTTCAAGATCCTTCAAGATCCCACTTCTAATTCTCCTCCTCCAGAAAGGCTTCTGTGAACTCTTTGCTCCTTTACCTCGTTCCCATGGTCAAAGGAATTATATTTCCATTTCTAGCACTGTTATCTGTGTCTCTTTTATAGCATGTATTGCTTTCTATTTTGTACTACTATTCTAGCACATACTACTACATGCTTCCCTACTAGTCTTTGATCTTCTTGAGGGCTGGGCTTCTTCAGCTCAGTGCCTCCATTACCATGATACTTAATTTTGAGTCAACTTTCTGTGTCAACTTGCCTGGGCCAGTGCCCAGACATTTGATCAAACAGAAGTTTGGATGTTTCTGTGAGGTGTTTTTTTGATGAGATTAACTAAATCGGCCGACAGTGATTAAAGTGGATTGTCTTCCATAATGTGGCTGAGCTTCATACAATCAGTTGAAGGCCTGAATAGAACAAAAGACTCACTTCCCCTGAGCAAAAGGAGATTCTGCGAGCAGGTGGTCTTTGGACTTGAACTACAGCATTAGCTCTTCTGGGTCTCCAGCCTGCTGGTACACCATGCAGATTTTGTACTAGCCAGCCTCCATAATCATGTGTAGATTCCTTAATATAAGTATCTGCCTTTATATATGAATATCCTATAAGTTCCACTTCTTTGGAGTGCCCTGGCTAATATGATTACCTAGGAGAGAGCTCAGTAAGTGTTTGTCGGTAAGTGAATGAATGAATGAACGAATGAATGGATCAATGGCCATTGGGTGCTTTGCATCTAAAGGAAAAACTGTCTTTTCAACTGAAGCTAATAGGATTATATATGGAAACATGCTTTGTAAAGGGCAAAGCTCTACACAAATGTTTGTTATCATAATTGTTATTTCTCTCACCACTGTGGCTACCGCTTCTAGGACTTGTATCACTGCTGTCCTTAAGTGGTCTGCAGCTCTTGTCCTCATGGACCACCAGATACCTCATTCCAAATAATCACCCCTCCTCTCTCTCTCCAACTGCCTAGTACTGAGTTGATTAGCGGTGTTTGATTTCCAGGTCCCTCTCACATCGGCGCCATGTTGTTTGAAGTTGTGCCTCAATCGGTGGAAGGAAGCTATGGGGAGGGGCCATTCACTGTCCTCTTTTCCTTCTCATGAGCGAATCATACAGCCGTGGAATAACCAAACTATGTTAGACTGAGGGGCCTTTTTTGGCCAGTATATCTGTTGGTAGGAGAAAGCCAGTTTTCCAAATTCATGATATGATGTTGCCAAGATGTGTTACTGGCTCCACTGAAAAGCCTTTGCTGAAACTGTGGAGACACAGTGATCAGTGGTTGTCAGGGGTGGTGGTGGGCTGGGGGGAGATGAATAGGCAGAGTACCAAGGATGTTTAGGGCAATGAAAATACTCTATATGATACTATAATGATGGATACATGTCATTATACACTTGTCCAAACCCACAGAATGTACAACAGCAAGAGTGAACTCTTCGGACTTTGGGTGGTTATAATGTCAACGTAGGTTCATCCTTGGTACAAAGTGGACCATTCTGATAAATGATGTTGATCATGGGGGAGGCTATGTGTGGGTGGGGGGCAGGGGGTGTATGGGAAATCTCTGCACCTTCCTCTCAATTTTATTGTAAACCTAAAACTGCTCTAAAAAATTGTGTTAATAAGGCCTTTGCCGAATGAGAACAGTTTCTGAAACCAATGACAAGCCCCAGATGAAAAATCACCCCTATTTATTGCAGGTCCAAACAGCTTGGCTCTGATGAGGGGCTGGCCACGGCATCTGAAGAACAGCTGTGAGATCAATTTGGGTATGGGTTTATTAGCCATGATTCAGGCTTGGAAGGGTATCTTTGGGGAAAAGGGTCTTGGGCACGGGACGCAAGCTACTGTGAATAATACTGACAGCAGACGCATTGCTGGGGAAGATTTAACAGCCTCAGCTGTGCCCCGTCAGTTGGCCAGTTCGACGGAGCCTCCGCGGATAAGAAACAACAGCCCAGGGCCAGGGCCAGCGGGCCAGCTCCCAGCCTGACGTCGGGCCAGGATTGATTTCACTTGTGGGCTGACAGCCGCTTCAGCTTCTGAGTTGGAAGAGGCCTAGGAAGGTCAGAGAGTCCAGCAGTTGTCAAATGAGAGGAGACCCGTGAAGCTTTCCTGGGGGAGAGCGTTTCACCTTGGGACACAGCAGGAGGGTAGCAGCCACACAGCTACACAGACGGTTGCTGGACACCTGCCCTGTGCCAGCCCCAGTCCCTACCCTCCAGGAGCTCAGATTCTCACCAGGAGAGTATAAGAGGGCACCAGGCCTTCTGGGAAGGCTATTTTGCTTTCCCCAGAAGTTAGTTTCTCGTTGAACTCTGATGTTATGTTGCTTTTTCCTCATTCATTCATTCACTCATTCTGTTTACAAAGGTAACATTTGCATTCTGTGTACATGCTCTTGTAGAAAATGTAAATACAGAAGGGTCGAAAGAACGCAAAACACTCCATCAACCAGAAACAAATCCTCTGAACACTCTGACGTTTGGCAGGGAAGTTTTTGACACTTTTTTTCTATGTATGTACTTGTGTAGGCATTTATATGTCACTCAACACAGTGAGACTTTTTCCGTTTCCCAATTTGCTTTTTTTCCACTCGATGTCACCGAGAGCTTCCCCCGATGACTATAGACACACAGCAACATTTTAAAGGGCTGCTTAGAATTCAGTTATCTGGCTGTAGCACAATGTACTCTCAGCCCTCCTTGGATGGACTTGGGTTGCTGCCGGCCTTTTGCTTTGATAAACCCTGCTGAGGCGACTCTCCGTGGACCCATTCTCACTGACATTGCCCTGCCTGTTAGATTTACACTCTGCCTGCTCCCTAGCTCATGCCCTGTGTACGGTATGCTCTCAATAGATGTTTGGGGACTAACCTAAATGAACAGTTTTGTGTCCTCGTTCTATTGTCTCCTTGGGAAAAGTTCTTAGAACTAGAATTTTAGGACGAAAGGAATAGAGATTTTGATGTTAGTCACACAGGGTCGGATTGCCCTCCAGAATGGTCCTGCCAACTTACAATCCTACATATATTGTCAGGTTTTCGCCTCATCTCTGCAAACCGGGGTTTTTCCCTTTTTCAGTCTTTGCAGATCTAGTAGGTTTGATGCTTTATACTATTAGTCCCTGTTATCAATTTGGGTTAAAATTGTTGTCTACCTTCTTTCTTCTCATTAGCAGCTAGCCCAGGGCCTGAAGCAAGGTGAGTACTTAATACACAGGTAATGTCGTTGCTCGAGGATATTTAGTAAGCCCATCACCATGCTAGGCAACCTCGGACATGAAGAGGAATAGAGCATTGTTTCTACCGCTGCTCACATGGAGACCCAGCACGTGACCTGGTGAGGGGGGCACCCGCTTTGGGAGAGAAGCAAGCCATGCTGTAGGAGGGAGACCACAGGAATGTGTCCTGGGAGCAGACACGATGTCTAAGGGGTGGAAAGGGGGAAGCAAGGAACAACCCATAATTGGCATTCCTGTCGTCGCCCTCAAGGACAGATTCGATACAGGAGGAAGGGACTGTGTGTAGCGACCATATTTCTTGCACGACAGCTGAGAACCACCTACAAGAGAGCCCCGCATGGTACTTGTTCAAAACTCATTTTTCTGGGCTCACCTCAAAGCAACTTAGAACCCCTGGAGATTAGACAGGTCTTGACAAGGCCATCAGGAAATTCCTTTACACACCAAAACTCGGGAGCCATCTCTCAGGTCATGTTACACATGTCAAAGGTGTTAGAGTGAAACAGAGGAAGAGGATTTAGGGTGACAGAAAAGCAAATAACCAGTCTGTCTGGCACCCTAACTTCCCCTGTGTCTCCGCACATCAGCCTATTGTTCTGTCGATGTCAGGTCGACAAAGGGAATGTCTCCTTGCTGATTCTTGTGTAACCTCACCGTGGGCAAATATTCTTTTGTCTGAGGGACTTAGAGAACTGGCCGGCGTGCACGCTGATGTTGGCTAAGTATGGGTGCGGAGGTGTCTCTCCCACAACAACACTCACCGTGACACCCTTGGAAGCCTTTGTGTGGTCAAATTGTCAACAAAATGGGAAATTCTCCCGGGCTTTCTCAGGAAACTCAGGAGAGGGCCTCCAGACACCCCCTCCAGTAGCCTCAGAGAAGAGCACACTCTTACTCTCCATCTGTCCCCAGAGCCAAGTTGCCCTTCCTGGATGGGGTCAGCTCCCCCCAGGGCGGCTGGCCAGGGCAGAGCATGGAGGGCAGCGGCAGCTGCTGGAAACTTCCCAGGCAGCTGCCTATAGAACTGAAGAATGAACCTCCCAAATAAGTGCACTGTGGAAAATTCAATTTCTGCTTGTTGCCTCCTGGAGCTCTCAACTGGCCAGCCACGAAGGTAAAGCCGGGAAGAGCTATGGAAACGTCAGAAAGCAATTGGCGCAGCTAAATCACGGCTGTCATCGCTGAGGCGTCCATACATCCTGATCTTGCTTTACTGACAGTCTTGGCTTGGGACCCGCTGCTGATGGAGGGCAGGGTCGGGGGTGCGGGGGGAGCTGCGATGTCAAAGAGGCTGCCAGATGGTGGTGAGAGGCCTGGCGCACATATATCACGCCGACTGACAGCATGGGGAATTATGCAGATGGAGAAGGAACCCTTTAGCTACAGTGGATGGTGTTTCTGCCATTCACTGAATGCCTACGCGAAAGTAATTCACCTTGATAACTGACCGTGAACTCTTACTAAAGGTCTGATATGCCGAGACGGGGGCGCCTTTTCCAGCAGTGATGATACTTTGTACAGTCAGCATATCAAGATAATGTTCGGTGGAACCATCTTTCCCTGGAACCAAATAAAGCAGTTCCTCTTTCAAGCTTGCTGACTTAAGGCCTGATGAGTGAGGAACAGAAAAAAAGCAAATGGTTTTGCCCATGGACTTCCTACTCTACCTTTTATTTCTCTGTCCATTACCACCAAGAAAACTTCTTCCTCTCCTTTAGATAACCAGGGAATCTACCTCCACCTTCAAGAAGCCTTCCTGGATTTACTGAGCCCAAATAGCCAATACGCTTTCCTTGGCATGCACTCTTAAAACCAGGCAGTCTCCAGTGCTAGAGTCCCAGATCTTTCTGGTACTAAATGCATGGCCTGGGGCAACCCTCAAGGCGGCTGGGAGGATGGAATGAGTTAACATGCAAAGAATGTAGAACCGTCCTTGGAATGGAGGTGCATTCATTGTAACTGGAATCTATGATATATATAGCGCATATACAGTAAGTTCCCTACATACAAACACCTTCTGTTCCAAGAGCACATTCATAAGTCCAATTTGTTCGTAAGTCCAATGAAGTTAGCCAAGGTACCCAACTAACCAACACAATCGGCTATATCGTACTGTACTGTAATAGGTACAGGTTTATAATACTTTTCGTTTTTCACACAAATATACTTTTCATACTTTTCACACAAATAATACATAAAAAACTAGCAAACGCAAAAAATAAAGAAAACAGTTTTAATCTCACAGTACAGTACCTTGAAAAGTACAGTAGTACAGGACAACAGCTGGCGTACAGGGTCTGGCATCGAGTGAACAGGCAAGAAGAGTTACTGACTGGAGGAGGGAGAGGAGGTGGGAGATGGTAGAGCTGAAGGATCGTCAGCAACAGGAGACGGAGGGCAAGCTGCAATTTCACTCACGCCTGACGTTGACGGCACAGGTTCTGGTTCCTTGCTGGAACCAGACGCACGTTTGCATCTTTGAAAGTTCACGACTTGAAGGTTCGTATGTAGGGGACTTACTGTATATATAATCTATATAACACATCCATAATGTATATATATACATAAAATACTATATATATATTAAATAAAATATAATATTACATATATACTTTATATATAGTATATATAATGTATATATGCATATATGTAATATAATAATAATTATTATTAGTTCAACAAATACTCATTAAGCACCTACCACGTGCCACGCATGGTGCTGGCCACTGGAGATGGGGGTCAGAGGTAAGGGGAATAAATATAAAGCAAAATAAAATGTCTCCCATTCCCATCAACATGTAACAAACACCTAGAATGGGAGCAGGATGCACAGGCAACTCGCTCTAGCACAGAGCTGAACAAAATCCTTTCTAAACAGAGAGTCAGGGGATAGGGGAGAGACCCGAGGAAGAAAGAGGACCTCCCCAAGTTACTCCGACTGCTGGAGGGGACGGGAGGCCTTCCTGGAAAACGTGGGTGTGTGCTGGAGTCTGAAGGATAAATAGGATTTGCCAAGGACAGCTGGGGAGGCGGGTAATGGGCCTGGCACCCCTGGATCAGAGTCAGGGAAGGGAGCAAAGGCATTCACTCATCCAGAGCGCACTTGGTGAGCACCCACTGTGTGCAAGGCACTGTGCTGGGCCCTGGGAACAGAGCAGCGACCAGCATGGATCACGAAGGCTTAGCTGGAGTTGAGAGGAGATATAAGGGAGAGGGAAATCCCTCTCCCACCTCTCTGACCCCAAGGGGTCATGGAGGAAAATGGCACCAGAGGGAGAATGAAAAGTTCACATACCCAGGTCTTTGCTTTTCTGTTCCCTGATGGCTGCTGGTGGAGAAGGGAGCTTTAGAAATATCCGGATAGGCATGAATATGCTAGGAAACATGGAGTTCGGACCTTTTGGACTGGGTGGTCATGGCTCAGGAAAGGCTGCCCTCAGGAGAGGTCATGGCCCTGGGGATCCCCAACCCTCAGTGTGTACACACACTCACACACACTCACACACACACACACACACACACGACGTGGCCATGGGGCGATGGTGGAGAGGCAGGGGTGTGGGGTAGCCCAACTGCCCCAGTTTGCCTGCCAGCCGAGTAGACTGCATAGGTGAGCCCAGGTGAGTCCAGCAGAAGAACCAGCCAACCAGCCAACCAACCAACCAATCGAATTGTAAGAATTAAATGTTGAGGGTTATTATGTAGCAGTCAACAAGTGGAACAAGGTATTATGAAGAGAACAGTCAAGAAAGGTAGGGCACCCAGCCGCAGGACTTGATGGTGCTGGGGCAGGTGGGAGGGGGCCCAGTGGAGGGGCAAATGGTGAAAGAAAAGGGTCTGAGTCTCTTTTCTGACCTCTTGTCAGTGAGTCTCAATGAGACCACAGCTGGTGGTTAGTTTCTTTGGGTTGGAAATTCATCCTTACTGCAGTCTCTCCTTCACTCTCACTTCTCTCCCAAGGCATCTACTGGGACCCCTTCCTGCAAGGCTCATTGCTGGCTCCTCTTCTAGCTAATTCTATGCACCTTCATTCTCAGAATCCATTGTCACGTCCTCAGAAACTCCTTCATCCTGAACCAGGGCTCCTGTACTCTCTCAAGATATGCTGAGTTTTCCTATATAGCACTCATCACAGTTTCTAAATATATCTTTATTTTTGTGTTTCAAAGGTCCGGGCTCAGCAAACCCTAAAGACCTTATATGCATTGAGATTCTATAAAACCTGATGAATTGGAGCAGAACTTCCTAGTTCCTCGCCCTCCATACCGGTTTCTCTAGACTGTTGGTTCTCAAAGTGTGGTCCCTGGATCAGATCAACATCATTTGACATTACCTGGGAACTTGTTAAGAATGGAAATTCTCAGACCCACCCTAGTCCTATGGAATCAGAAACTGGGGGTGGGACTCAGCCCTCTGGGCTTTAGCGAGCTGTCCTGATGATTTTGATGGTACCCTATGGTTTGAGAACCACTGGTTTGGACAGTGAGGAGAGAGGTGAGTTGGCAGGGAAGCAAAGAATGAGGAGATGGCACCTGGAAAATAGACAACTCAATGGCAGCTCCCCTCTGCCTTTGGTTTGTCACATCAGGGGGTGGTGTCAGAAATGCCACATGGGTTTGGAGGGCATAGGTCTGAAAGTACAAGGACCTTTGTCCAATGAGAGAGAGGACCACAGTGCTATTTAACGGGTGAGGAAACAGTTTTAGCAGGATTAGGTAACTTCCCAGATCACATAGCTAGGCTGTGGCAGAACCCGGACATGACCCCAAGTCCATCTGTCCCCAGGATCTGCACTGCTAGCCAGCCAGTTCGACTGCCAGCCTCATCATTATTAAGAAACGCATTTCACACTTTTCCAGAGAATCAGCAAAGTGAGCATCTCAGCAGTGAAGTACCCAGCACGCGGCGTTGGCTCTGAAGGTGAAGAGCGTGTTAGAGGCTTGGCGGGCGGCTGGCAGCTCTGCTGTGGACTCGCACTATATGCCTGTGTGTGTGTCTCTCCCTCTCAGTCCTTTGCTCCAAGCGCTCAGGGTGAGGTCGGCGGGGATAAAGAACAGTCGGCAATGCATCTCCCCGAGTTTATTTACTAAAACAACATTTTTTTATTACCAGGACATGTTCACAGCGAAAATATGACAGCCTACATTTTATGTTGCCATTGATCTTTAATCCGAGCCTGCCTCGAGGTTTCCTGTAAAATCAGGGCTTCCTGGCCCCAAATGTGATTCCAGCACTGGAATGAATGACGATCCGGGCTGCACTTTTCTTATCTGAAAAGGCTGAAATTGCTTTGTGTAAATGGGTGGAAAATGCTGATATTTGGATTCTATAAATAGCTCGCCTGCCGAGCGAGCAGCGCCGGTTTCATCTGCGCCGTCTCTTTGGAGTGTTTGGGGCCGTATCACTGTTATCCAGGCTGCGGCATACAAATGAACCCCACCGTGGTGCGCCCCGCCCGGCAGTGCACATTTGGAACATTTGGGCCCATCTGCGGGTCGTGAGGGAGGGATGCTGCCGAAGGAAGCAGGACATTGGCCACGAGCGCGGCGCGGGGCTGGAGATGGGCATGAACCTCCCTTTAGGGGAGAGATCCGCACAGCCCCTTCTCCCTACTTCCACTGGCAGCCTGTGCCTGCCTGCGTGGGAGAAGGTTCTATCTATAGTGCGCTATTTTTAGCTCCATCATCTGAGGAACCTGACAGCCAGTTAATGACTGAGACCCATCGCGGCGTGTCTGCCAGGCTGTGGAATGCGCACTCGGGGAGCAGATGTGCTCAGGCTCAAGGTTGCTGCGTTTGAAAATGTCCTTCCTTCCCTGGGAAGTGGGTTGTTTGGGGGGCTTCATCCCCCACTCTCTGGGAACCCTCATTTGGCTCAGAGGGGGTATCTTGTATCATTTCTGGTGCAGTAAATGACATCTTCCTTCCAGGACCCCATTCCTAGACACGGTTAACACAGCCTGGAGAGATGGAGGGGACAGGGAAGGCTGGAGTGTAGGGCAGCTCTGGGCACTGAGATAGGAGTCTCATTTCACCTCGGGGAGATCAGAAACCTGGGAAGAGGATGCGTGCACAGCCACCCTGGTTAGGAAGTTTCATTTTCCCCCAGGAGGGAAAACCCTGTGTTTCAGAGATTTTATGCCTCTCAGGGGCTGTACTCTGTATATGCTCGAACCTTTAATTCTATAGACCCTGTGCTACATGCTCAGGAGGCCCAGTGACCTGGCGGGACAACACAGCCCGCCCCTCCTTCCGCTATACCTCGGCAGGCAGCCGCTGCACCCAGGACCGAGTTACAAGTCAAAGGGCCTGCTTATACTCAGTTAATGAATACAGGGATGTGTTCATTCATTTTCTCACTCACCCTACACGCCAGAGACTGCAGTGGGCCAACCAGCTGAGCACCAGAAGATCAGACTCAGAGTTAGGGGTGGCATGGAAACGCCAGCATCGGGGCCCCAGTCAGGAAGCCTTGGTGCCGTCCTGAGTAGGGTTGAGGGGCAACACAGCAGGTCTGTCCAGCGAGGGCCCCTCTGGGGGATTTGGCCGCCTGTCAGGCCTCCTGGATAACAGTGATGGCTGGCACTTATAGCAGGTGGCATGTGTCAGGGCAGCATTCTGAGCACGGTACATGAATCAGTTCAGAGTTCTCACTGCAACCCCAGGAGATGCTTTCCTGTTATCACTCCCATTTTACAGATGGAGAAAGAGAGGATAAGTAACTTGTCCAAGGTCACCCATCCAGTAGGTGGGGGATCTGGGATTGAGGCCTAAGCTGTCTGGCCTCACAGTTCATGCCCTTGACCACCCTTTTTTACTGCCTCCAGGTCAGGCCCCTCTGGCTTGCCTCATTTAGCCAGACCAGATTTAAGGGGCCTTGAGATTCCTAACAGGCTCTCTTACCCTCAGGTTCTTCTGGAACAGAGCCATCCAATTACAGCATCATCTACGATGATGGAAAGTGCTATATCTGTGCTCTCCAATATGGTAGCCACTAGCCCCATGTGGCTACTGACTATTTGAAATATAGACAGTATGACTAAGAAACTAAATTTTAAATTTTATTTAATTTTAATTAATGTCAATGTCAATAGCCACATGGCTACCATATTGGACAGAGCAGCTCTAGAGGATGGGCTGCACATTTTAGTCAACTAGGGCGGCTTTAAAAATAACAATGCCAGGGTGTGTTCCCAGAGATTCTGATTTAAGTGGTCTGGGGTTTGGCTTGTGCATGATTATTTTAAAAAATCTTGAGGTGATTCGAATGTGCAGCCAAGTGTTGAGACCACTGGGCTCCATGACATCCTAAGTCATTCTAGACTCTTCTAGCCTCTAGTCAATGGTCTTCTCTTCCTATCGTGGCAGGTACTGTAGGTAACTCATTCAAAACCATTCTTAAGCCTTTCATCCCTTCCCCTGCTCTACTATAGAGGTCAGAAAGCTAAATACGTGATGGCCATGCAGTTGGGAGGGGCCATGTGACACTGTTCTGGCCAAAAAACGTAAGCAGAATTCTGCTGGTGTTGTTTCTTCACCCTTCTTCCTGCCTAGAATGCAACTAGATGCCCGGAGCTCTGGCAGCCATCTTACAACCATGAGGGAAGACCAGGAGAGTTGTAGGCAATTACCTTCACCTCGCTGTGCTACTAAGTCAAACCCAGCAGCTGCCTACCTCTGGACTTCTTGTTTTGGGAAAAAAATACAACTTATTTGCTTAAGCCACTCAAGTCATGCTTTCTGTCTCTTCCAACATAAAGCATTCCTAATACAGCTGTCTCTTCTCTGACCTTGAGATTACTCTAAAGACAGAACATGCTGAGGTATGTGAAAGTGCTCTGCATACTGTAAAGCCCTCAACCAATGGACAGTATTTGCAATTGGTTTGGAAACACTGCCAATCTTTGCTTTAGGCAAGAAATCCAAGCTTGAGGGCTTGAAATCTGTGCTATTCCAGGGCAAGTTGGGGAGAGTTCTGAATGGGGCTTTGGTGAGGGGAGGTGCAGAGAGAGTCCTGGGAATAAGGTGACCAACTTGTCCTGCTCTGTCTAGGGCTTTCTCGGTTTTAGCACTGAAAGTCCTGTGTCCCGGGAAACCCCTCAGTCCTGGGCAAACCAGGAGAATCGATCACCCTACCTGGGCCCGTGGGGCGCAGAGAACGCTCTTCTACCCCCAGAGCATCTGCTCTTAGATTAGGCTGCTCACTGACCCCAGGGGCCTGGCCACTCCTTTCTGGAAAATCCATCAGCTGATACTCTCTGAGTCGGAACATCCTCCACTCAGCATTTTAGTTGTGGTGCTGGAAATGAATTAAAGATGCTCATGCATTTCCTTCTTTCTCTAAGAAAGAAGAATCTGCCACCCTAGCGGAGACGGGGCCAGTCTGTGTCCAGCGCCTTGCACGGTGCCCAGTCCAGAGGCACCCTCCCAAACGCATGCTGCTTGGGTGAAGTGCTGAGGGCTCGTCTTAGCTCCCCGTCCCAGCTGCCCTGTCCGCAATTTGCCAGCACCACTGCGCGCCCCCTGCCTTTCATCTGAATGGCGCTTTTTGGTTTGCAAAGCAAGCTCATGCATATTATCTCTTCTGATTCTTCCAAAAGTCCTGGGAGACTTCACTTCATCATCCTTCAATTCAACTCCATTATATAGATGAGAAAACCGAGGCTCAGAAAATAAACTGACTTGCCAAGTTTCCCTTCAGTTTCCCTCAGCTCTTGCTGAGGTGTGAGAGGCGGTCCTGGACAGGGCCTGGAATCTGATAGATCTGCCTTTGAATTCTGCCTCTTCTTTTCTGCCGTGTGACTTTGGGCACTTAATCCTCTGAGCCCCGCCTCTTGTTTGTCAGGAGAAGTAGATCAGATGTGTCTGGAAATCCCAAGACAGTGCCTGGCACCCAGAAGGGGCTCATAAGTGACTCCCCGCTTCTCCCTTTCTCCTTCCCCACTCACCATCCCTTCCACTATGTTTAAATTGTAACAAGCTTCTAAAGGACTAAAAGTCCTTTTCTAGAAATAGGTGAAAGCCATGTGCCAAGCACTGTTCCAAGCACTGGTCAATTCTCCTGGCCCTTAATGTCCATACTATTTTCATTCCCATCCACAGATGAGGAAACTGAGGCACAAGGTGGCTAAATAATCTGTTTATAGTCTCGGATGCCACCAGCTCCAGAAGGGGCGTTCCTAATCACCACACTGTCCTGCCTCTACTGGTTTCCTAGTGGGGAATTCTAGGAGCTGATGGGACTGGGTGGCTGGTGAGCCTTTCCGGATCCTACATGCTTTCTGTGCTGTTTCTATCAAGTGTGAGTTTACTTTGAAATAACACACTTCTTGAAAACATCATGGCGGGTGTATGCTGGGGGCTATATCCGTTTTCTGTGGCTTCTGTAACAAATTGCCACAAACTTAGTGGCTTAAAATAACACAGGTTTATTATTTTACAGTTTTGGAGGTCTTAAGTCCTAAGTGAGTCTATCTAGGCCAAAGTCGAGGTGTTGGCAGAGCTATGCTCCTTCTGGAGACTCCAGGGGAGAATCGATTTCTTTGCGTTCTCCAGCTTCTAGGGGCTGCCTGCATTTCTTGACTTGTGCCTGTCCCCTTCAAAGCCAGAAGCATCGTCCAATCTGTGACTCAAACCTCCTCTTTATTAGACCCTTGTGATTGGGTCCAGCCAAATAATCCAGGGTAATCGTCTCATCAGAAGATTCTGAATCATACCTACAAAATCCCTTTTGTCATGCAAGGAAACATATTAATAGGTTCTTGGGTTTAGGGAACCCATTATTCTGTTTACTATAGGAGTGAGGCAAGGCTTGACTCCCAGCTCTGCTATTTGTAGCTTCTCTGCCTCAGTTTCTTCCTTGGTAAAGTGGGAGGATGATGAGGCTGGTGGAAATACCCACCTCTTAGAATCGTAAAGGTTAAAGAAGATGATATATGTTCAGGCGCTTTGTGAAGTTCTGTGAACATCTGATTTCTTGTTATTTAATAAAATGGTACTGAAGGAGAAAGACTGCTTCAGGCCAGTCCAGACCTGGTCAGAAATACTTGACTCTCTCTGCCCAGAAAACCCAACATTAAGATTACCCACTGTACCTCTTGTTTCTATTGCCAGACCTGGAATATGGGGTAACCACTCCCTATATGGCTCAACAGGCTCTTCTTTCTGACCATAATCAAAGTCATGGAACAGTCCTTTCTCGTTTGGGCCTGCATTCA
>NW_020173231.1:2293695-2470229 GCF_003031525.2 Neophocaena asiaeorientalis asiaeorientalis | reverse complement strand
TGGGAACATGCGCTTCATGCCCCCTCCCCCAGCAGTCACGTGCTCTGGGGCAGAGTGAGGAACTGCAAGGGATGCAGGAGAACTGGAAGTCTATGCTTCTGTCCTTTCAAGAGACTAACACTTGAATGGGGTGGGGCATTCCCCAAGGGGCCTCCAGAGAATGCATGTAAAGCATCCAATAGGGCAGGTAGTAGGTGTGCCACAAATAACCGAAAGCCTTCTTCTACCTGCTCTCCATAAAGCAGTTAATTTAATCCTCAGAATAACCTTAAGAGGGAGGTGTGGTCATTATTCCCATTTTGCAGATGGTAAAACTAAGGCACAGAGAGGTTAGACTGCTTGCTTAAGCTCATACAGCTACTAAGTAGCAATGTAGAATGTCCAGAGCTTGTTACCACTAGTCTTTACTACCTTTGTGGTCTCATCTCTCTTTCTTCTTCCCACTGAGGGATATTTACATTTTAAAGAGACTCTTAATGGACTTCCCTGGTGGCACAGTGGTTGGGAATCCTCCTGCCAATGCAGGGGACGGGGATTCGATCCCTAGTCTGGGAAGATCCCACATGCCATGGAGCAACTAAGCCCATGTGCCACAACTACTGAGCCTGAGCTCTAGAGCCTGCAAGCCACAACTACTGAGCCTGCATGCTGCAACTACTGAAGCCCACATGCCTAGAGCCCGTGCTCTGCAATGAGAAGCCACGGCAATGAGAAGCCAGTGCACCGCAACAAAGAGTAGCCCCCGCTTGCCACGACTAGAGAAAGCCCATGTGCAGCAACAAAGACCCAACGCAGCCAAATATAAATAAAATAATTAATTAAAAAAAATAGACTCTTAAGCCTTAGCAACTAAATAATAATGATAGAGAGGAAGAGAATGATGGTAGCAATAATGATAATACATGAGGCCAAAGAGGAGGGCTTTTGGGACAAAAGAGGAAGGCTTAAGACGGATGGACTTTGAAAAGGGGGGACTGAGTCAGGCTTTGGGGGTGGGTGAGGCAGTAGTGGGAGCGGGGAGGTAAGCCTTTCTTTAAGCAGAAGCCCCGAGGCCAGGCATGCTTGTGAGCAGCTAAGAATTCTGTTTGAATGGAGTGAAGAATTTGCAGCCCATGTTGGAAGTTGAGGCCAGTCCTACTGATTCATTCAATGAGCATTTACTGAGTACCTCGATGGGTCAGGCCAGGTGTTATCCTTGGTGCTGGGGAAGTAGCGATAAATGACAGACAGTGAGAACCCTGGCCTCCGGGAGCTGCCACTGCACTAGAAAAGATAGGTAAGAACAAAAACTAATGAGAAAATATCAGAAAGGTGGATGCTGAGATGAAAATAAAACAAAGCAATGGGTGTTGGAAGAGGCAATCCACTGTGGGCACTGCTCATCACTGCTGGGTATGCCAAGAATGCAAGACCCTGATGTCTCTTTATCTCGGCCATTTCTCAGGGTTGTATTTGCAGTGAGCAATCTTGTCTCCCATCAAACAGACAAAGAGCAGGTTTGCTTACTTCTCACTGTAAAAGCGATAATTCCCCAAGTGCAATAGTCTTCTGCTGTGATGGAAATCCACTGTGTGTGTAGCATCCATGTGGGACTTGGGAGATGTGGGAACCAATGGCAACAGGCTTTGCTGTGAGTAATAAACCCTTTGTCTCTGACCCAGGAGTCTCGTGTCTTCTGCCAGCACCCATGAAACTGTGGCAGGCTAACTTATTAGCTTGCAAGTAGAGTAAAACCTTAGCCCCTGACAAAACGGTGGTGATAAAGTAGGAAGGAGGTGATAGGTTGGCTGGAGGTGATCTTATTTTGATCTCAAGGGACAGGGAAATACCACCTGACCTTGAAGTTACATATAGATGATTTGGCAGTAAAAAAAAAAAAAGGGCTGTTAACATTATTAATTAGGTGATTTAGGAAACTTCATCTGGTGACTATAGGGAAGGTGGGGAGAATTATGTTCTTTGACATAAGAAAGGAGAGAAGGTAATGGCAATGTATTATGTTTTTTATAAGTTAATCTAAAATATTTTGATAGAGATAGTATAATATGTAAGTGTATGTGGGTCAGTTTTAATCTATACTCCAATGATAATTAACATTCCTAGTGTTTTGATCAGAACACTCCAGGGTGGTTGGTTAGCACTTGAAATCTGAAGTCCAAGATCTTGAGGCAGCTTCTGCAAGTTTTTAGCAGTCTTTATCTCAGATCAGAGGCTCTGTTAGTTAATATAATGGATACTAGAAATTATTTTTCAATCATGACACCAGGGCTTCCCTGGTGGCGCAGTGGATAAGACTCCGCGCTCCCAATGCAGGGGGCCTGGCTTTAATCCCTGGTCAGGGAACTAGAGCCCACATGCATGCCGTAACTAAGAGGTTGCATGCCACAACTAAGGGGCTGGTGAGCCACAGCTAAGGAACCCCCCTGCTGCAACTAAATAAATAAATGTCAAAAAAAAATCATGACACCAATAGTATTCAATGTGCAGATGAGTTTGAAATATTATGGAGGAACTCCTGCTTTTACATGAACAGAGTTAAAGAATCCAGGGAGCCCAACGGTACATGAGTTCTCAAACTTGGCTGTACGCTGTAATCCCCTGGCTGAAAACTTTAAAAAATACCAATACCTGGGTTCTGCCTGCAGAGATTGACAGAATCGGCATACTGCACATTTAGCTCTGTCACTTATGAGCCGTGTGAACTTGAACAAGTTACTAACCTCTGTGAGGCTCAGTTTCCTCACCTGGAACATGGGTATAATAACGTGCCTACCTTACCTGGTGGTTGTAGGGATTTAATGAGTTAATTCATGTTGACCACTTAGAACAGTGTAGGAAGTAGCAAGTTCTCGATTCATTGTTAGCCATTATTCTATTATACTTATTCAAACTATTTTTATTTTGATTTTTGGAAAAGCTCCTAGCTGCTAGTTGGCTGAAACCTACAACTAGAATATTTGCCTTGAATGAACTTTTCAGATGAGTTGCTGTAGGAAATCCTGAAAAGGCAGAGGGAGACAGAACTTGATCTCACTTCCAGAATCAGTTGTAGGTATTGCTTTAGGGCAAGCTTGCTCATAAATGTCTGTGTAGGTGGCAGGACTCAGTCTGAAAGTTGCTTTCAATGAAACCTGGTGGGAAGTTTGTGGAGCAGAGGACTTTGGCCCATGCATACCTCCAGTTCAGGGGTTCTTATTCCTTTTTAGGGCCATGGACCCCTTTGGCAGTCTGGTGAAGCCTATGGATGCCATTGCGGAAAAATGGTTCTAAATGCATAAAACAAAATACTAGTGTTACAGAAAAGAAGAATTATACAGAAGTACAGTTATAAAAATATTAATACATTTATTATAATATTAATATTATAATAATATTCTTAATTAACACCTTAAATAGCAAGGTCTAGCAATGGGTGATGATAAGCATGAAAGGTCTTTTAGGATATTTGCTAACAATTGTGATGTGATATGAAAAAAATCTGTGATTTCTATTAGTGACAAAGTCACAAATACCCTTGTACTACTGTGGTTTATTACCTCGTTCATAATTAAAGACAATGCGAAATTTCAGTTAAAGGTTAATGAAAATAAAGATGTCATATCTATATATCTGTGTCTATCTATTTATCTATCTATTTATCTATCTATCTATCTATCTATCTATCTATCTATCTATCATCTCTCCATCTCTCTGTCCAGTTCATGGACCTTCTTGAATTCCAGGAGCCTCAGGTTAAAAACCCTTATTGGGAGGCTGCTAAGAGCTGCCCAACTAATAATTGGGTGTGACCAAATGGGCTTAGTTAGGTCAGACTGTGATGCTATACAGTGGAAAGAAAAGGTGTCACAGGAGGGTTTTTTTCAGTTACTATTGCTATATAACAAAAGACTTCAAAACTTAATGGCTTAGAACAGCAATTTATTAATTTCCTCATGATTCTGTAGGTTACGTATTTGGCCAGGGTTCCACTGGATGATTTTCTGCTAGTCTCAGTTGGGGTTTTTCATGTGTCCCCATTCACTTGGGAGCTTGGCTAGACCTGGAACTTCCAAGTTGTCGTCTCATCCTATGTCTTAGTCTGCTCAGGCTGCCATAATGAAATACCATAGACTGAGTACCTGAACAAAAATGTTCACAGTTCTGGAGGCTGGAAAGTCCAAGGAGTTTCTGGCAGAGTTTGGTTTCTCATGAGGGTTCTCTTCCTGGCTTGTATACAGCCACCTTCTTGATGTGCATTCATATGGTCTTTCCTTGGTGTATTCACATGGAGAGAGAGCTCTGGTCTCTCTTCTTGTTATAAGGACACTAATACTATCAGACCAGGGCCCCACCTTTATGATTTCTTTTAATCTTAGTTATTTCTGGAAAGGCCTTATCTCCAAATATAGTCACATTGTGGACTCAACATGAAATTTAGGGGAATGCAATTCAGTCCATAGCATGCACCAAGGCCTTTCTCCATGCATAACCTCTATCATGCAGTCAGCTAGCCTCCACTTCCTTCCAGCATGGCGTCTGGGCTCCAGAGAGAGAAAGTAGCACCTGTCAGTCCTCCTCAGGCCTGCGCTTGGAAGTTCAGAAAGTTACTTTCACAACCTTCTACTGGTTAAAACAAATCACAGGCCAGTCCAGATCCCAGGGGAGGGAAAATAGATCCCACCTCTTGATGTGAGGAGTGGCATGCCAGCACAGAAGGGGAGGAATTACTGGGGCCATATCTGGTGTCTATTCACCACGGAGACCTAAGCGCACTGCTGACTGCTCAGACCCAGGGATGAGGAAGAGATGAGTCAGAGCTGCCTCTGAGTTCCTGATAGGCTCCAACTAAACCACCAAAAGATATTCCTGAGGCTTTAGAAGTGTTAATCTAAATGAAAAAAAAAGTGCCAATTTTATTAATACTCATTAACAGACAATTATTCAGTGTGTCCTATACTGTCAATAATATAAGGGGCTGTTGCTTTAGAAATGAGAATTAAATGCACACTTTTCCCTTCATTATCTTAACATGTCTGACTACTGCTGATATCTGAGCAGAGAGGATAATTTCCCCCTCGGGAGCCTTCGCTAAGTCTGATGCCCTCCCCTAGTTGGAATCAGGTAGCACTCCCTGGGCTCTCATAACCCCAACACTTGCTTGTTGATTGTTTTAACATCTTTATTGCGATATAATTTATATACTGTATATCACTTGCCTGTTCTAGCAACACTGGATTGGAAATCATCTTTCACCTGCTGGTCCTAGCAGATCACTGGCTCCCTGCTTGGCTACACATTGGACTCCTTTGGGGAAATTTAAAAAATACCGCTGCCTGTGTCCCACACCGTGAGATTCTGATTTACTGGATCTGGAGGCCCTGGCACTTTCTAAAGCTCCCCAGGTGATCGTAAGTTGCAGCCAGGGTTGAGAACACTGTCCCAGGCTGCCATCTCTTTGAGGGCAGGGGGAATGTCTTACTGGTATACAGTACGCACTTAGCTTAATACAAAACGAACAAGTGAATAAATGGCCTGCCTTCCTTCTTGGGGAACTGGATTCTCCTCTTCCTTGGGCTCCCAGCTGTTGGCAAAGATACTAAGGTACCAGTTTTTGTTTGTCCTTGCAATTGTAGATGAGTTGGGAAAAATAAAAGGTTTCTTTTTTTTCTTTTTTTTCGTGGGAAGCAGAGCTTGGAAACGTGCAATCTTGAAAGTATTTTGTTACCCTTGGGGCAGAAGGAAGAGGCCCTGAGGTTAGGAGGTCAAGGGCTGCAGGGAGGATGGGAAGACTGGGGTTGGGGGGTGTTCTTTAGGGTCAGGGGGCATTCTAAGGGTCAGCAGCATCACCAAAGCTACTACATATGCAGCATGTGCTTGGTGCTAGGCTCTGTGCTAGGGCTTTACGTTAACTTATTTCTTCTTTACTACCACCTGATGCCGTGAGGAAGACACGGTGGCTACCATGGCTAAGTGGGTGACCTCGGAAGGGCAGGACCAGCAGGGAAGCTAACGAAGACTGGAGGGTTTGGGTTTGGGAGAGTGGCAGGAGGGGGCCTCACCTCAGTTCCTTTGGCCTGGATAGCACCTCCAAGGCGGTGTGCCGAGCATGGCTTTCTGGGAAGCTCCCACCTGGAACACCTGGAGGTGCCGGGTGTCTTAGATGATGGGCTGGTCAACAATATCCAGTGAGAACTGGGCACCACAGGGCCCTCCAGAGATGCTCTGGATGGCTTAGGAACTCATGCTTCCCTCCACCTATCCCTCTAAAGGGTCTTTCATAAGAAAAGGACTCTGGTAGGTAGGGGCTTGACCTGTATTTAATTGTACGTTTAATAAATAAAGCAAGAATAAACCTCAACTTCCTACAATGTCTGCGAGCAGGCTGAGGGTTTGGCTTCTGGGCTTCTCCTGCTGCTGTGACCAAGTTCCAGGTCACTCTATCTCTAGGATACCTCATGGGGCACGTTCCCAGCCTCCACCCCTCTGGGTCCCAGTTGCCTTGATTTTCCCACCAGTTCCAGGGTCTTGGCCCCAGCCTGCCTCATGTCTCAGCCTGCTTGAATTGGGTTTATTTAGGGAGATTAAGAACCAAACCTGGCTTAACTCAGATCAGTCCCAACTCGTTACTGCTCTGTGCCCCTAAGCTTCAACCCAGCCTGAACAAATTCCTGTAAGCCGCTGTTAAAGGGCCACCCCCATAAAAACATTCCTGTCACACTTCAAGGCAGGTGCACGCCAGGAAGAAATCTGTATGTGATTGTTTATATTCGTGTTTGTGTTTGCCTAATAGGATTTAGAATGTTCTGAGGGAGAGCTGTGTTTGAAGGCAGCAGCAGGTGACTGACAGAGGGAGGGGATCCATTAAGAGACAAAAAGACAGCCCCTTCCTCACCTTTGATAGACTCTGAGGGATCTTGGTGGAGGAGGCAACAAACTGCAAGTGAAAGAATTCCTGTGGGAAAACAGTAAGCCCATCCTTACCCCGGGAACTAAGTAACAAGAAGATTTCATAATAACACATACCATCATGCAGTAAGCCAGCGGTCCCCAACATTTTTGGCACCAGGGGCCGGTTTTGTGGAAGACAATTTTTCCATAGGGTTGGGGGAGGGGATGGTCAGCCATGCGAGCGATGGGGAGAGGCAGATGAAGCTTCCTTTGCTCGCCCGCCACTCACCTCCTGCTATGCAGCCCGGTTTCTAAAGACCGTGGACAGGTACCGGTCATTGGCCCAGGGGCTGGGGACCCCTGTACTAAGCCCTCAAACTGCGCTTCATGCATGCCAGGCACTGACCTGTTTCCCATACATTATCTCATTACTCTCACTGCCCCCATTAAACAGATGAGAAGACTAAAGACCAGAGAGGTTATAAGATGTGCCCAAGACCACACAGGAGGGGCTGAGATGAGACTGAAGCCTGAGCATGTCCGAAGCACCTGCTTTTAGGAGCTCTGCAGAAAGGCAGCTGGGAAGAAGCCAGACCAGACTGTAGCCAGTGGTTCTCAGCTGGGATGCACATTAATATCATCTGGGGAGATTTTATAACAGCACTGGTGCCCAGGCTCCACCCCAGAGAGTCTGACTTAATTTTGAATTGAGCTGCAGCCTGGGCATCGGTATGTTTTTAAAGCTCCCCAGGTGAATCTGATGTGCAGCTGGGTCTGGGAACTCCGGCTGGATGGGCTGGAGCTGGGCTTAAGTCCTGACGTGATCTAGATGGAGGGAAGACACAGAGAAAAAGCAAAGCCAGCCAGCGTGTTGGGGGAGGCTGGGAAAGGGATGACTGGGATTATTGCTTCTTTATTCTTCCCTCTTTTTAGTAATAAGCGACTTTGCCTTCATGATAGACTTTAAGAACTTTAAATACCATGTTTAAGAAAAAAGAGTGAATCATCTAAAGCTTCCTTAGTTTCCTGAGTTTAGACCCGGAATCAAGCTAACTGCCATCCCACACGGATACCGCTGACCAGCTCTCGCTGTGCCCTGGCACCAGGTTAACTCAGACCTTGGAGTCACCCAAACCTAATTTAAAAATTATTTACTTAAAAAACTGTGGTCAAATATACATGATATGAAATTTATTGAGCACAGCCTCTGGACACGCAGGCTCAGCGGCCATGGCTCACGGGCCCAGCCGCTCCGCGGCAGGTGGGATCCTCCCGGACCGGGGCACGAACCCACGTCCCCTGCATCGGCAGGCGGACTCTCAACCACTGCGCCACCAGGGAAGCCCATTTTAACCACTTTTAAGTGTCAGGTCGGTGGCATTAAGTACATTCACATTGCTGTACAAACATCACCACCATCCATCTGCAGAACTTTTCTCATCTTGTAAAACTGAAACTCTGTGCACATTAAACGAGTTCCACTTCCGCCTCCTCCCAGCCCCTGGTAACCACCATCTTTCTTTCTCTATGAATTTGACTGCAACCCAGACCTAATTTTATGAGAGGTCATTTATACTTACATCAGCTTGCATACAAATAGCAGTAAGTACCTTTGCACGAGCAGGGAATTACACAGCAGCCATGTCAGTAGGTTGCATTCCCCCCATTGTACAGATGCTCAGATAACAGAGCAGAGGCCGTCCTATGTGCTTGTACTGAAAGACTGTCTTTGCTAGCCTCTGTGGCAGTTAGTTGGGGCCATCCTATTGGGCCTGGCCAGTGGAAAATGGACAGAAGTGATGATATCACTTCCAGGCCTGGCCCTAAAACCCCCTGCACTGTCTACCACACTCTTCCCCTTCACGGCAACCTCAGAGGCTATGTGTCAAAAGATGAGAGGAGCCCGAATCCTTGAGTCCCTGTTTGGAGCAGAACCACCAAGAATTGGTGCCCAAGCTGGCATGTGAACAAGAAGTCAGACTGAGCTGTTGGGCATATTTGTTGCCACATCAGAGCCTATCCTATCCTGACTAATGTAGAGGGGTTAAGTAGCTTACCAAGCTCTCCTAGCTAATAGTCACTGGAGTCAGGATTCAACCCTAGCTCATACTGGTACCAAATTTTGTGGTCTTCAGTATTATACTCTATTACTATCACGTTACGATATACAATATCCTGTATTGCTGCCAAACTATTTATTTGTGGTTAAATATATGGTCTTACGTTTTAATATTTCTCTACAACATGCCACCTCCCAAAAGAAAACGAATACAAATTTCTTTGGTTGGGCTCCATCCCTTCCACTGATAAAAATTCGAGCAGCCTCTGGTACTCAAGTCAGGCAGGTATTTAAACCTACTCTTCTTTAAGAGATGCTTCACCAGCAATTTGTTTTCCGTCACTGCCTGTGTTTCTGCCTATGAAGGATGATATTTTGTTCACCTTTGGTGCCTTTACCCCACGGTAGTCTGCAGTAAATGTCCCTAAACAATGCTCGTGCTATCCATTAGGTACGGCTGTCTTGACGGGCTGTCACCCAGCGAGGTTGTGTTTCCCATTCTTTGGTCTAAATATAATGTCATCTCTTCTTAGCAGTTTCACCCACCACTATCTCTTACTGAGTGAGTGTACGTTCATTTAAAGAAAATGTTTCGACAGAGTGTTTTTTCTCTATTCTGTATCAATACAGCACACGTCACCACACCTAGAGCAGCCTCAGTGCTTGATAACCTTTTTAAAGCTTTGAAGAGGAAGGTGTAGAGGATGGGCCAAGAGACAGCACATAAATCTGGGAACTTGGAAACAGAAAAACAAAGTTAGATACACAGCAGCAATGGTACTAGGAAGAAAAAGGCCAGAAAACTTTCCACATTATGAACCTAATAGGACAGTGAGGTAAGTACTTTTACCCAAGCGTTGAAATAGAGTAGGGTGGCCCGATACAGCAAATAAAATACATGCATTCATCGAGGGCCTCGGTGATGTTCGGTGCTGTGGTATGTATGCTCCATAACTTACTTTCTGTGTGATTTGGGGCAAGGCGTTAATCTCTCTGACCCTCACTTTCCTCACCTGTGAATGGAGATAAATAACACCTACTTTCAGTATTATTGGAGGTGTTAGTGAATTGCGTGTGAAGTGCCTGGCACACAGTAGGTGCTCTTCCCTCATTCAAATCACCATTCCTGTGGGTTAAGTATTGCTCCTCAGTCAAGTCTGTCCTCATGAAAGCATGGAGCAGCCCAAGGCACCGGAGTCTTGCTGAAGAGATGAAGTAGGAGGGCTGGAAGGGCCAGAGGATGTACCCTAGGCAGAAACAGGACTCAGAAGAAAGCTTCCCTTTCCTTGCACTTTGCCTTGTGTGGGAGGAGCTGGGTTTTAGTAGGAGGTCCTCACTGAGAAGTTCCCTCTATTTTCTCCCCACCATCCCTTCTTCTCTGATTTGCTGATGTCTGAATATTTTCCCCAGAGAACCCGAGTTCTAAATCAATGCAATTCTTCAAATACTTATTGAGAACCGATCACATACATTCAGGTGGCAGGTGGTTGTGGGGAGGCATATATAGGATTTAAATGGGATCAAACTCTTCGGCTAGAAGGAAAAGCTCTCATGGTAGATTTTAGGAACTGGAAGAGGCACTTCTGGGAGCAGGGGAAATTTTCCAGGGACTCTTGTAATTATACTATGGAGTTCTTTTATTCACCAGGCATCTTTTGAGCACTTGTTACGTCTTGTACTAGGGGCTGGAGAGGTAGAATGAAAAGACTCAGTTCCAGTCTTGCAGTTTTTCATAGTCCACTAAGCAAAGTGTTAAAAACAATACAATGTGGCAAGTGCTATGCTAAGTGTAAGAACAGGGTGCCATGGGAACACAGAGAAGGGTCAGCCGACTCCCCCTGAGGGGGTCAGGGAAGGCTTCCTGGAGGAGGTAACATTTGACTTGTGTCTGGAGGATGAATGAGTGTTAACAAGGGGGAAGAGACAAAGGAGAAAGACACTGCAGGCACATGCAGCACATGCTCTATAAGACACACTCAATAATAATAAAACAACACCCCAAGTAGTAGCAGCCAACATTTCCTAAATGCTTACTGTAAGGTAAAGCACTTTACATGTATTATCTCATTTAACCCTTCCAATAGTCCTTGGAGACAGGTGTTACTCACTTTCCCGTTCTCCAAATGAGGAAACTGAGTCATAGAGAGGTTGGGTAACTTGTCCAACTGTGCACAGCCTGTTAGTATCTGAGCTTAGAACCGAACTTGGCTTTTCCAATCCCCAAATCCCAAAGCAAAGCTCTTGAAGCCCCTTCCATACGTCCTCTGAATCTTAATTTGGAGTGATGAGGCCAAGAACTTCACTAAGCATTCCTTAGTCATCTTTCTATATACTTGCGGTCTTCTCTTTAATGTGGAAATCTGGCCCAGTCTGAGACCCAGCAGCTTAGGTGTGTATCAGGGGTCCCTGGACTTCCTTTCTGCCCTCTCACTGCCCAGTATTCCAGCCATCTATCTTCACAAAGCACTGAACCAGAGCAAAGTTCTGGGAAAAACAAAATCGATGGCTGATGTCACCCCCGGGTCTTTCATGAAATTGCAGCCATGCTTGAATTGTCACGGCCGCGCCCCCTTCCCACCCCTGGCTCCCCAAGCACTTAGCCAACCCTGTCGATTGCCAGGCTGCTGGAGATGGGAGCCTATGAGAAGGAGTCGCTGGAGTCTGTTAATTTGTCTTCCACTGTGGGTTGATTTTTCACTTGTTGGCTTTCCTATCTCATTCCCCTAATTACTCTATTTAGAAATAAATAATATTGTCTAGCTGAAAACGGAAAATAAAAGTGTGTTGCTTTCGTTGTTCTAGAATTCACTCCCTTTCTTGGTCTGCTCCGTATCAGAGGCTGTGCTTCCCAGGCTCCAGTGCAGTTGATCCTGCCTGGGTTTGGTCAGTGGGAGGCACCGGTGGGAGCCCTAAGAGTGGAAAGAAGATAGGAGTCAGTTTATTTCTTACCCATCTCTGCCCCCAGTGCTCCCTGCAGTGGCTGCATCTTCTCCGTGACAGCATCCTCCAGGATCCACCGTGGTCCTGTGGGGGGACATTGGCCCTGGGCTTCGGTAATACCACCTCCTCCCTTTATTTCTACAGTCTAGCAGTTGACTCACTGAAAGGATGACTGGACCCAGTTTCAACGTGTGTGTGTGAAGACTTCCCCATACCAATAAGCAATTCTCAGACACCAGCAGGGTGTCCAAGAATTGAATTCGATTCTGCCACTTTACCCAGAGATGGAATCAGATTCCACAGGTACAGGGCTCAGGCCTACAAGACCACCCTCCACTTCAGATGCCAGTTGCAAGCCCAAGTTGTTACCTGTGCTTCTGAGTGACAGGCTGCAAACTGGAGGTTCTGGTGACTCCCACCTTGGTTTGGGTTAATTTGCTGGAACGGCTCACTAAACTCAGGAAATCTGTTTACTCACTAGATTACCAATTTATTATAAAAGGACATTAAACGATATGAATCAACAGCCAGATGAAGAGACACAGGGTGAGGTCCTGAACAAATGAGCTTCCCTCCTGGCAGAGCTTGGGACCCCCACATGGCAGCACACGGAAGCATTCTGTTTCCTCACGTAAAAGCTCTCCAAAAAGGGCCAAAAAGCTGTCCTTTGGGGGTTTTATGGAGCCTTCATGACACAGTCATGATTGACGAACTCATTGGTCAATGGCCACTGATTCAACATCAAGCCCCTCTCCCCTCCCCAGAAATTAGGGGCTGGGACTGAAAGTTCCAACCCTTGAATCACATGATTGGTTCTCCTGGCAACCAGCCCCTACCCTGCGGTGAGATCCAAAAGTCACCTTCCTTAACATAAACCTAATTGTGACGGCAGAAAATTCCAAGGGTTTTGGGAGCGAGGAACTGTGGATGAAGACCACATCTATCTGAGAAATATATTTTGGTCATCCAAATGACTGACCATAAATATATTTCTTATAAATCACAATATCTCACTCATCATCGCCTGTTTGGCTTCTCAGTTCTTCCATCAACTGGGCAAACAATCCTTTGTATTAAATTCCTTCTGTTTTAAATACTTAGATTGGTTTCTATTTACCTGGCTAAAGCCTGAATGATACAGAAAAGGAACCCATTTGCTAAGAAAAGACATCTCAATCTATAACCTATTAGCAATCCAATCCAATATGATTTTGTTCAATTCAACCCAGCTCAATTTAACTCAATTCAAATCAACAAATGTTCATTGAGCACCTACTTTGAGAAAGGCATTGTACTTACTAGGTAATTGGGGTACAAAATAATGAAATAAAAAAAACCTGCCCTCACGGAGTTGACTGTCTAGCAGCATAAGAGCTAAGGTATTCTGCACAGTGAATTGTAATAAAGGGTATTATTACTTGAGGCCTGGGGAGGGGCACTTCGTTAGATTGGGGGTTAAGAGAAGTTTCCCAAGGAAGCTGCACTCAAACAGGAAAATGTGGAATAAAGATTGCCAGCCCCATAATACAAGTCAGTAGATGGGTGATTATGAAGTTTGCGAAATCTAGTTTCTAGAAAATATAACATGACCATAAAAACCCAGCCTCTGAAATCCATTCAGCAGAAGAGTTAGCCCAGAAATAGACTCTTCAATAAGATAATTTTTTGGATAAGCATAACAAAAAAGGAAAGAAAACATGGCTAAATACATGATATTGGGACAACTTTTTAACTTTTTAAGGGAAAATAGATTTTACCTTATATTTTTTACTAAATTTACTGACTGAAGAGTTAAGCTCTCTCCTCACCCTCAGGAAACCTTAAAATCTAGAAGACTCTATAAGTTAAAGTTTATTGGATGTCGGGATGGAGATGGACTTTCTAAGGCATGGAATGTATGATGAAAAGAAAAAAGAAGTTTTGAATGAATTAAATCCCCATGCAATATCAAAATTAAGCTGAAAGAAACCAGGATTAAAAGTTTGCAAAAAGAAATACGACAAGACAGAGGATTTGTATTCTTAATATATATATGTAGATTTTACAAACAAATATGGAGAATATGAGCTAATGACATAAACGTGCAACTTATACAACATACAGGTATATGGGAAATTTTTAACCTACTAGTAATTAAAGATAGTAAATTAAAATAATAAGGTTTTTTCTCCCGCTAATCACATTGGCAAACTGTGTTTTATTTTCTAAATAAAACTCAATACCGTTGAGTGTGGTATAAATAGGGATCTCTCATCACTGCTGGTAGAAGTGTGAGTTATTACATTTCTGGGAAATAATTTTGTGACATGTATCCAGGGCCTTAAAAATGTTTATGACTTTTGTTCACATCCATAATATCACTTTTGGGAATCTATCCAAAGTAAATAAGCAGAGATACAACCATCTTAGTATTACATATAATGAAAAATTGAAAATAATCTGTCTTAGGCAGCTTTGTTGTGTAACAAACAATCATAGCATCGCATATCATGCAACAAATACGATACAAAGTGATAAATGCCCTTTATAACAAAGCTACGTGTAAAGCAAAGCAAGACACCAGACAAGAAAGAGACCACTCTGCCTGGAGGTATCAGGGAAGTCCTAAAGAGAAGATGATATTTAAATTGGGTCCTAAAGGATGAGTAGGAGTTTACCAGGTAGAGCAGAGAGGAGTCCAGGCAGAAAGAAGATATGTAAATGTATTGAGGCCTAAGAGTACATTTAAGGAACAGTAAAGAGTTTGTTGGGGGAGAGAGGGAAGATGAAAAGGGGAGAAGTCAGCTGGGGTCAGAAGGTTTTGGTGCCATCCAGAGATTAGACCATGGACAGTCAGTTTGGGTTTGCAAGCAGAATTGTAGAAGGATTCGTTCTGTTTCAGGAAGTTCATGAATCATTGGGGAGGCAGAGGGACAGTTAGGAGGCTCTGGAGAGAGGCCAGCCAGGACTTGCCAAGGGTTGACCCAAGGTAAAGGTGGGGGAAGGATTAGAGAGGTTTGAAGGAGGAAGGCTGCCAAGGTGAGGATAAACAAAGGCGCAATACCTGGATTTGTGCTATTTTGAGACAAATGGGATAAATCATTAGAATAGAGTTGATACCTGCACTCAAGAATTCGAGGGGGACCAAGGAGGAAAGCAGTAAAAATAGGAATTTGGGAAGTTATTTCCTCCAGAAGAATACCTTCACACCTGGTGTCAGACTTATCTGATGAAAATAAAACCTCTGGTCCCCCACCCCCCAACCCAGAAAGAGTCCAGGAAGCCTGGTCCACTCCCAAGACCCTGAGGTGGGCAGGCAGATGTCCATGTCAGTTTCTAGTATCTACCTCTTTCTAGCCTTTTCTCTCTCAGCTTCGCCCCATAGTGAAAGTGGGAGAAATGAAAGTTCATCAACTACTGCCTTAGAATTTGTTAAGAGAGCACAGTTGGTGGCCAAACTCAAGATATGGGTTTTTTTGTAATATCTACAGCAGCCCCTCCCCTAAATGGATGAATAACCTGGGATGCTGGAAATTGTTTGTGCTTACAGACACCCTACCCTACCCACCCTGCATACATTTTTGCCTTCCTTGAATGGGTGACCATTAAAACAATTCCATATATTACTGTGACATTCTTTATATAATAAGAAAAGAGGAGAGGGTTGGGTGTTGGCTTGTAGGGCTGCAAGCTGTGTCTGGTAATAAGGCCCTTGGTTTATAAGGTTAATTCTTCCATCAGCTGAAGAGGCTGCCTTCTCAGGCATGTCAGGGAGAGGAGAATTAATTCCCCAGGCACTGCTGTCACGCAGGGAATGCAAGTGAATAACTGCATTGCCAAAGTGCTGTAAGGGGACACTCTTCCGGCCGGCAGAGGAGTGAAAAGGAGAGCCCAGGGCCTCGGAGACAGGGCGAAGGAAGGACCACCCAGCTTATGTGTTTGGACATGTCCCATTTGGGGGCACTGTCATGGTCCTCTGGGGAGGTCAGATATTCAGCACTTGTTAAACCTGGGAAAGAGAGCTGATTGCACATTTTGGAGTCAATTTCCAAACAGCACTGTCATTCTTACTGAGGGCTTTAAACAAGCCATAGCCTGGTGACAAAGGGGTTTAAAATGCCAAGAGAGTGAGCGTTGAGTAAAAGTTGGCAATTAACTTCCATGACCCCTATCATCAACTGGTTTCTCAGAATTAGGTGCTAAGCCCAGATGAAGTTTTGACCTTACATTATAGGTTCATGGTCTGTGGTGACAGGGAACAAGCTGGGCCCAAGCCCTGAGGCTGCAAGGAGAGCAGGAAATGTAGTTTCTAGCTGGGTGGCCATGTGCCCAGCTAATATTTGGCAGGGGCAGTTCTATCACTAAAAGGAAGAAGGGGAGAAAAGGTATTAGTAGGCAGCAATTTTTGCCATACCATATAAGAGTCATTTAATTGTTCAACAGAGTCTTAGCTCTGATTCTGAAATCGCACTCTGGTCTAGGGTTGTCCTGAAAGTCAATCTGTTGGGATGGGAGGGATGGGAGTTCCTAATTCAGACCTTGTCTTTCTCTCCTCGATACCACCCATCCCTCTGCCATTCTTCTGTCCCTCTCCATTCCCTGCACCAATGCTCCATCTGTGTTAGTTTCTTAGGCTCTTGTAGCAAATTACCACAAACTTGATGGTTTAAACAACAGAAATTTATTCTCTCACAGCTCCAGAGTCCTAGTGGAGCACAATTCCTTGCTTCTTCTCACTTCTAGCCCAGCTCTTGGCCTTCCTTGGCTTGCAGACTCAACACTCCAGACTCTGCTTGCATCTTCACGTCATCTTCTCTGGGTTTCTCTGTTTCTTCTTGTCTTACAAAGATGCCAGTCATTGGATTTAGGGCCCACCCCCAATCCAGGATGATTTCATCTCAAGATCCTTGACGAATTACACCTGCAGAGACCCTTTTTCCAGATAAGTTCACATTCTGAGGTTCCAGGTGGACATGAATTTGGGGGACACTATTTGATCCACTACAATGCCTTATTAGGACTCTGAATCATGGCCAGAAGCTTTCCAACCACCTTCTCCCCATGACCCTAAGTTTCCTCTGCGCAAAGGCCCTTGCATGTAGGAAACCCAGCACCAGAGAAGAGCTCAGGGAGTTTCTTGAGGACCTCCCATATGGCAGGAGGACTCAGAAAAGACAGGGGAATGCTGTGTAGAGAAGAAAGCCCCTCAGCACTGAAGGTGGCAGAAGGGAGTGGAGGACAGAGGGTGTAGAAGCAAAAATGATGCTTTGCACACCTCCACTAGGAATGAGTACACTCCAAAGAGAGTACATTATAAAACACTTTGCATCCTGCTATAAAATAACAACGAAAGAAAACGACCAAACGAAAGAACACGATCACCCTGTCTAGTTCTAGTACCCCAAATAAATGAAGCCTTGAGTATTTCCTGACAGTCACTGATTACCTAGTAAAATGCCTTTATCCCTGACTTGTGCGATGCTGATTTCTGCAGATTGGAGATGATAATCGTGTCTGAAAATGGCTTCTATTCCATCATGGAAAGTTGGTAACCTTGATAGTTTTGCAGGGTTTTTTTTTTCTTTTAAATATCTGTTGTGTTTTTATTTTCTGGCTTCCTCTCAATTTTTTTGCAAATTGACGTCTTGCTTTTGTCTCTGAGTCTTCCTTTTGGGTGGGTTTTTTAGTTGTCAAGGGGGAAGAACTCTCGCTGTCTCTCCAGGTCCTATTGATTTTGTCACCTATCTCTTCATTTTGTCCCTCTCTCTTCACCACCCCTCCACCATCCTTTTCCAAATTTCACCTGGACTACTGCAACAATTCTAACTGGTCAGCCCAATTAGAATTTTTGCCTCTCTACAATCCATTTTCTACACAGAAACTAGAGTAATCTTTTTGAAATTCAGACCTGATGATGTCACTCACTTGCCACTGAGCTGCCCTGTCTCCCTGTTGTTCTTAGAATGATGACAAATATGTGTGGCATCAAACGTGTGCCAAGCACTGTTCTCAAGTTTTACACACACCATATTAATTAATTTAATCCTGCCATTAATATTGTCATATTTCACATGAGAAAAAAGAGAGATAAAGTAACACAGCTAATAAGTGATAGAATGGAGGGACTTCCCTGTGAGTAATACTCTATGCACCCAATGCAGGGGGCCTGGGTTCGAGCCCTGGTTGGGGAACTAGATCCCACATGCATGCTGCAACTGAGTTCAACATGAGTTCACATGCCACAACTAAGAAGTCCACATGCCACAACTAAAGATCCCGCATGCCACAACTGAGAGTGGGAGCAGCCAAGATAAATAAATAAATAGTAAAAAAAAAAAAAAAAGTGATGGAGTGGAGACTTGAACCCAAGAAAATAGGCTCCAGAATCTGGACTCTTACTAGGCCACTGTTCTGGACAATGGTCTAGTGAATTTTGAAACCCTCCATGATGCTCTTGCCATCTCACTAGCCTCCTCACTCCCTGCCCTTCAGTGGCACGGGCCTGCTTCCACTCCCTTGTACCCCTCCTGCTCTCACTCACCACAGGGCCTTTGCACACACATTGCTCTGCTAAGCATCCTATTCTTTTCTCTCTTAGAGGAAGCAACTCTTCCCAGGCCATGTTTCAGGAAGGCCATCCAAGATCTCCCCCAGTAGATCCAATCCCCCTAGATGGGTTTTCAGGGCATTGTGAACTTCTCTGCACAGCACATACCAGCTTCTACCTCTTGTTGGTATGGGTGATTACTAGATAATGCCCCTGCCTCCCTTCTTCCCACCTCCTCCAACCCATGGATGAACTCCATGAGGACAGAATTCTGCTCTCTGCTGTCCCTTCAGGACCCAGCATGGGGTCTGGCTCATAATATTTGCAGAAGGAGATGGATGAGGAAGATGTTGATGAATCAATGATACCTGATACCAGGTTGTAAAAAAAGTCCTTATGATGCAGATTATAGAAAAGCTAACCAGAGACGGAGAGGACTAACCATGCGGTTTTGTTGTACAGTCATGGTACTGATTCTAATTCTTAGTGTAAGCTGCAGTTGTTGGTCTTGATACACAGAGCAGTGAGCTAATGGGCTGTCATGGTGAGAGCTTGGTCTTGGGACCAGAAAGACCTTGAAATGAAGCCCTTCCTCAGGGCTGATGTTCTGTATATATATATATATATTTCTGTATATTTCAGATGTCCTTTTTTCCTTTCAAATTTTAATGTTTTTGAAAGCACAATTGATCTTAAAACAGCGCTGTACATTCAACGAAGTGTGTTTTTTGTTGGTCTCTGTAAAGCAGTTATGAAATCAATGGTGAGTCCCATGTCAATGGCATTTTGGAACTGAGGTAATTCTATTTGTGGCCTTGGGTAAAGTCTTTGTTCTTCTGAGTCCTAATTTGCTTATCTGTAAGAGGGCAGGGCTGTAGTAAATATTGGAGATGTATATCACGGCCTCAGCACAGTGGCTGGTAGCTTTAATTCATCAACAGGAAGTCTATTAGGAGTTTCATAAAATACGTGTCAGGTTAGTGTTTTGCTAGAATAACCCATACCCTTGCATGATCAGTCACATATTTGGCTACTCAGAAACTTAAAAAGGAAACAAGAGAGAAGATTTTAGAAGCTCTTTCTTCTTTACATTTTAATTAATGCTGTACAAAAACTCTTTCTAGTATACTATTAGTATTCTACTTCTAGTAAGGCTTCACCAGCTCCAGCCGTGGAGAGAGAGGCGCTGTTTAACCAGTCACTAGGGTGTGCTCGTAAAGCTCAGTTTGTTCCTCTCTTCCACTTTCTAAAGATTCTACAAATGTTCTCCATAGGACCTTGTTTCTCCCTCACATTAAAAAATATCTGAAAGTTGACTCATCGATGAAGCACATTTTTTTTTTTGTTTGACTCAGAGCAATTACTCGTTCTATTTCTACAGCAAATGCTCTTCCTAGTTTATTGTTGGTGAGCGTTAGTCAGTAAAGCATATATTTTCTTAAAGGATTCTATTTGCTTCAAGCCAGTAACTGGAGTATAATCTCAGCAAGATCCTCTAAAAATCTTCATTTACGTCACTATTTGTCATTCACCAACTTGAGCCAGGACACAATGGTATAAATTAAGCCTTCAGATGATTCTGTGAAAAATTATGCCTTTAGGAGGGACCTCCCTTTACCCTTAAAAAGAGTCGGAGGCCCAATAAATAGCTGTCTTGACCATATTTAACTTGGCAGATGAATATGTACTAAGAATAAACAGAAAACATATATTTGGATTAAAAACAGAAAAAAACAACTGCTGAGTGAGGGCAGAGAAGAGTGTGAAGTAGACTGAGCAGATTTTTCAAGTACAGAGACCCAAATCCCTCTTCTGCTGATTGGAAGAGTCAGCCATTGTGAAAGATTGTTCAAAGCACAACTTTTCCATTGACCAACTTTCGTGGTTGTTGGCAAATCCACGTGGCCAACAAATCCACGTGGGAAATCCACATGGCCACGTGGCAAATCACTTTCCCCCTCTATTGATGCTGCCGTGGAGCACATCGCTTATCTTTCAGAGTTGATTTAATTTTTGGCAACAGCAAAGAACACGGAGAGCTAAGTTGAGTGAAGGAAGTTGATGATCAAACAGGGTAATGAATGTGTGTGTGTGTAAGAGATTTTCCTAATTGGCTATAAAGCAATGAAACTAGTCGTGGTGGGTTAAATGGTGCCCCTCCCAGAAAAAGTATGTATTTGAGGGAAATACATAATTCCTCTGGTAATTTGAGGAAACTGTGAATGTGATCTTATTTAGAAAAAAAAGTCTTTGCAGAGGTAATTAAGGTTCTCGAGATGAGCGCATCCTTGAATATTTGGGTAGGCTTTGAATCCAATGATAAGTGTCTTATGAGATAGAGGCAGAGGGAGATAGGAGACAGCAAAGAGGAGGAGACATTGTGAAAACAGAGGCAGAGATTGGGGTGATGCAGCCACGTGCCAGGAACTGCCTGGGTCCCGTAGAAGCTGGAGCTAACAAAGAATTCTCTCTTAGTTCCTTCAGATGCAGCACTGCCCTGTTGCCACCTTGGTTTCAGATTTCTGGTCCACAGAACTAAGAAAATAAATTAATTTTCTTGTAAGCCACCATGTTTGTGGTTATTTGTTGCAGCAGCTCTAGAAAATTCATACTCTGGTTTTACTTTTGGGGCTTGAAGACTTGGTTTTAAGACAATCCCCAAAGAGCAAGGAATTTCCGAGCTAATTAGAGCAGTGACAGTATCGTTGAAATGTGTCTCTTTCCCCCCCATTGTCTACTTAAGATAATTCCTCCCCATCTCTATCAATCAGGGCCTAACTAGGGAAAGAGAAATCACTTTGGGTATTTGTAGAGAGGGAACTGAATGCAGGAATTTGTTATACCACCAAGAGAGAAGTCAAAAGGAGACAGGGCGGTAACCCCGAGATCGGCGGCAGCAGCAGCAGGGAGCTATGATCGCCTGCAGGGAGGGGGTCAGGATTACCTAGAAGAAGCTGGAACCGTGGTGGGGTTATGTGGGAGGAGCTTGGGCTGCAGGGGACACGATGTGAGGTGGAGAGGGAGGGAAGAAATACCCCCGCTTCTCCCTTCCTCCCCCTCCCATCCCGCTCAGCCCCTCTCACGGGCTGAACTCAGTCAGCAGTTCACTGGCACAGAAGCCCAGAAACTGCCTCTAGGTGACAGAGCAGGGGAAGGCCAAGGCACAGACTGAAGACAAATCTGCCCAGAACCTAGAGCCTGTTATGGAGATACACGTCAAGGAAAATGCTCTAGAGGGTGGAATGGCATTCTACTTATTTCCTAGAAGATTTGGAGTCACTCCTCTCTCTTTTCTTTTTTTATTTTCCTCTCTGTGGCAGACAGGATAACAGTCTACCAAAGACGTGCACATCCTAATCCCTGGAACCTGTCAATATGTTACCTCTTTTGACAAATGATGTGATTAAGATGTGATCTAGGTGTGATTAAGCTGAGGATTTGGAGATGGGGAGATCATGCTGGATTACCCGGGCTGGCCCAATGTCATCACAAGGGACCTTACACGAGGAAGAAAGGAGGGTCAGAGCCTAAAAAGGAGATGTGATGATGGAAGCAGAGGTTGGAGCGATGTGCTTTGAAGATGGAGGCAGAGGCCACCAGCTGCGGGATGCAGGCAGCCTCTAGAAGCTGGAGGAGGCAAGGGAAAGGATTCTCCTC
The DNA here is from genome assembly GCF_003031525.2 of Neophocaena asiaeorientalis asiaeorientalis. Lineage (NCBI taxonomy): Eukaryota > Metazoa > Chordata > Mammalia > Artiodactyla > Phocoenidae > Neophocaena > Neophocaena asiaeorientalis. The sequence continues at coordinate 2,448,180 of NW_020173231.1, read as the reverse complement.
GAGGTCCTCCAGAAAGGAATGGAGCCCTGCCAACACCTCATCTTAGCCCGCGAGACTGACTATAGGCTTCTGAACTCCAGAACTGTAAGATACTAAATTTATGCTCTCTTAAGCCACTGAGTTATGGTCATTTCTTACCGAAGCAAAGAAAAATTAAGCTTTTTAACCTTCTGCTTCAAATAGTAAGATGAAAACATACAACGTTATTATCTCTCCAGCTGTCACACCTTACTTTTTCCACTCACTTCTCAATGTACCTCTTCACCAGGCAAGTTCAGTGTAAAGTCAAAAGGCCAAGAGAATAATTGCAGTGATTTCATGCAATCCAAAGGATTACAAACCATAGGTTTTCTAGTAAATGATGTTACAATTATTTTGTGTCAAAGTTGGATTTACATCTATAGGGTGGTATTTAATTCAATACCTGTACTCAACAGGTACTTACATTGCATTCTGACAAGTGCCCTTTTTCAACACTTGGGCATAACCCCTTTACTTTGGTGGTTGATTAGCATTGCTTGGTGATATTTATTAAAGCTATAAAATGTCTTCTGCTATCACTTTAGTGTCTTCATTAAATTAAGCAGGCTTGATCCAGATAAATTAAGTGGGAAAGGATATTTTCTAAAATAATAGCTCATGCATTTCCAAGAGTTTTTACAACCTAATTAATGGCAGAGCCCATGCCACCAACATTATTTCCTTTCTTCTTTCTCCATTCTAGGGGGAAACAGAGAAAGAAAAAGGGAATAATAAGGAGCAAGATTCTTTTCAGACCAAGTGACAGACTAATAATGACGTAGCAATAGCAATAATAATTCAATTTAACTATATAGGATCTATGAAGGAGTGATTTTGCATACCCTTTATTTATTTATTTAATTTAGAGGTTCTTTTTTTAAAAAAATCAATTTATTTATTTCTTTATCTTTGGCTGCGTTGGGTCTTCATTGCTGCCCACGGGCTTTCTCCAGTTGCGGCGAGCGGGGGCTACTCTTCGCTGCGGTGCGAGGTCCTCTCATTCGGGTGGCCTCTCTTGCTGTGGAGTACAGGCTCTAGGCACGTGGGCTTCAGCAGCTGTGGCTCGCAGGCTCTGGAGCACAAGCTCAGCAGTTGTGGCTCACGGGCCTAGCCGATCCGTGGCATGTGAGATCCTCCCGGCCCAGGGATCGAACCCGTGTCCCGTGCATTGGCAGGTGGATTCCTAACCACCGCAGCACCAGGGAAGCCCTGCATACTCATTTAATTTAGCTCTCACGACCTAATAGAAGGAGTATGATTAACCACATTTCACAGCTGAAGCAGCTGAGTCTTGGTAGATCAAGGTCATCCAGATAGTTAAGCATCCAAACTGGAACTCCTGAGTCAAACTTTTTAAGGGATATATTCAGGTCTTTAATTTTTTCCCCCCACCTTAGCTTTCTGTTATTTGGAAAGGGGAGAATGGCTCAGCTCAACAGTAATTTATACATGGTATGCATTTGTTAAATATTTATCACATTCATATATGAATAAATGAATGAAAATTGTCCACCCAGACACTGCACACCTCCAGGCAAGCTATATGCTAATCTTATGCCTGAGCAATGTGTTAAAAAAGAGGCAAGCCTGCTTCTGGTTGAGAAAAGAGTGAATGGCTTGAGTTTGTTCATTCATTCATTCTTTGCCCCATTGAACAGACCACTGAAGACTTACGCAAAGCCAAGTACTATGCTGGCTGGTGGGAGTTACAGGTGAAGAAGACAGTTTCTTCTCTTAGGGATGTTCCGTGGCCTCTTCTTAGCGCCAGGAACCTCTGCCCACTCTGATAACTTGGACACCACTGACTCACGAAGCCTAGACCCGAAAGGAAATGTGGAAGGCATCTTCATGTGAAAGAGGAATCAGCTGACCAGCTGGACTGTAGCTGAGGGTCCGATAGGTCTGGGTTCACATCCTGGGTCAGTTACTTACCAGCTAGACCTCATTAGCTGCACTTGCCCCAGATGTATATTAGTACATCTGCCGGGGAGTTGGTTCCAGAACTTCCTGAGAATACCAAAATCCCAGGGTGCTCAAGTCTCTTACATAAAATGGCATAGTATTTGCATATAACCTATGCACATCCTCCCATATACTTTGAATCACCTCTTGATTACTTATAATACCTAACACAATGTAAATGCTAGGTAAATCTTTGCCAGTGCATGGCAAATTCAAGTTTCACTTTTTGGAACTTTCTGGAATTAAAAAAAAAAATTTCTATCTGCAGTTGGTTGAAACTGTGGGTGCAGAACCCGTGGATGCAGAACACACAGATACAGAGGGCCAGCTGTACGCACTCCAGAGGGTTGAGCTGAAGTTCATATGAGATGATATCCAGTGCTTAGCTCACGATTTCCCCATAGGAAGCGCTCAATACATGTTTATATGTCACTGTCTCTGCCATGCTTTGAGTCGGTATGCACTGCCTCCTCCATTATTGAATATTTAATGTCTGTGTGTCATATCTGCTTATCTATACTGCACGTGCCTCCCAGATTGGTTGAACAACGTGTGAATATAAAGTGATGAGACTGAATGTCTTGGTAACTATTTAAAATAGAGAGGAACTTATGTACAAAACAGAAATAGACCCACAGACATAGAAAACAAACTTATGGTTACCAAAGGAAAAAGAGGGGGAGGGATAAATTAGGAGTTTGGAGCGTATACACACTACTATATATACACACTACTATATATAAAATAGATAACCAGCAAGGACCTACTGTATAGCACAGGGAAACCTACTCAATATTCTGTAATAACCTATACGGGAAAAGAATCTGAAAAAGAATATATATACATATGTATAATGGCATCACTTTTCTGTACAACTGAAACTAACATAATATTGTAAATCAACTATACTTCAACAAAAAAATAAATAAAATAAAAATTAAAAATCTAAAGTTTCAAAAAAACAAAATAGAGATTCGAGACCTCAAACCTCCTGGTACCACGACTCGTCCAAGCCCCCATCACATCTTGCAGGGACCCTTCTACAGCCTGCTCCCTCTCTCACTTGCTATGTCCAGTCTCTTCTTTACATGCTAGATCTGGGCGCTCCCTGCCTTCCAGTGAGTGCCCATTGCACTTAAAATGAACCCAAGCTTCCTACCGTAGGCTGCGAGGCCCCTACTGACTCCTCTGCCTTCAAGCCAGCCCGTTCCCGCTTTGATCCCTCTGTGCTGGTCACCCGACCTCCCTTCTGCTCCTGAACACATGAAGTCCTTCCCTGTCCCAAAGCTTTTGGCCTTCTGTCCCCGCTACTCAGAATGACCTTTGCAACCGTGCCACCTCCTCAAAGGCAGCGCTCCCTCCCTCCCTCTCCAGCCCTTGCCTGGCTCTATGTCCTTCCTGGCTCTCATCCCCGGGTACTTTCTTGTTTATCGTCTGCCTTCTCCACAGGAAGGGAAGCTCCAAGAACACAGTCTGCCTCACTTACCGCTGCATCCCCCCGGCCTAAGACGCAGGCTGGCATGTAGCAAGTGTTCAATAAACATCTGTTGCATGAATGATTAAACCTCTCACGAGAGTGACTTTTCCAATTTGGGAAAACACACTTTTTTTTTTTTTTTTTCGGTACGCGGGCCTCACACTGTTGTGGCCTCTCCCGTTTCGGAGCACAGGCTCCAGACACGCAGGCTCAGCAGCCATGGCTCACAGGCCCAGCTGCTCCGCGGCATGTGGGATCCTCCCGGACCGGGGCACGAACCCGTGTCCCCTGAATTGGCAGGCGGACTCTCAACCACTGCGCCACCAGGGAAGCCCAAGGGAAAACACACTTTTGTAATTCAATAACAAATGATTACTATCTAATTTTTCTATTGTGCATGCTTGAGTCATGACCACTTAACAACAACAAAAGTAATAGATACTTATAATTCTTCCCTCCCATTGCCCTTTGGGCCACACTGGACAGAGTAGCAGGAAGATACATGTTTATGGACAATATTCCCGATAACACCAATGAGGAGAGCGTGTCCTTAAGGCCCATGACTGCCTGTGAAAAGTCCAGGAGGTCAGAACAAACCAGGAAGAGTGCCAGCACCAAGGAAATAAAATTCCAAGCCAGAAAGGGCAGCTTCTATAACTTTTAAAAGACGTACAGGATGTATCATATTCAACATACACAAGGACGTGGCTCAGCTGTCTTCAAATCTGCCCCCATGTTTCCTGGACCCTTGAAGAAGTGACTTGGGAGAAAAGTGGCTTGTTCAGTGGGTTCTTAGCACTGATGGTTTGTTTGCCTCTGAAACTTTGATTCAATGGATGATAGAGAAAGATGATATGGGATGGTACAGATCATGCATTCTCAATGTGAAAATTGGTTCTTGGATGATAAAAAAAATCATATCATTTTTATGTATAAAGCACGGATATAAATACACATTTCACGGTGAGGGGTGATTAGGAAAAAAACTGTCTAAATGTTACATGTAATTCGCTTAACAACCCCTGTGAGGTTAGGACTCTTTAGACCACTTTAGAGGTGAAGACACTGGTTCTCGGATAGAGTGAAGCGTGAACTCAGGTTCACCCTACTGTAAATGGGGAGGCAGAGACAGGAAGCTCCAAAGTGCGATGCTGTTGCAGAAAAAAAATATTTCTCATAAAAACCCTAGAAGGTGCTTAGGTTCACTCAGTGCTACTGGAATACTCTGTTAACAGAGCAGGAAACAAACCTGGGAGCTGGGTGTCCTTCCCGCTTCCCATCAGGAATGTCTCTGATGTCTCAAGGGTTCCGGAGCCTTTCATCAGGGACTAGTTTGTAAACACATCTGAGAGTTAACACTTATGTCATCAGTGTTCACGGATATTCCTATGAGAACACAAGATGGTGAGGCCTGGAGGAGTTAGACTGACAGAACAAAGCACTCAGGGAAGCTAGAAAGGAAAGCAAGAAAGAAATGCAAAAAGAAAAACCATTAGGCTTCACAGATTTCTGAGCCTATGAAGGACAGTGAAACCCAGCTCTGTCCCCTGTGTGCTGTGTGAGCTGGGCAAGTTACTTAACCTCTCTGAGCCTCACTTTCCCCATCCAGGAGAAGAGTGTGAGGACTCGTGAGATCTTCTATGAGGACGGCCTCCCAGTCTCTGCTGGAGAAAGAGATATATCTCCATGCCCTGCCTGCCATCCTCCAGGACACATGGTTTCTTTCCCCAGGGCTCCTCCACTTCACTCTGAATCTTGGTATGTCCCAAATGATCCACTGGGTGGTGGATGAACCCCACTGAACCCCAGTGTATGTGTTTTTTTGTGTGTGTGTGGTACACGGGCCTCTCACTGTTGTGGCCTCTCCCGTTGCGGAGCACAGGCCCCGGACGCGCAGGCTCAGCGGCCATGGCTCACGGGCCCAGCTGCTCCGCGGCATGTGGGATCCTCCCGGACTGGGGCATGAACCCGTATCCCCTGCATCGGCAGGCGGACTCTTAACCACTGTGCCACCAGGGAAGCCCTGTTTTTTAGTTTTTAAAAATGTGGTTACTAGAAAGTTACAAATTACATCAGTAATTTGCATAATCTTTATATTGGGCAGCTCTTTTTAGAAGAAAATTACAGGTGTTATAAGCATATAAGATGGGGGTGGGGCGAGTCCTGACCTACTGAGGGAGTTCAGGAAAATCTTCCCTGAAGAAGCCATGTTTGGGCTACGAAATAGAGGATCATTAGGACTTAATTAAGTGAGGGAGTGGGCGAGTGGGAGGTGGAAGGGCAGAGAGCTCCAGGCAGAGGGGATAGTTTTTGCAGACATTCAGGCAGAAAAAAGCACAGCTCTTGCGTGAACCCTCCACAGTCACAATAGGCCAAAAGTTGTCCAAATGAAACACTCTTCTGGTGAAAGTCATTCAACTCCTATGGGGTAAATGACTCCCTGCAATGCCATCCTTGGCAGCTGATGGGCGATGTCGAACAAAATCATGGACATGGAATAGTAAAGAAGAATCAAAAAGAAAGTCAACAGTTTAGGGGGGAACACTGCATACCAATGAAAGCATAGAATAAATAATTCGTCTAATAAACACGGATGTAAACAATTCAGGCACACTTGGAAGGTGAGGTGAGCCTGTTACCAAATTTAATGATTCCAAGTCACTAAAACTTTCCCTAGTCACCACTCAAATGAAACAGCTCCACTTCACAGCAGGCAATGGGACCAGTTTTTAGTGGGTTATCAGAGATAACAATCGCAACAACTCCACAGGGATTTCTTTGAGTAGAAGCCAAGCAAGACCCACTAGGTTCTAATCTCTGTGCCCGGAAGTGGTATCTGTCCTCCATCCAGTCAGATGAGGTGAACCCAACACCCTGAGCTGAGAACACGGATGAGGTGAGAACTTTACCCAAGAAGATGACAGAAAGAAAGGAAGGGGAGAGAGAAGCAGATTCACATATTGATTTCCAGGCCAAGCCCCGCTGCCTTTAAACATATCTATTTCTTAACTTGTGAAGAAATTTCCTTTACACTTTGAAAAATGGGAATGTAGATGGTGAGTACTCGAAGCACATCTTTGAGGCAATCTGATTTTGCACGCGATCTAATCCCCTTCCACCTCCGTGCTCCACTGAAAGTTCCTACAGCATCATGTTACCATTCATTCATTCATTCATTCAAATAACCATTTATGGAGCCCAGAGAAGTTAGGCAATGAAAGTCCCAGAGCCAGTCAGCGACAGAACCTGTCACTTTTGGCTAAAGCATCACTCCTCTCACGAGCATAGAATTTGAGAAGCCAGCCTTCACACTGTATGACAGGAACCTCCCCATCTTAGACCAGATGTCCAAATGGCTCCAGGGGTCTAGAGCATCTTTGGTGCCTGACTTCCCTCTGTACAGTGTTTCCTGTTCATTAGTTCCACTCCAGGTGTTCCAAATTCCAATGCTGTTAAGACACTTCCTCAGTTACCCTACGGGGATGCTGGGATGGACATTGGTCCTTTCTTCCTTCTTTCACTTACTCATCCAACAAATACTTGAAAGTCTTTGATGTGTCAGAGACTGCACCAGGCAATGCGACTAGAAAGGTAAACCAAACGAGATGCTCTCTGCCCTTGGGCTCCCCCAGAAACGTATCGCCTCAATGCCGTCCCCTCATCCACCCGTTCTCCAGTATTTATCAAGAGACTATTCACTGCCGGGGGGCTCTTCTAGGCCTTCCAGAGACAGCAGAGAACAGGCCAGGCAAGGCCTCTGCCTTCATGGAGGCCACATTCTAATGAGAAAAACAGTATTAAACAAATAAACCAGCCAGTGAATATACACTCTGTCAGGCGATGGGAACTGCTTACAAAGAAAAAGCTACATGAACTGACGGAGGGTGATGGAGGGTCCGTTTTTGGCGGGCTGGGGGCAGGGGTGGCCTTGCTGAAGACGAGATACCTGAGAAAAGATCCGAATGAAGTGAGGGGTGAGCCTCTGCCGAGTGGAGATGACTGATGGGTTATTATTCTTCCCACAGCAGAACCGACAATGAAGGGAGCCCATGTGGGCTCAGTCTCTGTGGCCTCTGAGCCGGGGAGGGGGTCTTCCCAGCGTCCCTTGGTCTGCCCCACCCACACCGGGCTCATGAATTTGTGTCTGAAGTTGCCCAATGACAGCGAAGCCAGGGGACTGTGGAGAGTCAGCTGGGATAGTCAAAGTCAGAGGGGCACAAAGGAGACACAGCGCACGAAATCGCATGCCTCCTGCCTCCTGGGAATTTTTCATCCGTTCAGGAGAGGGGAAGGCATCATTTCCCAGAACTGCTTGATCAGAACCTAATTATCCCTGGAGCCATGAGTTTGAGCAGTGGGGTTTTTGTCACCTGGCTTTGGGAAATGGGTCAGCAGCCAGGACAGACTGTGCCACCCTCACCAAGTGGGCAGCCTTGCCAACACGCACATCAGGACACAGCTTCGGTACAGGGACACTTTCCCAATGGAACACACTTAGGCTCAGCACCTTTTACAAAAAGGAACTGTGGACACAATCTCCCAGACAGAAGGAGGGCACTTACCCTCCCCAGAGGCACTGCCCCTCACCGCACCCACAGCAACTCTAAGTCCACAACCTTCTCCGTCTCCACACCTGACAGCACAGGAAGTTGCCTCCCTGTAACTCCCCTCTTTGCACACAGGACATGCAGCTCTTTGTGGTGTTCCTACCTTCTGCCAACCTTCCTGAAAGCCCACAGGCATCATCAGTTGAAAAGCTCTGGGGTCCTGGGGTCTGGTGCTCGCATATGAGGACAGGAGACCCAGGGGTGCTCTGCTGATTTATCCAACGCCCGACAATTGCCTCAGGGCAGAGCCAGGCCCCATGCCCTGTCCGCTCAGTGTCACGCCAGCCTTTCTCTAGTCTGCCCTTTGACTTCCCCTTCACTGGATTTGGTCTCCACTGCAGCTTCTTCAGTGGCTGAAGTTCCATCCTCAGCGTGTTTCCTCTTGGCCATGGCCCCCTTGCTCGGTGGAGAACTTGACAGATTTGACTTGAATCTCCAGCCTGTGAAAGGCCGGGGCCCCACCCATGGTTTCTACGAATTCCTGGGTTGTCAGGGTCCCTCTTCCTTGGGCCCCTGCTGCAGGCAGACAGACTCTGTTGGACTCAGTGTGGATCTGACATGAAAGGCTCGTTTGCTGGCTTACACACACACACACACACACACACACACACACACACAAAATCACTCATTGTGAGCATGTGTGCTTTCGGCAGTTTTCCCAAAGACTGGGCAGTGGCGAGGAAGGGCTCATAGCTAGCAGAGCCTTCCTCCTGTCTCTGAGTCTGTTCTTCCTGCTCTCTCCCTGTCTCTCTAGCCCACTCTCACCCCCAACAAAACATACCCTGCTCCTCTTTCTCTGCAAACAAGGCACTTAGCTAACCTCAGACCCACTGCTTCCCTTGGTAAATAAACAGGTCTCCACCTTCTAACACAGCAATATCCTCTCCCCATGTCTCTCCCAGACCTTTTCCCAACGCCAGTCTCTTGTCTGCATTTCAGATGCAAATTTCCACCTGGCTCTTCGGCATGTCCACCTGGACGTTCTACAGACAACCCAGGGCTGGACTCACTATTCTTCCCTAGAATCCTCCCTTGTTTCCCTCCTCATCCGGCTATGTGCCCTCCCTGGTGGCCACTGGTGTCATTGGTCTCCAATTTACCCATGTTAGGGGACAGCGTAGGGTTGGGAATTGACTTGCAGGTCAGATGACCCGACTTAGACTCTTGAATCAGCTACTGCCTATGCAACCTTGGACAAATTACTTAACCTTCCTGAGACTCAGACTCTTCTCCTGTATGTTGGGGATATAAACACCTCCTTGGCAGAGACGTTTCAAGTCCTAAGTAAAATAAACTTATACAAAGTGCCTAACACAAATAGGCATTAGAAAAGTGTTAGCTACTATCCTTGCTGTCATTATTAATCAATGGCTTTGCTCCTTTTATTTCCTCCATGCAGAATGTCTCTCTCTGTATCTGTCTTCTCAGGTCCTACCCATCCATCAGGGCCCAATGAGAGCAGGCCTGGGAAGGCTTACAAATTAGAAGAAATGACTCCTTTTTCTGTACATTTATGGCACTCTGTGTTATTAACTCCTGTTAAGCAGTGAATTTAGAAGAAGAAATCACTGCTAATAGTGTCTTGGGTCCAGAAAGACCTGAAGATCTCCTGTAACAACTTTTATCGAGTTCCTCTCAGTTTTTGTCAACTGATCAAGCCCTCAAAGCTTTTCTTTTCAATAGAGATTGTATGATCGCTTGCATTTCTTTAGTTATTTATCTGCTGCTTAAGTGCCAGGTCTTTGAGCACAGGGCTTAAGCCTCAGGAATCTTTGTAGCCTCAGTCCTTCACTCCAGTTGCCATATTCAAGGACCTCAATAGATAAATATTGAAAGTGCTCAATAGATGCTTATTGAATCAACCAGTGAAATATGAAAGGGTGGAATTCAATGAACAGCAGTTATCAGCTCTTCTTAAGCAGTACATTTCTCAGAAGAAATCACTGCTAATTTTCTCTTGGGTTCAGAAAGGCCTAGAGATCTTCTGTAACAGCTTTTACCAAGTTCCTCTCAGTTCATGTCAACTGGCAAAGCCCAAATGTCTTTTTCACCATTTATAACAGACCCAGAGAATCACAACTCAGATGTCTCATTGTGAAAGGCCTGGCTCTCCAGCGGCCAGGAGTGGGCTTAGCTGCCAGTCTCCAGCTGCCAGTTCCTTCTAGATCCTTCTCAGCTTGCAAGCCGAGCTCACTCTTCTCTCAGGGAAACTCTGCACTATGACTGAGCAAAGTGGAGGTACAAGGGCTGGCCATTTCTGCTGGAAGTTGGACCCCTTTACCAGGCAGCAAGGTCGGCTGAGCTTGGTGGGGTCTGCATTGCAGTCTGATGGCTCCCCTCCTCCCCCGACCTGCTTCTCCCTGTTTTCTTTTATAGGCATTCCTCCCTAATAGAGCTTTTGCAATTTCAACTTCAGCTCAGCCTCTGCTTCCTCCAGTTCCCAAATAGCACACCACTGTAGACCAATGTCCCCAAAGAGCCTAGAAAGAGCCGGAAGGAAGACTGACCTCATCTTCCAGGAGAGATGCACACTTACGGCAGGTGAGGAAATACAGAATATTGAGCTGATCTGACAGCACCAACTTTGGCCATACTCTGACCATTGGAAGCCTTTTCCAGTGGCCTGCCCAGATACCACAAAGGATGCCAAGGGATCTTTGGTTTTTATGGGAAAATCCAACTATAAAATTACATTGTCTAAAATATTATAGTGAAATCGATCAGAAAGAATGCATCCTCATGGCACATTTTCTGATTTCCCAAACGAGTCTAAAAATAAGACATTATTGATGAATTCTATTATTCCTCTCAGAGGACAGAAGATAAAAATAAAGAGCACTGCCTGGATTGTACACTCCAGGGAACTGCCTCAGCTTGTACGGGGATGGAGAAGAGTGTGGAGGGTTGCTGGGGGTAGTTTTCTCAGTTGGCCCTTTTTTGGTCTGGAGGCTCCAGGATTATTCATGATCTACAAAGGTGACTATGACTTTTTCTCTCTCTGCCCTTGTCACCCTTCAGCAACTCTCTCTTGGTTCCTGGGGATTTTTGCCTCAAGCCAGGCCTCATGTGCATCAAGGGGAAATTTGTAGAGGGCCTTCATTCTGCCTTCATTCTTGTAGGTCACGTATGCCTAAAAATCATCAAGACCCACCCTCTGAGGGCTTGAGGAACGGTAATATTTAACATTGCTTTTGGACAATAGTCCAACATAGAGATATGCCTTCCTCTTCGGGTACTTAGATGGTTTGCGTATCTTGGTTATTATGAATAATGCTGCAATGAACCTGGGATTGCAGATATCCCTTCAAGATCCTGAGTTCATTTTCCTTTGGGTATATACCCAATAGTGGGACTGCTGGATCATATGGTAGCTCTATTTTAAGTTTTCAAGGAACCTCCACACCGTTTTCCATAATGACTGCACCAATTTATATTCCCATCAACAGTACATGGGGCGGCGGGGCGGGGTGGAGAAGATATGCTTTCAAATAACGGGGGGACAAGATGGAGAAAGGAATGCCAGGGTTACTGTTTTCTAGAATACTGTGAAAAGTTTTTTTTTTTGCAGTGCACGGGCCTCTCAGTGTTGTGGCCTCTCCCGCTGTGGAGCACAGGCTCCGGACGCGCAGGCTCAGCGGCCATGGCTCACGGGCCCAGCCGCTCCGCAGCATGTGGGATCTTCCTGGACCGGGGCACGAACCCATGTCCCCTGCATCGGCAGGCGGACTCTCAACCACTGCGCCACCAGGGAAACCCTAGCTCATGTCCATCTTGCCCTTTCGCCAGGCTCCTGAGATTCTGCCCAGTTGCCTGGGGGCTGCTAACCCAGGCACGCAGGACATCCTCCCCGATTTACTGCATGTGCAGGGCTGGCCGAGGGCAGTGGGAATCCACAGTTGGACCACATCTGTCTTGTCCACCACTGTATTCCCAAAGTCTAGCACAGTTTCTTCTCACTAAATATTTATTGGCCAATTAAACTAATTTTTCCAGCTTTCAGATAAATGCACAGATTCTGTCTCTTGGGATGTGGAAAGAAAGTGGTGGGGAAGAACTAAGACCCTTCTGAGTACCAGCAGGCTTTTTTGACATAGAAAAGTCTTATTTCCTTGGGTACTTTTTTTTTTTTTTTTTGCAGTGTGCGGGCCTCTCACTGTTGTGGCCTCTCCCGTTGCGGAGCACAGGCTCCGGACGCGCAGGCTCAGCAGCCATGGCTCACGGGCCCAGCCACTCCGCAGCATGTGGGATCTTCCCGGACCGGGGCACGAACCCGTGTCCCCTGCATCGGCAGGCGGACTCTCAACCACCGCGCCACCAGGGAAACCCTCCTTGGGTATATTTTAAGCTCCCTGAGGAGAATCTATTTATATGTAAATCTATATCTATCCATATCTATATCAATTTTTATTCATATCTAAAGCTATATCTTTATCTATTGTGATTTGTGGCTCTCAATGAACAGGTAGAGCCCAACTAGCTAACCATGTAATTAATCACGTAATTAACTAACTTCAAATATGAAGAATTTTCATATTCTTCAACTGATTTCATCCTTCAAGCAATCCAGGGTGATGTGCATCGTCCTCTCCCATTTTGAAGAGGAAATCAAGGCCCTTTGAAGATGAGACCTGCCCAGGTTTCGGTGGTGATAAATGGTGAAACTGGGATCCATATCAGGACCCCTGACAACACATTCCATGATGCCTCCCACTCCACCCGTGGGTCCTAGTACTAGATTCTGAAGAGCTCAGGCAGGAAGTGTCGAGGGAGGACTCTGAAGATAAGCTCTTCCTATAAGACATGGGTGGGTTGAAGAGGGGAGACTCATAGCCAGGTCTGCAGGTAGCAGTGGAAGACAGTCCGTTTTCTGATTTCAGGGAGTCTGTCTGAAATTCTTCTCTTGGTGTTGAGCTTACTCCTGAAAGCTATGTTCAAACACAAACATCCCTGGGAAGGGCAGTCCAGTGAATTAATAGCCATTGGGATTAAATGTGGATGCATTTCAGATACTTCCCTCAGAATATATTTTGACGTGGGCTGGGGCGGTTTGAGCAGAGGGCATAAGATCACAGAATAACTCAGATGCTATTGAATGAAAGAAAAAATAAGCCCCAAATGTCTTTAATTTAGTCTTATTTAAAATTAAGTTGAGACCAGAGGCCACAGGCTTCAACAGCAAGAAACTTAAGAGGCTATATATCCTTAGAGAATGCAAAGCTTTGAATTAGCCATGGTTTATGGATTAGAGAAGAGCTTAGACGATATTTAAAGACCCATTATTATACATTGAAGTTAAATCTGTACTCATTTTGTAACTTGTTCTCCTAAAGTAGAATTTCTAAGTCTGTTTGCCAAGAAGAGTGAAGCGATTTCCCATAAAATTATTATATTGACTTGTAAATTTGAGACTGTGAAAGTTGGTTATACAGAAAACCGTCCTTGTCTTAGGAGATTGACTTTACTCACAGACCCAGTGTCTGGGACTCACAGATGTACTTCTAATCAACTCAACCCAACTCGAAGATCGGGGACGTTCTCCTAGAACTAGGAACATAGTTAAAGGCCTTCTGATATAAATATAAATAAAGTGATGTATTCATCAAGGTTCTCCAGAAAAACAGAACCAATAAGATATAGATGAGGAGATTTATTATAGGAATTGGCTGGTTGCAGTTAGGGAGGCTGAGAAGTTCCATGATCTGCTGTCTGTAGACTGGAGACCCAGAAACACTGACAGTGTACTTTAGTTTAATCCAAAAGCCTGAGAACTGGGGAGGGGTGGATGGGTAGGGCACGGACGTGATGCTGTAAGTCCTGGTTTGACTCCTCCAACCTGAGATACAGGAGCACCAATGTCTGAGGGCAGGAGAAGACAGATGTCTTAGCTCAAGCAGTGATAGCAAATGCACCGTTGATTGCCTTTTTGTCCTATTCAGGACCTCAGTGGATTGGATGACGTCTGCTTGCACGTGTGAGGCTGGTGAGGGTGATCTTTTTTCCTCAGTCTACCAATTCAAAAGCTTACTTCTTCCTGAAATCCCCTCACAGACACACCCAGAAATCATGTTTTACCAGCGAGCTGGGCAACCCATGGTCCAGTCAAGTTGACACATAAAATTAACCATCACAAGTGACTCTCGTAAAATAAAGTGACTTGTAAACTAACGTTACTCTGATTAACTCTTTTTAAAAAGGTGCGAAATTTCAGAATAAGTAGTAGAAAACAGATGATGAAGATTAAAATATAGTAATGACATAGAGAGCAAAGATCAAATAGAAAAAGATCAACAAAGGCATAACTTGATTCCTTGAGAAAACTAATAAAATAGACGAAATTCTGGCAGTATTGACCAAGAGAAGAAGAAAAATGACAAAAACAGTATAGAATTTCAAAATTTCCCTGACAAAGGGGAGGGAAAGGACATCACAAAATTGGGGAAAGAGGGGAAAGAGCTTTGAGAGGCAAAGCTGGGGACACTTACTGAGTTTTACCTGCTTCTCAGTTTCATCTTGAAGGTGCTATGTATTGTCTCTGATGTCTGCATTCACTAATGACGTCTGAATGAACTAGTGATGTCTGGATGGACGAGGCAGGATTCATATTGTTGCAATAAACCGAAACCCATACTCCGGCTAGTTAAACAAAAAAGGGAAGTTATTATCTCAGAAAACTGCAGAATTTAATGGGTGACTTGATCTGAGACCCAAATGATACCATCAGGATTCCTCTCCTGGGTGTGGGGGGGGACACCTTCTCAGGAACCTGTGTGGGTTTCCAGGCTCACACCACCCCAACTCTTCGGCCAGTGGAAGAGTGAGACTGCTTTCCAATATGTCAAGCATAGGTCCTGTCAAGCAGTTTTGTTAGCCCTGATTGCTCCAGTTGGATGAGGTATTCACCTCAGAACCAGTCACTGTGGCTGGGAGAGTGGAATGTTCCGGACTGCTCTAGTCTAGAGCCATGTGCCATGGGAAATGGAAGTATTCATCAAGTGAGCCACATGGATTGAATGTTGGGAAGGAATGATTCCCTCCAAAGCAAAATTGTGTCCTGTTGTCATGAGAAGGGGTGGCTCACGCTGGGCAACAAATTTCCCACAGGTGTCCGTCCCACTGGTGGTATGGCCAACATCTTGAGGGCCTTTCAGCTGATTCAGGAAACTGCATGAAATATCCACAGGCAGCTCTTCAAGAACATGACTGAATTCAAGAGGCCAGTCTGGGGCAGATTCAGAATGAATTCCAGACTTGTGACACCCACTGAGTTTATGAAGCAAGGAAATGATGGGAAGCCAGAAACGGCATCTACATTTGACCAGCAGCCAACCACAAGAGTGGCTTATTAGGGTGATGTGGTCAAAGAGGGATTGGCAAACTCTTTGATTAAAAAACAAGAGAGAGACAAGACTCTGTTTTGTGTTTTTTGGGTTTTTTTCCCCAGAGAATCCAATTTGTAGCCATTCAAACCAAGTCTTTGAGGTTTGGATGAATAAGTTTTCTTCGGTTGTTACAGCAAGCATCAGAGCCAGTTAGATGTTAGTGAATGCTTTCCAAAGCTTAGAGCTCTAGTGAGAACACCAGCAAGGTGAGAGAGGGGAGGGTGGCGCGGTGGGGGTTAGTTGAAAAATGGGGGAGGGGGATAAGAAACATGATGAGGTCTCTGAGATTCTTACAAGATTTACAGTTTGGTTTAGAATTTGAAGATTATGCTTGGTTTAAAAATAGATCCCCAAACTGCAGTATTCTTAGATTTGCAGTTTTCTGCAAGATTTCTGTGATTCCTTGCTGATTGCACCTGAGAGATATTTTCTCTTGAATGTCTTTAATGTTCTTATGTACAAAATATCATTCATTCATCCCCTCATTCATTCATTCAATCAACCAACATTACATTGAGGACTTACTGAGGGAGAATCAAGGTTTCATCTTGAAGATTTCCTACCCACCACCCCCCATATCCTCCTTACCATTTCCACTGGTCCTCTAGCTGCCAACTCAGCATTGGCATGTGGATGGCTCATGGGCATTTCGGAGTCAACACTTCCAATACCAAACCGCTGATACCTGTCTCCCAGCCAAACCTTCTCCTCTCCTAGGCTTTCTCATCTAAAGGGATGGTGCCTCCATCTACCCACTGGCTCCAGTCAAAACCTGGGAGGAGGCATTTTTGACTTTTCCTTCAACTTCATGCCTAAATCCAACCCAGCACCTAGTAGGCTCTGAATCAATACTGACTTAATGACAGGTGGTTGAATGAGAGGTGAATGAATGAACAACGCTTTGAGCTGCCTACACATGCTACTCCAGCCTGTGCCATTTCATCTCCCATAGGAATGTGTGCTCCTGCCATGGAGATACAGCTTGAGTAACTGTACATCTGAACAAGGATTTTTACATTTTGAAAAACTTGCTATTTCCTGGAAACAGATTGTGTCTCTCTGATTGTCTATTAAGTTTTTTTTTTTTTAACCACTGAAGATCTTGGAATCAAACCAAAGTAATCTGCATTTCCATTTTTATATCTTAATTTATAAACTGCACCTTATAATTTACAAGCATTCACTTAGTGTCTCTAACGGAACCGAAACAAATACCAACCGTGCCAGCTATACCACCCAAGTCTTCTCTCTGCACCCTTCCTATCAGGAACTTTCTAGTTTTTCAGGTTGGAGGGAATGGGTTGGAGCTAGACCTAGCTTGGGGAGGGTAAGGATAGAAGTAATAATGATATGTCACATTTATTTAGGGAAGAAAGAGGAAGGTCTCATTATACCCATTTTATAGATGATAAAATATAGGCTGGAGACAGGAGTGACATGACCAAGAAGGTTTGCTTATGAGTGATGGAGCCAGGCCTAGAATCTGCACCTCTGGAATTCTTCGTGCCAAGGGTCTTTCTAGGATACTAGATTAGGATCTCTCCACTTTGGCACTGGTGGTATTTTGGGCTGGATCATGCTTTGTTGTGCATTGCAGGATGTTTAACAGCATCTCTGGCCTCTACTTATTAGATGCCAGTATCACCCACCCCACTGTGATAACCAAAACTGTCCCCAGACATTGTCAAGTGTCACCTCTGCTTGAGAACCACTGTGCTAGACTGTGCCCTTGTCCTTGATTAAAATGGAGGCACAAAGGTTAGGAAAATTCATCCCCTTTCACTGCCTCTCACACCCCACCCACCACCCGTTCCCTCCAGTCCCAGGGTTTATCTGAGAATTGCCCTGCCCACAATATCACACAGATCTCTGAACAAATACCTAGTACCTCTTGTGTGGCATTGGATCCTTTATAGTCTTGATCACATTTAGCTCCCAAAGGTGCATACAACTATCCCATTTTACAGGTGAGGAAACTGAGGCATTGAGAGGTCATAACTTGCCCACAATTAACACAACTAGTAAGTGGCAGTCTGGGTTGCAAACCCACAGCTGTCTAGCTCTGGGGACAGAGAGTTTACCTTCCCCACCCTTTTCTCCTTGCTCCTCTTCAACACAGCTGAGAACCTTTTCCTGGGTCAGCAGGAAGGCACTGTGTTTGAGAATCCCCGCACCCTCCTCTCCATAAAGCAGTAGCCCATCTCACTTAAGGCAGACATCTTTCAGGATGTGCAGGACACACACCCATGATTGTGGGTTCGTGTGCCTATCACCCTCTCCAGACCGTGGTCTGCATCCTCAGTGCCAGCACTGGGCCTTGCTGAGTAAGGCATGTGGGCAATGCATGTCCACACAGCAGTGAGGGCTACGCACAGCAGCCAGCTCTGGAGTAGAATTCTCCTGGCTGTGTCCTGTGTGACCCTGGGCAAGAGAAAAAACATCTCTGAGCTCAGTTTTCCCATCTATAAGATGGGAAGACCCATTTCTCAGGGCAGATGTGAATTGTGTGATGATAAATGTACACTGGCTCCCATGGATGCTAGGTGCTGGCTAAATGGTGACCTGTAACGAATGTCAACTCCCTCCATGAAGTTACCTGCAACAAACTGACTTTCGATTCCTGAACCCCTTTTGGTCAATGTGTGACCCCCATGTAGCCACGTGGAGTTACTTCTTCAGGGCTATCTGCCCAGCTAGACTTCAAGCTCCCTGAGGATAGGACCTGTCCCTTTGTTCCCCTGCCCCCTCCAACCAGTGGCCAGCCATACGTGCTCCAAATGACTGCTGAAGGAGTCTAGTATTGGTGATTCCTACAGTAATAATAACCTTTTGCATCGGTCACTGCCTTTTCAGGGTATAGGTTAACATACGAAATGGGTTTCCTTGGTTAGTAGCCTGATGATGGGACCTTGATTCCCCACTCTGAGCAGCCCTGGTTTTTAGCAATTTTGATTCTGCTTTGGCCATTTTCTTTGATTTCTCCAGTTCACACTACCTTGTGGTAAGATTCAAGCTCCCTGCACCAAAGGTGCGGAGAGAAGAGGGACCCAGTAGGGCCTGGTTACCAATCCCCAGCCCAGGCTCTCATCCCCATCTCTCCCCAGCCATTTCCTCCTTGATCACCGGCCAGTTACTGATGATTTCGGTGCCTCAGTTTCCTAATCCGTAGATTAGGACCTGCCTCAAAGGGTTAGAAGGTTAAATGTACAGAGCCCAGAATGTATCACGCCATTGAGCTCTATTAACAATTGCCCCCTGTCCTTTAACTGGGGTGAGTGCTGTGCCTAGTGAGCCGCCGAGGGAGGGAGAACTGGTACGGGCGTTTGAGCTCTGCGGCAAGCAGGCGGCAGGCCCCAGAGCAGCCGGGCGCGCACTGCCGTAGCAGCTTTGCTTGCCTGCATGCCTTCAGGAGGGAAAGGGGGCTGGCTTCAGTGAGCCCAGGGCGCTGTGGGCAGGGAGCCAGCCCCATCGCGCACCCCAAAAGACAAGCAAAGCCATGCCCGCTGAACTCAATGGCAGCATTCACGTCTTTTAAACATTAATAAAGACTGCTCAAAATTCCGTACTCTTCAAAGACCCGGGACAAAGTCTTCCTTCCCAGTCATCAAGCCAGTTCCCCAGGCTCTATTCTTTCCGCCGCCAGCCCCTCACGTTTTGGCCCGGCTAAAAGGAGCCCAGTGTCTCCCCCAAATTATTTCGAGCCGGTGGAGGGACTGCCAGCTTCTGATCCCCAACCGCTTTTTTTGACACTTGCAGCTGTACCAAGGAGTCCATCATCTGCGTGGGCTCCTCCTGGGTGCCCAGGATCGTGCCGGGCGACATCAGCTCCCTGTGAGTGAGTGGGACCCCGGCAGCCCCTGCCCCGTCCTGCCCCACCCGGCGCCCGCCGCCGCCCGGGAGTTGCCTCTGGCGCCGGGACAGCGCGACCCTGACCCCACTTCCCAGCCCCTTCCTTTGCGTTTGGGTTGGGGCGCGCGGTGGGACGTGGGTTGGAGTCTCGGGCCCCGGGGGAGGATGAGGGGAGCCCGAGATCCAGAGTCTGGGAAGCCAGACAAGTCCCTGGGCCAGTGTTTCTCAAAGTCTGGCCCGCGGGCCACCTGCATCAGATCCACCTGGGGGGGCTTGTGCCAATGCAGATTCTGGGGCCCGCACCGAATGATGCAGGGTCTGAGAGAGGAGCCTTGGAGTCTGCGTTTGGCCTCCCCAGGTGATTCTGGGGCGCATTAAAGTTTGAGAGGATGTGTATTGGGGGTGGGAAGGTTGTGTGGGGGGCTTGTGTATGCAGCCGAGCATGACTGGAGCGCTTGCAGAGGGATGAGGCCTCACTGTCCCTCCTGAGGTCTGGGGCTGTGGTTTACACGATGCCCTCCTCTGGACCTGTCCACACTGCAGGTGGGGCAGTACCTGGGAGAAGGCATGTCACCTCTAGAAGTGGAGATGCCACCGCATGTGGCCCGGAAGAGGGAAGCACAGAGGACCTGGCGGCGCATTGGGGAATGTGGGCATCCAGCCCAGAGGGCAAGTGCTGGGAGTCAGCCGGACTCCTTTCCCTGAGCTCATTAGGGCTTCTTGCCCCCCTCCTCACCGCGCGTTGTGCTGGCTGCTTGTTCAGTGCTGGAGGAAAGGACAGGAAAGGGCTTCCCATTATTGGTCCACCTGCTCAGGGGCTTTCAGCCTGGCCTCACACAGCCACTCAAACCACATGGCCAGCTCTCATAATGGCTGGGGAAGGGGCTACTGGGCAATATCTTCACTGCCGGGAAATGTTTCCTGCTGAAATGACTCCCACATCCAGGCCGAGGTGCTGGGTGATGCCCAGTCCGTCGTAGAGGCAGGGATTCCCATGGGGGAGCGGGGGTTGCTCTCACTTGCTCTTGCGCTCCACTTCCGTGTCTCCACCCCAGGCAAGGCGCTGGAGCCTGGACCCAGGAGTGAAGGGCTTCCTGTTTGCATTTATAGGCAGTCAGAAGAGTCTGGCTGAGCAGAAACAGAGGGCCCGTTGGACGCCTAATATTGCTAAGTCGGGTGACATGGAGCATTCCAGAAATGAGAATTCCCCTGGTTAAATCCCTTAGACCAGCAGCTGCTTAACGGACCTGCATATTAACTGAAATAATTCTGAAATGATGTATTGAGGTCCTACTGCGGCCAAAAAGGATAGGGGCCCTGGTGGCTAAAATAGTCAGGTTCCTTGTTCTGATTGGCCGTTAACTCTGGCAGATGGCATGGCCTCCCACCACACATTCAAGTTCAGGTGTCTCTGGGTTGTTTCCCAAGGCTTTCACGGTGCATTTAATCAGAAGTGCTCTGAGCGACTTTCAGAGATGTGCTCCCAAGGGGAACGCTTAATCCTACCCTTGAGTTTCGTCGGCCAACACTAATGCTGTGTCTACACAAACAGAATCATGGGCAGAGGTGAAGGAATTAACCGTCTTCAGCTAGGGCCTCCTGTAGTTAAGAAAAGGAAGTGAGGGGTTATTGATATAAACCGGCTGAGATGATGTCTATGCAAGGAGCTAGACTGATAGTAACGGTTTCTATTATTCAGTCCAGTTTTCCTGTTGATCCAGTTCATTGGAAAATGGCTGGACTCATCTTGTTCGTACCCCTGAGAAGACCCTGGCCAACCATTTGAAGCCTCCTTCCTGAGTGGAGGAGTTTAAAGCACAGGTAGAGGATAAGGCCTCTCGTCCATCTTGCCCGGCACTTCCTCAAAGCAACCTAGTCCTTGTTTTGTTCCTCTCTTGCCCGTAGGAGCCTGGTAAATGGAACGTTCTCGGAAATCAAGGACCGAATGTTTTCTCATCTGCCTTCCCTGCAGCTGCTGTGAGTATGGGAAGTCCTCTCTGGAGATGGCTCTCCTGGAGGTGCGGTCCTGGGAAGAGCCGTTTCTGTCTCTTGGGTATCAGTCCTTCCCAAGCTACCCAAGCTCCACAAGTAAACTGTGGCTGGCTCTTAGTGTTTACTTGCCCTGTTGTGTCCCTACTGAGCTGAGTCCCCAGCGCGCAGTGTCCTTTCCTTCTTTCAGCACATGTTTTGCTCAAGGACTTTATTTATTTATTTATTTTAACATCTTTATTGGAGTATAATTGCTTTACATTGTTGTGTTAGTTTTTGCTTTATAACAAAATGAATCAGCTATATGTATACATACATCCCCATATCCCCTCCTTCTTGCGTCTCCCTCCCACCCTCCCTATCCCACCCCTCTAGGTGGACACAAAGTACCGAGCTGATCTCCCTGTGCTATGTGGCTGCTTCCCACTAGCTATCTGTTTCACATTTGGTAGTGTATATATGTCCATGCCTCTCTCTCACTTCTTCCCAGCTTACCCTTTCCCCTCCCCGTGTCCTCAAGTCCATTCTCTACATCTGCATCTTTATTCCTGTCAAGGACTTTACTGTAGATGCCGTCGCCCATATCCAGCAACTGGGGACAGGATTACATTGAATTATGACCTGAATTTCACCTAAACGTACCATTTCCCAAACACCTCACTTTAAAAGAGAGCCTCCATTTTTAACCTCTAAATGTTATTATGGAAATAGGAGCTCTCAGGTCATATTTACTGAGACCCGTAGGGAAGAAAGGTGAAATAATGGGGGTGACCAGAAAATCTGGCCAAAGAGAATCCACTTGCCATTGTCCATCAGTGTCTGAGTCAGGTCGCACACCGAATGGGCCAGTTTTACACTGAGAAGAGCCCGTGTTTGCCCACAGATCAGAACATAACAAAAGAAACAGAAATGGCTTCACTCCGTGACTCAAATTTTACACTTCTGCATTGAAACCTAATGTCTCTTATTTTCAGATTGCTGAATTCTAACTCATTCACAGTCATCCGGGATGATGCTTTTGCTGGACTTTTTCATCTTGAATACCTGTAAGTTTTGTGCTTTGTGTATTTGCTGAGCGTTTGGTATGTCAGTGGAATGGCTGTATTGCTTTCCAAGCTGGAACAGCATCTCTTAGAGAGCTTAAGGGTGGAGAAAATTCAGAAAACCCCATTCTGTTTTCAGCGCTGACCTTTTATAGTTTACTTGTGTATAAACATGCTGAGACAGGAGGAGGTTGGAGACAAAGAGGGGGAAAGGAAACAAGGAAAGATATTCATTCATTCTCTGCTGACATTTAATTTGTCATGTCATAAGCACAATTGGAAATTATATTGGATATTTTTACCTCTCAAAGCTAGACATGGATTTGCTGATCAGCCAGAAATGAAGCTGAAGGATTCTGAGGGTTACATACTTTTAAGAAAGTCACCCTATTTGGGGATACAGCTTCACGTTTTTAGTTTACCTGTCCTATATCCCGTTTGCAGTGTCTCCTGTGAGCTGCAGCTGAGGGTCTAATTTTTTTTTTCTCCTTTAAAATAAAGGTTATTTTTCCCTTTTCAGTTGTGCATTCCCCCCCCCACCCCAGCAATGCCTGGCTCTGATTTCTGCCTCTTCACACTTTCAGGTAGTCTTTTTTTCCCCTTGAGTTCTTCCACCCTTGTCTTCTGTCACTTTGTAATAATATTAATCCTGCTATCAGATGGGATTTCCTTACCTAGCATTCAGGGGGATTTTTTAAATCCATGTCTCTGCTTTCTTATCTGAGGTTAACAGGTAGATGTTGGAATTCTAAATACATCCTGGGTTTAAGAAAGCTCTCTGCTGATTTCCTGTCCTCAGGAAAGATGTCTCTGGAGAAATTGTTTCTTCAGAGGATATATAATATGGGTACTCTCATAATACTTGATAGTCTGGGTAACCTGGGAAGAGTGGTCACGCTGAAGTGCTAGGCCAACTAGGTTCTATCAGAGTACATCAACAGCCAATGGAGGTGGTGAACAAAGAACCATCCATTCTCTCTTTCAAGCAGTACATCTTCCTGTCAAGGTTACTGAGGAGGAAGTTCGCTTCTCAGCTTATACTGAAGTCTATTACTGAATAGACCCCTGATTTAAAAAAAAAAAAACCAGGCACCAGATCATTCTGAGTGTACGAATCAAGAACTGTTTCACTAATGAAAAACATCATGTTGCAAAGTCTCCCTTGGACCATCTCATCAGAGACTTTCTTACATTTGAAGAAATGCGATGCCGTAAACGAAAATTTAGTTCTCTGTGGCCCTAGGGAATAGTCCTAGTGCATTCACTTCATGTATTCCCCATTTTAAAGCATAGCTGGAGTTATTACTGCAAGGTCCTGTGTGCAAGCCCTAAGACATCTTAGCACAGAGAAAGAAGTGTGGCCCATGCTCAACTTCCTTATACTTTCTATTTCCAAGTAGCCTAGAGATCTTGAGAATATCCTTGCCTTGTCACCCACTTGTTCAGAGATGACACTGTGTAGGACATGATGAACTCAAGCTTGCCGGAAGCCAAGCTTAATGGAATTCTCCCTGGGCAAAGACTTTAATATGAAGAGGTAAAACAATGGGCTCCCCTCAAGGGGCAATGATGTTAACAGAAGTATTATAGCCAGGCACTGTGAAATGTAAGAAGGTTGGAGGGGGGAAGATGTCTGGAAGCGTTCCAGTCTTGTGGAATTTGAGAATATCTTGCCTTTGTGTAGGGCTTTCTCCTCCTTTTCCCCCCAAGATGTTTTTACCCATGCTGCCAATCCTGACTTTGAAGACTCCCAGGCTGCTTCTGGAAGGAGTGCAAAAAGCACACTTGTGTGGAGGCACTCTTGCACACACACCCAGCTCCCACTTGGAATCTGGTATAGCTGACCGAGCCTTTGGAGATGAATTTCTGAAATTTATAAATGCTTCTAGATTTCATTCTGAAAGCATCCCAGTATCGTTTTTTCGAGATACTAAGCAGAGAAAATTCAGTTTAATTATATGGCTGTTCTCCTTAGGTTCATTGAAGGGAACAAAATAGAAACCATTTCAAGAAACGCCTTCCGTGGCCTTCGTGACCTGACTCACCTGTAAGTCCTGTGAAAAGTGTTGTAAGCCCTATTTAATGTGTAGAGTGAGGGTCACTTCCCAGTGCCTCTCTCTTTCTTGACTGTTTTCTACATATTGTGATAGCTTCTGAGGGAAACTCATTGCCAGATTGCCCGAGCGGTTTCCGTATTGTCGATCAGACACCAGCCCATTGTGATCACTCACACACTTGGCTTTCTTATCTTCTCCGTCCTCCCGAATTGCCGTTACGGTCCACATGACTGCATGTGACAGGAGCGCTCTGAGCTGGGAGTGATGGACGAGGTGGGAAGGAATGGAACATGTATCATATACCTACTCTGTGCCAGGCCCTGGGCTGAGTGCTCACTAAGCCTTCTCTCTTTATATTTCACCATAATCTGTGAGTCCCCATTGTACAGATTTGGGAACTGAGGCTTACCTGACTCATTGAAGAATGTTTGTTGAATGGAGGATCAACATTAGGATGACGTAGAATAGAGACATTTTTGTGGTTCCTTTAATTTGGATGCAAATAGCTTTTCTTTTTTTTATGTTGGATTAATCTGTGGTTTAAGCTAAGCTCTCTGGGTTCTTTAATAGCTTTCTGGAGGAAAAAATTAAATTGATTTGAATTGGCATATCAAATAAAGCAAGCACACACACTTAGCAAATTTAGAAAACTGGAAGAATAGTGCCTGTGCTTATGAAAATGTGGACATCGTCATTGTCTTGGCAGGAGCAATTTATTAACCATTTGCACGCTAGAAACTTTGTGTTTGAGTAGGATAACATAGGATAACATATCCCATCTCCATAGTCAGCTTATCTGTGGTAAAAAGACAATTGGGGAAGTTAGAGGGCTTTGAGTAGGGGTATTAGGCAGGGTGGCAATACCTCCAGGGTGTGTAACCGAAACCGATACATCTAAGGAGATAATCATTCACATCAGACCCTGATAGAGGCAAAGGTGTCTGTCAGTAGGCTCAGGAAGCACTTGATTCTGGAATGCTACCGATCAGAAGTCCTGCCTAAGTTACAGCTTGTAGAGTAAGGAGATGAGGGAGTGGAAATGGGAGTCTCTCAACATCTGGAGCAGCACAGCCGATCCTGGACAACATCAGACTCTTATTGGCATCATTCCTCCATGTTTTCTGTCCTTGCTATAAAAGTCTTGATTGTTTTTTCAGATTCAACCTAGATGCCAAATCCCCACGTTCTTGTAGGGGCGAAGACAATGGGCTTTGAGTCACAATAGACTCGAGTGCAAATCTCAAGGCCACCATTTGTTAGTATTGCTTAGCCTTTTTCGAGCCTCACTTTTCTCATCCTTAAAAATGGGGATGATTATACAGACCTCATAAGATTGCCGCACGTAGTGGGTTAGTGCTTGCTTGCAAATCATCCGGCCCATTATCCACGGTAAATGTTCAAGGTCTGGTTGGCGTTGTTATCATCATCATCGTCATCGTTCACAACAACAGCATCATTCCCTCCCTCCGCTAATGAAGAAGCCTCAGTTTTTTCCAGGGGCTGCTGAGTAGCCTTGGCAGTTTGGGTGGCTAGACAGGGTGCGCTAGGAAGACAACTGTGGGGGTCTGGAGAAGAACAGCTGTGGCAAGACAAATCCAGTTCCCAGAAGTCAGGAATGAAGGGCTTTGTTTTTGAGCAAAGGCTCTGGGCAGATTATACGCCTAAAGTAAAGCCCGTGTGACTGGTTGAGTTCACCCAGATGTCAACTTTCATCCGACCAGTTGGCTATGGGTCCTTGGCCTGAAAACAGATGTAAATATGCGGGTATTGTGCATATGTATTTGCATATCTTTGTGCATGTGGGCCCTTGGGTACATGGACTTCTATTCATGTGTGCACATAACTGTGTGTGTGTGCTCGCACATTTGCACGTACAGCCATATGCTGTGTATCACCCATATGTGTGCCAGAGGCACCTCCTTGTCTGTGTGACATGCAGGGGGCACACACACAGGGAACAAAGGAGTCCTTTGTTTGGGTCCAGAGCGCATCTGATGCATTAGAGGAGATGTAAGCCCATCCAGCGTGTGTTCCCATCCCACAGTCAAGCCTATGGGGCCCGCCTCCCCTCAGCTCTCCAGCTCCTTTCCCTGAATGTGCCCACAACACTGGGCTCTCAGGGCACCCCTCTGCACACCCAATTCACCCCATTACTGGGCCTTTCCCTTACATCCTTTCCCTTGCCCAGGATATGGTTTCTTCTGCCCATGATCTCCTGGAATCCACCTTTTCCTTCACAGTCCAGATTAAGTTCTGTCTTTTCCTTGGAGCCATTCCTGATCTCCCCTCCACACCTCTTGCAGCCCTCCTAGCTGATTCCACACAACCCGCACTTTGCTGTAGACACTGGCCATATTGGTTGGTGCCCTTTCATGGATGTTAGTTTCATCTCCCCAGCTGTGTTGAAAGCTCCCTGAGGGCAGGGCCCCTGCTGATCTTCCATTAGTTCTGCTCTTCCCCCAGGGTCTCACACAGGGCTAAGCCAGCAGGACATTCTTTCTGATTCACCGACTGACCAATGAGTTACTAAGCTGGGTTTTCCATATGTGCTCTACTGCAGGGCAAGTCTTAGGACTTTTAAAGTTGACTCCTCTGGGCTGGAGAAGTACGTAGTCATAAAAACATTTAATACACTGTTGAAGGAATGAACTGATCCTCCCAGCCACCCCATCCCCCTTTTTTGGTAAACTTCTAAGCAAGGAGAACACATCAGCTCTCTAAAGTTCACTCCTGTGCTTAAGGAAGTGACTATCTGGAAGTTGCTTAAGTGTCTGCTTTGTACCTTTATGAACTTTTCCAACACCTGCAGACTCACATCCATAGGTAAAGAAACATAGATCAGGTTTCAAAGCATTGAAGGAGCAGTGCCAATCTGTAACTAAAATCTAGGACATTTGTTTTCCAGCCGTCCCACAAAGCCCAAGGGACCAGTTGCTGTTAAGTAGTTTTAGAAATGAAGTGCCATGAACTTGTACACAAAATGAAGTGGAAAGTGAGATGTTATGCACGGAGTCTGGGCGGGGTAGGGGTGGACAGTCCATCTAAATAATTCAGCTTTCTGAAATCTAAAGTGAACACTTGGAACAGTTACTAAACATACAGCTTTTTTTCTTTTGGCCTTGACCATTCCGTATATGCTTATCACTTCAATCCAATGCATTTCAATTCACTAAAAATGTTTCGCTAAACTAGTAACCTTTAATTAGCTAAAAATATTGTACTTTACTTTCCAGAAAAAGTGACTAGCAGCCAGAAAAAAAAAAATCAAAACTGTCTCCTTTTTAAATTTCAAGAAACTACTTCTAGAGAATGTTCAGTCTGATGACAGTCTGTAGTCTATAATCTACAGTCTGTAGTTACGATTTCAATCTGTTCAGCCTGTTTTCCAACATGTTTAAAATTGTACCAATAAATCATTTAGGAAAGGAAGGTAAAATAATACATGAAATTGTATTTTAATCCATTCGTGGTTAACTGGATGGGAAAAGACATAATTTAGAAACTATAGGTCTCCCTGTATTCCGTTGCTCTCACTCAGCAAGAATGTTTAGATTTAAAATGGGCACAAACTTTCTACCCTAGTTGACTCTAAGGAGGAGGACCCTTTCGTTCCTACTTCTGGGATGGGTCATTATGATGCTACAAAAGATTCATTTCATATATATTTTTAAAGAGGTTGGTGCTGAATTACCTACATGTGGATTATCATTTCTATGTTTTGCTGTTTGTATACTCAAATGTATAAAAGAAAACAAAAGTAAGCATCGGTTTTTTGGCTGACTCACATTAGGGCATGCTGCCTGGGAGAAATCAGACTTGATGTACGTCATTTCAACACCTATCATCTTTCTACGTCAGCAGCCCAGCACCACGTACATTCACCTTCAGCAGGATGATGACAGGGCACTGCATAATCCTGAATCATCAGAGAAAGCGTTGATGATGTTTGTTCAAGTCTGCTTCCTGGAGATGGGGGGTAGATTAGGACATTTTAGAAAGATCTCCAACACTAAGAGCAAAAATACAAAATATGGTTTCTGGTCAACCTTAATTAATGAGAAAATGAAATTGATCACAACCAGTCATTCCCTAAACATTGTGGTTCACTGAGATTTTCTATTATCATTAGTGTTAGAGCTGAGATTCTTTATGTAAAAGAATATTTACATAAAGTAAATACTATTTTTTAATAGTCACAAGTAATAAAGTTCACTTAGATGCCCCATGAGGGAACTTCTTAGGATAAGACTGTACATCTATCTTTTTATCATTCTCATTTTAGTGCTTAAATCATCCATTCAGAAAGACTTTACTGAGTACCCACTATGTGCCAGGCACTGTTCTAGATGCAAGGAATACAGATGTGGACAGACAAAAATCTCTGTCCTCATGTTGCTTATGTATAGGGAGAATACAGAGTCAGTAAACAAATAGATAGATAATTAATATATATTGTATGCTAAGTGACAGTAGTGCAGTGGAGATCAACAGGGCACGGAAAGGAGTTGTGTAGAGATCAGGGAAGGTGGTGAAAGTGGAGGACAGACCTAAAGGAGGTGATGGATGAACCACACCTAGGGTGAGGGCGTCAGGCAGATGAACACCGAGTTCAGAGAACTTGAGCTGGGAGTGTGACTAGCCTGTGTGAGCAATAGCAAAGGAACCAGTGTGGGTGATCTGAATCATCAGAGATTCAGTCCCACAGGTAAGTGGGAATGGAGGTAACTAGACAATGGAGGGCCTTGGGTGCCATCAAAGGGACTTTGACTTTTATTCTGAGAAACGTGAGATGCCATCTGAGGATTATTAACGTGTATCAAGAGCTTAATAAATGCTTGTTTTAAAAACAAAACAAAAAAACGGACATTGTATGCTCCAGCATCTATAATGTTATCTTTGTTTAACTAAACTCATTTCTTTATCTCAGTATCAATGACCAAAGCCAGAAATTGAACTACCTTTTGCTAAAGAGGTTTAGAACTCTGTTTTAAATCACTTGCTTTATTTAAGGGACTTCAGAGGGATAGGACATGAAGATAATAACCACATTAAAATGTGACTTTTTTGTTCTAGTTCTTTGGCCAATAATCACATAAAAGCACTCCCAAGGGATGTCTTCAGTGATTTAGACTCTCTGATTGAACTGTAAGTAATGAAAATTAAGTTTATGTGTGCTTGTCTTGAAATCCCCTCTCCCCCTATACTGCATTTTTTGTGTGTTGTACCTAAAAATCTATGACAAAGTAGCGAATACTGGGAAACAGCATATAGTTTGTATTGTGTTAGCTTTGCCATATACTTAGTAGCATTAGGCTGGGCGGCTTCCTTTCTCCCAGAGAGCAGTAACGTACCCATCTGCATTGTCTTCTAGTGCTTGTCACTCCTTGCTGGGCAAAGTTTAACAAGATCTTAAAGTTTCAATTGTGTTTGTCAAAACTATCTTCCTGTAATGTCATGTTTTTGCTTGTGAGAACCTCTGCTGGGTGGTGTTCTTCTGTCACCCCTCCCCCATTTCCACCATGGTGTGGTGACAGTTTCAAGAGGATTTGGAAAAACGGTGCTGTGTCAACTCTGAGCACTCTCTGCGTGCTATACGGTTAAAATCATGGGCACTGAAGAGTGTTAAATAAAGTCAGTGGTACGTAAAAGACATCGGATGTATTAAATACAAAATTAAAAAAAAATTCCATTTGGGGGAGTTATTAAATATGTCAGGATATCAGGATTTCTGGAGTTTCATGTTAGGGCCAAAATATTTCCGACATGTCTGTTTCTCTGTGTCTGTGTTTGTTTTGTTTTTTAGAGATTTAAGGGGCAATAAGTTTGAATGTGACTGCAAAGCCAAGTGGTTGTATCTGTGGTTGAAGATGACAAATTCCACTGTTTCTGATGTCCTGTGTATCGGTCCACCAGAATATCAGGAAAAGAAGCTGAATGACGTGACCAGCTTTGACTACGAATGCACAACTACAGGTATTCAGAACCTCTATCATCCAAGTCTGATATTTAGAATAACCCTTTGTTTTTCTTTTAGACTGTCAACAGGGAGTGGGGAAACATGGGGGTAAAAGTTTTCTATCAAAATTATTTTAGGGGAAATTTAAGCATTCTCAAAGAAATGATTTGATGTGGCAAGGAAAATATCTCAACAGTTTGGAAGGATTTTTGTTAACTGCACTGGCTTTACTTTTGATTCTTTTTGATTCTCTACAAAATTCAAATTTATCTAAAGATTTTTTTTTTTTTAAGCTCAAAGGTGAGTTTGGCATGAGAACATTTTCAAAGCAGTCTAGGTTTCATATAAAGACAGTACAGAGAGACCTAAGTCACTGTTCTCTTGATTGAATTCTATGAAATTTATAGGACATTTAACTAATAAACACCAGACTTTAAAATTTATAAATTGCTTTTGTAGTTCCATGTAAAATGAGATAGCTAGGCATCTTAGTCAATGGCAAAGTAGGAATATAAGTTAACAAGTAGTTATCAAAAGGAAAAATTCACATTGAGGAAAAAAATGTCAAGAAAGTTTGATTTTGTTTTCCAGAGTCTGCCTCAGAGTTTCAGTTTATACATTTTCAGGTTATAAGATAAAGCTAAAATCTAACTGCCTCAACTGTCATATCTTGTAGAGAGCCCAAGAATATCTCCATATGAAAGGCTTAGATCGAGTTTCTATAGCTTCTAAAAGCCAGATTTTAAAGGAGAGTGGATCAATCCACAGTATGAAACCTGCTTACCGGACTTATAAAAATAAACACTTAGGCTGAGAGTTGGTATCTACAAAGCCTCAAGTCATGTCAGTAGGAGTAGCAGAAAAGAGAACTCAGTAAATAGTTATGGAAACTCAAAAGACAAAAAAACTCTAAGAACAAAATATCACATTTAGGTTAGTCCTACTGCTACCCCCTGATCTAATAAACAAACAAACTCAAAAGTAAAAATTATTTCTTGATATCTTTGTAAATAAGGGACCTGACAAGTTCTGTTCTTTTCTGAGAGGAAACCTGAAGTCTTACGGAAATGCCCTTGTCTTTCATCACTGAACAGGGACTTATTCAGCTGTGTAATTGGCAGGTGCCCTTTAGCCAGCTGAGGCCACTGGGGGGTTATTTATTGTATTGTAGAGCAGTGCAATCTATCAGACATCACGGTCAGTGACCTTTGCACCAAAAGGTGGCATTCAAGGCCATGCCATATGAAATGTGAAACCCCAGCTCGCTGGGGCGCCTCTCTGCCTCTTCTCATTTTTCTGGAGAGTGCTCTAAACCCCATGCTGAAGTGAGCAGCTTTTCCATTGTTCTCTTCACTCCCGGCCCTAGTGTGTGACGTTGCCAATCTCAGAGAGAAATGGCTTGGACTATAGAGGGCCTTGGAAACTAGGAGTTTGTCCTAAACCCAGAATCTCTGGGGCAGCATGAGCCCCTTAACACATTTGGGGGCATTCTGTTATACATATTTATCTTTGCTAACAAGCTTTTTGCTAAAATTTAGGAAGTCAGCCCCCCCCCCCACCTGGAAACAGGGAGAAGATGATTCTGTCTTTGCTCTTGTTTTATCCCTTTAAGGCTCATGAACAGATGAGCTCTCACCCACGGTGTCTTCCATCACGAAAAAATCGTGCCACCAAGTTGTGACCCCCTCCCCCCAAATATAGTCCCTGACTTGTAAGAACTAGGTCGATAAAGTATGAGTTTTGGGGGTCCCTATCTTCTGGCTCAGATCAAGCCTCACACGCTGGTGCTCTTTTTAAGGCCAGGGAGGAGATAGGTGAGGATGGATGGAAGTTGGAAAGCCAAGTCTAAGACTCATGGTACCATTACCACATCCTCACTCGAGTTTGGGGAAGAAGCACATTTTCTGAGTGCACTGTTTTCCTCTTAGCTCGGGGTTTTAGCAAAGGAGTAAATTTTTCCGGTAGATGTCTCACCTTGTTCTTCCCAGGGAGAGGAGGGTACATTACCATCCTGTTCCTCAGCACAGGGGTGTAATTAACACCACAAAGCCACCCCTGGCCGGTTTCAGCTTTAATCAGTCCCTCCATAACCCTCTGCTTCAAGTCTATTTTTAACCACCTCAAAAACCCCTGTTACCTACTCAGAATTCCCCATGTTAGGTGGATAATTCACTAAATTCCTTAAGAGGGAGTGAATTTTGCATCCTAATTGTCCCGTTAGTTTCCCTATTTCAGGGCTGATGAAAATGCAGAGAGAAATAATGCATTAATGTGCAGTTTCTCTCCCAATAGGATCAGCATCATGTATAATTTATTTTCTGCAAGTGCTATAAATAGGTATGTAAAAGTCTGTTGATTCCAGTGGGAACAAGGCCTAAATTGTAAGAGTCCCACTGACATCATGAACTTAATCCAATGTGAATGGAAGTGGAAGTGCTTTTTGCAGAGAAGGCCATTAATACTTTAACACCAGTAAATTCAGCGTGTGGATTGTTTGAGATCTTTCCACAATGAATGTGCTTTTGTCGTTTGTGAGAAATAACTTCCGATGGTGATGGGGAAGATGTTTAAATTCCCCGAGTCCTCTCCCCCATTCACACAAACACACATTCATCAATCATATTGTTTCACCGGTTTCTTCCCTTCTTCCTTCTTTCTCTTCTCCTCCTTTTTTTTGGACAGAAGCAGCGAAGGGGGAGAAGGAGTGTCCTATTAAGAATTAGATTTATAACTCGAATGATTTAACAGTCTGTGCTGTGCCAGATAGCCAGTATATAGAAAATATTATGAAACCAATGTTTGGGGGAAATCAATGAAAATAGGACCATGAAAGGCTAGATTTGTAAAATGCTCTCTATATTTCTTTTAAAAATAAAATTAAAATTCTGGAATTTTTTTAAAATAAAAAACTGAAACTTTTGGGTCTGCACTTTAAACGGCCTGCATTTTTAAGCTCACAAGTGCTTGAGAATTCAGAGTGTAGTCAGGAAGCTCTGAACGCAAGCAGAGGGGGTTATAAAGCACCAGGAGTGTTGGGAACCTTGGGCAGACTTGGATGAGGCGAGGCAACCGGAGATGCTGGAGGAGGTTATAGACGTCTCGGTGGTAATTAGAAGAACGCAGCTGTATTCTCTGAGTCCTCTTCTACCTCCAGGAAAGAAAGCAGACCGTGACTGCTTCCATTTCCCTTTTCCCATTTACCAGCCTGTGAACACGGAAGCCTCTTGCAGAGTTTTCCGACTTCTACACTGGGGCCACCGGGGCCCACAGGAATGAACCAGGGGTTTTTCAGGTTTTAGTCTTTGACCAAGCAACGCTGGTATTTTGGGGGACTTGATAGGGGAGGGGGAACTAGGATCCATGGTGACTCTGCCCTAAGTCTTCACGCAGGCAGCTTCACGCTGTCACTGTTACGCATGTAGAACTCCTGAGGGATCACCGCAGCCGAGGCTGGGTGCTAACACTTAATCCTCAGTCTCCTATTCGGCCTCTACAGCAACCTTGTGAAATAGACGTTGCCCTCATTTTACTCCTGGGGAACCTGAGGCTCTTGCCCGAGCTCCTGGAGCTGCAAGTGCAGGCGGGGTAGAAACCAGTCTGTCTCACCTGCCCCAGCTCTTCCGAATGTTCCAGAAGGGGGGGGTACCTCCTCCACTCCTGCCGACTGTCCCCACTGTCCCTCGGCCACCTCTTGCTGTCGGGTGCAGAGGCAGCCTCCTCTTTGCTTCTCCCTCTTCTCCCTGTACCTGCAAGGGTCCTTCATTCAGCCCCGCCCTCTCCCACCACAGTCAGGGGCGAGGCCAGCCCTCCCACATTCGCCAAGCCAGCAAGCATTTACTCAGCAGCTCCTGTCCACTGAGAACGAGAGGGGCCCCTCCAAAAGGTAGCATGTATTGAGCACGCACCTTGTGCAAAGCACTGTTCTACGTGAGTATGGATTCAACAGACGACTAAGAAACTGAGGCAGAGAGAGGTTGAGTAACTTCCCTAAGGTCACTCAGCGAAAAGGCAGAGTCAGCGCTCCAGCATTTTATCTTAGATGCCGTTAAAATGAACACTGTCCCCAAGAGATGGCCCAGTGGTGACCAGGACAGTGGAGGGGGACTGTCCTTGCTTGGATCTCAATTCCATATTTATCGGTCGCCTACTGTGTGCTGAGCCTGAGGTCGGCGTGTCCACCACATTACCTAGTCTGTTCCTGCCATCGAGCTTGGATCATAGCCCCCATACTGCAGATGAGTAAACCGAGGCCTTGTAAGGGGAGGTGCACACGCAGCCCAGGGATTCAAACACAGGGAGTGGTTTCAGGTGGTCTGACTCCAAGCACAGCGCTCTTTCCAGTGCCTCACGCCGCCCTTACTCCTCAGCTTTACCTTCTGCCCGCTGACGGGCACCTGCTCTTCCGGCCCCGGCTCCACGCTTCCCACCTTAACACTCGCTCCGCTGCTCTGTCCCCTTACCTGCCTCTAGTCCTTTTGCACTGGCCCTCCTTACTCACTACCTGGTACCTGCCCTTTTAATGCCTTTCTCATTGTTGTGGCCTCTCCCGTTGCAGAGCACAGGTTCTGGATGCACAGGCTCAGCAGCCATGGCTCACGGGCCCAGCTGCTCCGTGGCATGTGGGATCTTCCCGGACCGGGGCACGAACCCGTGTCCTCTGCATCGGCAGGCGGACTCTCAACCACTGCGCCACCAGGAAGCCCTCAGTTGACATCTTTCATGAGGCTTCTGAGTCAATTATTTCTTGAGTGGCTGCTGTGGGCTTGTGTCATTGGAGCTCTGAGAAGTGTAGGACCTTCCTTAGGAAGCCCTTGGTTCAGGAGACACACCACGCTGGCTGTGTGTCCATGGCCGGGCACACACGCTCTCTGAGCTTCAGCTTGTGGCTCTGAGATCTCTCCCATTTCTTTAAATCTGACCCTGATGTCTCTATGTTGGAGACTAAATCCTAGTAAATAATAATATGTAAACAACATTGCCTGATTATGAGTCCAGCAAGTTAGGAAGGGTCCCTGATTGGACTGGTCAGGGCAGCTTTGCAAGGGGAGATGGGACTTCAGTGGGCATGGATAAGGATTGGGTGGGGGAAGAGGTGGGCAAAGCCAGGATTTTCTCATAGGAACTACTTTTCTAAGCCAGATGTCCACCCTCAATTTACCCTGGGCACTTTTAGCCTGCTAAGAAGCAGTGCACCCTGAAAGATCTCTGGCCAAAGAAATAACCTAAACTTTATTAGTATTTTGTTTTTTTTAAAAAACTTCCTTCTTCATTGTTTCTCTAGCTACTGCAGACACTAACCGTTCTTGCATCCGAGGGCATGCTAACCCTGTTTCTTGGTAAGACTGTACATTCCGTACCAAGATTTCACAGAGTGAGTCATTGTAGCTCAGGGAGCGACACAGATGATGGGTATTGACTTGCCACTAAGTGTAAGAGCAGAATGCGTGCTTAAATAGGATGGCATCTATATTGCTGGAAAGTCTAATAGATCTCCTGTAACTGCTCCCTGGGCTGCAGAGCAGTACCCAGATCCCAGGCACAGCCGTACTTAGCACTGCTACCAGTCCAGTAACCAGTAAACACACCTAGGTTAACTTCCCCGCACGGTGAGCTTTAGAAACCTCCAAGAACCCGTCAAAGAGTTTGGTTGGGTTTCCAAAACTGCAGTGTGCCCTTTGGGGAATTTACTTTTAGTTTTCTTTACTACCTGGACTCTTCTGAGAGAGCTAAAAAGAACAGCATTCCCCAAAGGAATCTGACCACAGCAGCCCTTCTTCATAGAGTAAATTTCACCATAGTTTCAGGAATGTTGCCCTGCAGTATCCTTTCTGTCCTGTCTTTCTGAAAGCCAGGTCTCACCAAATTTGTTTAAAACTTGGAGATCCTCTAGCCAGACTTGTGAGCTATTTATCTCAGGGAAGCTGTATTAGAAGCTGTGCGTTCAGTCTGCTATTTCTGTACAAGCCAGAACTCTCTGGACTCATCCAGAGTGAAACATGCCATGATGTGTGTTGCTTCTCTCCTGCCCTCCCCGCTCCCCAGTCCTCTTTGGAACTGATGAGAGAAAGGATAGAAGGGGAATGGCGGTCCATAATGCCCACAGGAGAGCTCATGGAGACTTTTTTTTAAACACCCCTTCCCAGATTTTGTTGTTCATCAGACTCTGCCCTACCAGTCGGTTTCAGTGGATACGTTCAACTCCAAGAATGATGTGTACGTGGCCATCGCTCAGCCCAGCATGGAGAACTGCATGGTGCTGGAGTGGGACCACATCGAAATGAATTTCCGGAGCTATGACAATATTACAGGTGTGTTACGGCTTTGACTGGATGTACTGACCTCATTTCAGCGTGGCCTAAAGCCCGGGAGAGAAGAAATGTTCTCTGTTAGCCCGAGAGGGAGCTTGGCTCTCTGGCTTGGTTTGATTTGGGAACACATTCCAGCCCACCCTCTTCGCTCCAACTTTTTCTGGACATGGTCAGTTATTGGTGAGAGCAGAAACCTTAGGTGGTGATTCTATTTATTGTTGGTGATCCTTTTGTAAAGGGAGAGGGTGACGGGGGCCTGTGGCGGGAAGCATTTTCCTGAAATGGTGAGAAGTCACTCCCAGAATCCCTTGATTTTAAGCAGTTATGACAGCCTCAGACTGCATGAGCGTTTTAGCAGCTAAATGAATACTTTAACTTTTTTTTTTTTCGGTACGCGGGCCTCTCACTGTCGTGGCCTCTCCCGTTGCGGAGCACAGGCTCTGGACGCGCAGGCTCAGTGGCCATGGCTCACGGGCCCAGCCGCTCCGCGGCATGTGGGATCTTCCCGGACCGGGGCACGAACCCGCGTCCCCTGCATCGGCAGGCGGACTCTCAACCACTGCGCCACCAGGGAAGCCCGAATCCTTTGACTTTTGTAAGCTCTTAACTAATAGGCTAATGCACACACACACGCACACACACACGTGCTCACGTACACATATGCACACGCTCATGAACCCACACACACTACAGCTGTTTCTATTGCCCCCTTGCGAAGTTCTGGTGATCACTACTTCCTTTTAATAAGTACGTACAAAATAAGCATAAATGGCTTCCTAATTCAAGCCTTTGGGATAAGACTTAGAGCTTCATTTGGGACCATCATTGAATCCCAGTGTCTTAGCGCTACTAAAAATGGACTGTCTACTTGCTTTTTAAATCAGTGGATAAAGTCAAAACAATCTTTCAAAGATGTCTCATTTATCAAAGTGCAATCTGATACTAATACTGACTTTACAGACAGCACCACGTGGCCTGACTCTTGCCCCACGTGAGGGTTTCCTTCAGTGATTCCTTCTCTGGTTCGAGCAGCGTCTTGCTGGGGCAGAGAGAAGCGTATCCAGGTAGCATTTGCAGATACGGAGGTTCTGGCCTTGCAGCAGGTGCAGGGATGCAGGGAGAGCATCGTTCACCCTCGGGGAGCAGCCCGGAGAGGTCTGTGAGACGTAGATCCTGACGCTCCGACGTGCCATCTGGCCTCCCAGTGCTGAGCCCACATTCCTGGGAGCAGCCCCGCTCGCTCCAAGTGCAGACTCAGCACAGAGCAGTGCAGGTGAACCTGTGGAGGGAGCCCAGGCCTCAGGACCCTAAAGCTGGTCCGTGTTAGAGGAAACGAGGTGAGAGAGGAACTCGCCACCCGCATGGTTTTTTGCTTCCATCTTTTCTCTGACCTGGAAGGTCGGTGAGGGCTGAATGAGCAGGCCCCTCTGCCTTCTCTCCTCCCTCTCACACGAGGAGGTGGGAGCGGAGTGAAGCCGTGTTCTCGTGCAGGCAGTTCTGAGGCCGGTGCTTGTTGCCCGTGCTGGCTGTGGGCTTGCAGAGAGCCAGGTTCGGGTTAGTCTCCTTGGGGCTCACGACAGCTGTCTGAGGTGTTATTGCGGGTTCCCTGCCTGTAGGTAGAGGACAAGCGACCTCTCTTCAAGAGAGAGGAGGCATATGAACTATAAAGAGCTCAGGTTTTGAAAACCTATGAACATGGATTCTACTCCTGACTCTGCCATGTGCTAGGAAGTAGCTGTGGCCTTTGAGCCTCTGTTTTCTCATGGGTGAAATGGGCAGGAGATGTACCTTCCATGGATGTTGTGAGAACTGGATGAGTGCCAGGCACAGAGAAGGCAGTTCTTTTTTTTTTTTAAAGTGTTTCCTCTTTCTCTCTCTCTTTTTTTTTTAATTTATTTATTTTAGGCTGCGTTCAGTCTTCATTGCTGCGCGTGGGCTTCCTCTAGTTGCGGAGAGCTGGGGCTGCTCTTCGTTGCCGTGCGTGGGCTTCTCATTGCGGTGGCTTCTCTTGTTGCGGAGCACGGGCTCTAGAGCACAGGCTCGGTAGTTGTGGCACATGGGTTTAATGGCTCTGTGGCATGTGGGATCTTCCCGGACCAGGGCTTGAACCTGTGTCCCCTGCATTGGCAAGCAGATTCTTAACCACTGCACCACCAGGGAAGTCCCAAGCAGGCAGTTCTTAATGCTGGCTTCCTCCTTACCTTTCCGAAAGAAGAGATGTAGGCTCAGGCACGTTGAATCACTCCACTGTTACTTCCAAGGCAGAGCCCGGGACCTGTCACTGCTGCATGCCACCCTTTCCTTCTCCCAGGTTGACCTTGGTAGGAGGCGACAGCATTGCCCTCCACCTGCCCTTCCTACATGCAGCAGCTGGTCACACCCCTAGGTTCATCAAGTCATTCATTCATTGTTTTCACTTGTTCCCAAAGATTTCTTGAGTGCTTCTCTGAGCTAGGCCCAGTCTAGGTGCTGGGGCCATAGCAGTAAACAAGTCACAAGAAAACCTCCACCCTCAAGGAGTCTGTGTTATAACGGGAGGGAGAGAGACAATAAAATAAGACAAATAATTGTAATACGTACAACACATTAGATGACAGCGTGCTAAGAAGGGAAAAGGTGGCAGGGAGGAAAGATTTGAAGTGTTGGCATGAGAGGACTGAAATTTTAGGTAGAGTGTCTGGTAGAGGCCTCGTTAAGAAGGTGTTTGAATAAAACTTGTGGGACATGAGGGCTTGATGCACATGGAGAGTGGGAACAGCAGGGAGAACATTCCAGACAGGGAAGAGTGAGTGCAGCAGTCCAGAGGCAGGAGGGTATTTTTCCTGTTGGATGAACGGGCAGGTGGCTGGTTTGGCTTGGACAGAATGATCCGGGGGCAGTTGTAGGAGACGAAGTCAGAGAGGTAAGAGGGCTGATCATGGGGGCCTTGCAGGTCCTACGAAGGACTTGGGCTTTTACCTTTGTGCAGAGGTCAGCCAGGCTGCATAGAAGATGCAGGTGCCTGCTACAGAATGCTGGGTTGTGTCCAGCTGCTGGGCTGAGAGTAGTCCGTGTGTGGGGAGGGGACCAAAGTGGAATCAGAGCAAGCAGTTGAGAGGCTATTGCAAGGATTCAGGCAAGTGCTAATGGCCTGGACCCAGCGGAGGCCGCAGAGCTGCGGGTAGGAAGTGGTCAGTGAGAGCAGAGTGGGTGTGGCCAGAGCCAGGGCTGGAGCTTACTGGTTTCCAGGGATCCCTTGGCCTCTGAGTGTTGAAGTCTGAATCTTCTGAGAGGTGGGCAGCTGGACATGCAGCCCACTGGGATCCTCTTCACAGCCAAGCCACAAAATTGTGTTCGTTAAGTTTATGAACTCCAATGTCACACTAGTTTTTCATAAATCTGTCTCTAGATCTTTCTAGCCGGTGACCTTGGCCAAGTTTTAATTTCCATGAGCCCCTTTCATCTGTAAAGTGGGAATTCCATCTGTAAAATGGTATCATCATAGTATTGGGCCCATGGGAATTTAACTGGGTAGCTTATATAACACTTAGCATGGGGCCTGGCATATAGTAAGTTCTCACCAAGTGTTGGGATATCAGTTGCGGATAAAAAAATAGATATTTGATTATTATGCCTTGCTACCACCGCTAGGGAAATCCACCAGGTTTGGATCTTTCACTCTTCTTAATTCATGAAAGCACACAGATTTCATACATCAGGGTCCCAACACACATTTCCGAATACCTATTGCCAAATTCCTGTCAC
Source organism: Neophocaena asiaeorientalis asiaeorientalis (assembly GCF_003031525.2). Taxonomy (NCBI): domain Eukaryota; kingdom Metazoa; phylum Chordata; class Mammalia; order Artiodactyla; family Phocoenidae; genus Neophocaena; species Neophocaena asiaeorientalis. The sequence goes on along the minus strand of NW_020173231.1, from coordinate 2,407,788 downwards.
ACTGATTTCTGATCACATCTTACAATTCAACCACCTCTCTTTTGTTTCTCCCTTCACCTGGGTTTCCAGGCTCAAATGCAGCCTCCTACAGGAAGCATTTCTTGATGAACGGATTGGAATGAAGTCTGCCTTCTCTGCTCCCTTATTACATGAATTTCCATTAAACACAAATCTCGTCACATAATTTTTCACTTAGAGGAAGGCAACTCACATTTACATACTCAGTGATTTATAAGCTGTTTCTTTCGTCAGCTACACAACCTCATAATGTGTACTTATTGTCTCTATTTTATAGTGAAAAAAAAAATAGGAGCAGCCCTCCTTCTCCCATAGACCCTAATTCTTTGACTTCAATAAAATTGTCTCCACAACTTTCAAAAGCATAGGAGTGCCAGGACCAGCAGAGCATGGCCTGAGGGAGGCTGGGAAAGAGGGTGGTTACAGAAGTAGGGGCCTTGCTCGCTCTGTGGAGGAAAGAGTGTGGCTTGCTGGAATTCAGCCTGGTGTGAAGGAAAGCCCTGCAGCTCACACGAGCTGGGCAGATGACAAATGGATGAGCAAGGGCACAGCCCCAGAACCACTTGCCTCGAACAAGACCAAGGTAAACGTGGACCGTTCTCTCCTCATGGGGCTGTGCATGCCTCATTTATCATCTCGTTTGATCACAGGGTGATCCCAGAGTCAGCAAGAGCTGGGCAGGATTTTCTCCATCCATGGCCGGCAAGTCTGGGGCTCCGAGGAATGGGCGGGACACATGCTTCCCCCTCTGTGGCCCTGCTGGGCATTGTGCAAAAGGGACACCCATCCTCTGGCGAGAGAGGGAGACCCAGGGTCATGAGCCGCCCCCCGCCACCGCCAAGTTTTGCTCCTTTTTTCTCTCTACATCTCTTCTCACCTCTCCTGCTTTTGGTTAATTTTGTTTGCCTTTTGATTTCTGCCCATTAAGTATGTTGCAGCATCTCTCCTCCTAGACTAAAACACATATTCACACACACACACACACACACACACACACACACACACACACACACACGAGGATTTCTGCTGCTGCTGACAACTCCATAAGCTACAACTCCACAGGCTACACCAGGAAAGAGGATGCTTTATGGAGCATCTCCAAGAAAGGAATTCTTTCTTTCTCACACGGCCCCTCAGCTGAGACCAGTAGAGCTGTAGGATGCTTCTGGGTAGAAGGGACCTACGTAGCCAGGGACTCAGGGGGAGCATGTACCTCAGTTAGTGCTGTCAGGGGGGAGTCAGTGCAGTTTCTGAGGAGCAGTTTGGTAGTTTAAACCCAGAAGCCTTTACAATGTGCACGATGTCTACCCCACAATCTCTCCATTTAAGAACACTGCCAGATGGTTTTCAAACACAGATTTCTCTACAGGGAAGCCTATTACTTACAATAATGAAAAACTGGAAATAAGTGCAATGTCCAGCAGTCGGGGATTAAATAAAATATGGTGCCTCCATGCAATGGAATACCATGTAGTGTTAAAAAATCAAGTTGTAGAAGACGCAATAACATGGGAAAATGTTCACAACATAGTGGTCAAGGGAAAAAAGCAGGTTATAAAAAAATCTATGTATACTATAAGCCCAGATCTATTTTTAAAAGGCACATGTGGATATGTGCAGAGATTGGCAATTAAAGAAATATATCAAGATATTAAATGTTATTTCAGCATTTGCAGTTCAAGTGATTTTGATTTTCTTCTTTGTACTTTTTGGTACATTGGTGGTGGAGTGTAGACTGGAGCCAGACTACCTGGATTTGGATTCCAGCCTCCATCACATTGTAGCTGTGTGACCTTGTATAAGTTACTTAACTTCTCTGTGCCTTTATAAAGCGGGGTACAAAATTAAGTGTATGCTAAGTATATAATAAGCATGTAAAGTGCTTAGTATAGCGCCTTTATGTGTTACCTATTATTATTTTCAGAATTTGCTTTGATGAACATTAAAAACCTTTATACTCAGAAAAAATGTAATAATTAGTTTTAAACAAAGGAAAGGGACCAGGTTCTTGCAGGGAAGTCAAAGCAGTGGAAGAGAAAAGTAAATACCACCCGAAAATCCACCAACCGTCTGCCCCCAATGTTAATACTGAGGACAGAAATTGGGTAATTATCCTTGTAATTTACAGACCAAATTCACTTTGGTCCAAACTGCCTAGAAAATTAGGGGAAAGAAATAACTTTTAATTGAATGACCTAGATGACGGGCCAATACTCTTTGAGATGTGGGTGAGCTTATTGCTGTCTGGCTGGAACGGTGTGGGTGGGGGATCTGGGTGCAGATAGGGAGAAGGTGATGGGAGGTGACCCAGACAGGGGAGTGAGTCAACGACTGAAAATGTTACCCTTTTCCTGCAAAGTTCTGGTTTGGTGCCGCCTGAGCTAGATCATTCAGATCATGGCTCGTGATCTCAATTGCCTCAATGATCCAATAATGAGAGCGACTAGTTATTGATCACTTCCTGTGTGTGCAAGCTCTGTACTAAAAACCCTGACCGTGAAATTTCTCAGGTAGTCTTTACAGCGGCTGTGTAAGGTCAGGGCTGGCAGCATTCTTAGTCTCATCTGGTAGGGGAGAAGCCTGAGCACAGGGAGTTGAGGGAACTGCCACAGGGTCAGAAAGCTTATGAGGTGCTGGGCCGTGTGGTCTAGAGTCACAAGGTTTAACACCGGTCTGCTCTGCCTCCGCTCAGCTTCAGAAATCAGAAAAGGTCAAACGTCCTCAAGAGCTCTCATCACATTTTTTTTTCCTGCCTCTAAGTCCTGACTCCTAGCTTTTTACCCCCCAAGAGAAGAAACCCGTTTAAATGCCTCATTCTCTCCTATGGAGTCGGGAATAGCATGCAGACAATTCGCTTGGTGTCTTAGTGAATTTCCTGAATTATACACCTGCCTCTAAAGACGCCAGAGGCGTAGGTGACCAACACTTACCTATTTCGATGGAGGTACTTTTAAAACTATTTGTTTTAATTGTGGGGAAATATACATAACATAACATTTACCGTCTTAACTGTGTTTATTTGTGGTTCAATAAATGCATCAATCCCCAGAGCTCTTCATCTTGAAAAACTGAAACTCGGTACCCATTAAACTGTAATTCCCCATTCTCCCCTCCTCTCAGACCCTGGCAACCACCCTTCTACTTTCTATCTCTATGAATCTGACACCTCTAGGTACCTCATATGAGTGGAATCATACACTATGTGTCTTTTTGTGACTGCTTATATCACTTAGCATAATGTCTTCAACATTCATCCATGACACAGCATGTGTTGGAATTTCCTTCCTTTTTAAGGTGTAACAATAATCCATTGTGTGTATAAACCACATTTTGTTTATCCATTCATCCATCAGTGGACACTTGGGTTGTTTCCACCTTTTGGCTATTGTGAATAATGCTGCTGTGAACACGGCGTACACATATCTCTTCAAAAGCCTGCTTTCAGTTCTCTGGGTACAGACCCAGAAGTGGAATTGCTGGATCGTACGGTAATTCTTTGTTAAATTTTCTGATGAATCGCCATACTGTTTTCCACAGTGGCTGAACATGTTATATTTCTCACCAGCAGTTCATAAGGCTTCCAGTTTCACTGTGGACGGGCATTTTTTTTTTTTTAACCTAAAGATTTTATTATTGTTTTGTACCAATTAGATTTACATAAAGATTTATCCTTTTCATTCTCTTGATTAAACGCAAAAAAATTCTGACTGTTTAATATATTATTATTCAATACAGTTAATTTACCTAAAGAAATTTTTGTTATATATAGTTTAGATTTACATAAATAAATATTTACTCTGTTCATTGTTCTTTGTTATTTCTTTTTTAAAAAAAAATGAACTATAGTTGATTTACAATATTGTGTTAGTTTCAGGCGTACAGCAAAGTGATTCCGTTTTATATATATATATGTGTGTGTGTGTATATATATATATTTCAGATTATTTTCCATTATAGATTATTATAAGGTATTGGATATAGTTCCCTGTGCCATGCAGTAGGTCCTTGTTGTTTATCTGTTTTACATATAGTAGTGTGTATCTGTTAACCTCATACTCCCGATTTATCCACCCCCTTTCCCCTTTGGTAACCATAAGTTTACTTTCTATGTCTGTGAGTCTGTTTCTGTTTTATAAATAAGTTCACTTGTTTTCTTTTTCGATTCCACATATAAGTGGTATCATATAATATTTGTCTTTCTCTGACTCTGGACGAGTGTTTCTCACGGTGGCTGCCCTAACCCCATCTCCCCTCTTCTGGAGCGCAGGTCAGTCCATCGTGGGCTGTAAGGCCATCCTCATCGACGACCAGGTCTTTGTGGTGGTGGCCCAGCTCTTCGGTGGCTCCCACATTTACAGATACGACGAGAGCTGGACCAAGTTTGTCAAATTCCAGGACATAGAAGTCTCTCGCATTTCCAAGCCCAACGACATCGAGCTGTTTCAGATCGAGGACGAGACGTTCTTTGTCATCGCAGACAGCTCCAAAGCTGGTCTGTCGACCGTGTATAAATGGAACAGCAAAGGATTCTACTCGTACCAGTCTCTGCACGAGTGGTTCAGGGACACGGATGCCGAGTTTGTTGAAATAGACGGCAAATCACACCTGATCCTCTCCAGCCGCTCCCAGGTCCCCATCATCCTCCAGTGGAATAAAAGCTCTAAGAAGTTTGTCCCGTACAGCGACATCCCCAACATGGAGGATGTGCTGGCCGTGAAGAGCTTCAGGATGCAGAACGCCCTCTACCTTTCCCTCACCCGCTTCATCGGGGACTCTAGGGTCATGAGGTGGAATAGTAAGCAGTTTGTGGAGATCCAGGCTCTCCCATCCCGGGGGGCCATGACCCTGCAGCCCTTTTCTTTTAAAGAGAATCACTACCTGGCCCTGGGGAGTGACTATACGTTCTCCCAGATATACCAGTGGGATAAAGAGAAGCAGCTCTTCAAAAAATTTAAGGAGATTTATGTGCAGGCGCCTCGTTCCTTCACAGCCGTCTCCACTGACAGGAGAGATTTCTTTTTTGCATCCAGTTTCAAAGGGAAAACAAAGATTTTTGAACACATAGTTGTTGACTTAAGTTTGTGAAGGTGTGATTGGTGAATGTAAAAGACGCGTAGCTTTAGCTGTCACAGGAGAGGACCAAGGGGGAAAAAAGAATCCAGGTTCACAGGTCTGAAATTACAAATGCACTGGGGAAATAGAAGTTTTCAAACTTTTAGAACTCATATTTTAATCAGGGATTGCATTTATTGGCTAACTGCATGACATGTCCATTCTCCCACTTAAAAGCACATCTGAAAGCCTGTAATTACTGAGAAAAGAGTCCAACGTTAAGTCTCACCATCTAGGGAAACAATGCGCCTTTTTTTCTTTTTAATGAGGAAGGAGAAAATCGGATAAGATGGGACAGCTCTTCTAACGAAATAAAAACAAAAAAAGACCAAACACACTATGGGCCCTTCTCATTCCATTTTAGCAATCTAGTGGGTAAGAACTCTTAAAGCCAAAGTCAGCTGAAAAGATTTGCTGAAGATTAGTTTAAAAATCTGATAACACTCAGCAATGCTATTTTGAGCCTTCCCTGTTTCCTGAATCCCCCCTAATAGCAGAGCCTTGACTGTTTCATTGGCTCATATAGATGGATGTTCATCACGGGTGTGTTAACAAAATAACGTTTAACATTGCTTCCTCTGCTACAGAAAAAATATTCCGCTGACACATGTATTGGTCCATCACAGGCTGTGGACCCAGGAGTGAGACGAAGTTTCCCCCTCTTCTTGGGGTTCAGAGATGACCCGCATGGTGGCCAGAGCAATTGTGCTTGTTTGATGCTGTCCATGGCTCATCTGCTTCTCTGGACCCATCCTTCGAGTTTGTGGGTAACCAGCAGACAGGCCAAAGACTGAATGGTGCTTTCTATTCTGTCCTTTAGAGCAATAGAACAGGTATTTTCATCTGTTGAGCATTTGGTAGAATTTTTGAAGTAAGTCTTTGTGGAGTCAGAGAGGGCTTTTTTATACAAGTCTTGATGTTCTTTGAAACCTAGAGATGATTCTGTGATGGATGGAATGTCCTATAAATACCAGTTAAGTCCATCTTGTTTAATGTATCATTTAAAGCTTGTGTATCCTTATTTATTTTCATTTTTGATTATCTGTCCATTGGTGAAAGTGGGGTGTTAAAGTCCCCCACTATGATTGTGTTACTGTCGATTTCCCCTTTTATGGCTGTTAGTGTTTGCCTTATGTATTGAGGTGCTCCTATGTTGGATGCATAAATATTTACAATTGTTACATCTTCTTGGATTGATCCCTTGATCATTATGTAGTGTCCTTCTTTGTCTCTTCTAATAGCCTTTATTTTAAAGTCTATTTTGTCTGATATGAGAATTGCTACTCCAGCTTTCTTTTGGTTTCCATTTGCATGGAATATCTTTTACCATCCCCTCACTTTCAGTCTGTATGTGTCTCTAGGTCTGAAGTGGGTCTCTTGTAGACAGCAAATATATGGGTCTTGTTTTTGTATCTATTCAACCAGTCTGTGTCTTTTGGTGGGAGCATTTAGTCCATTTACATTTAAGGTAATTATCGATATGTATGTTCCTATTCCCATTTTCTTAATTGTTTTGGGTTCGTTATTGTAGGTCTTTTCCTTCTCTTGTGTTTCTTGCCTAGAGGATGATTCTGTGATGGATGCATGTCTTTGTCCTCTGGGCAACTTAATATTTCAAGTAACTGAATACCAGCCTACCTACCTGCCCATCTGCCTACCCGCCTACTCACGTCACAGTCCTGCTTTGTCGACTTGCTTATATTGCTGCTGCCACTCCAGTCCTTCTGAAGGTGCTGTGGCACCAAATTGCAGAAACCCGGGTATTCGTGATGGCAATGCCCCTTCCTCTCCCAGCACGTTTGCAGAGGAAACCCATGCCCTTACACAGGGTGACGTGCTGGCAGGGGCTCATCTGGTACAGGCTGGGGCTGGGGGTGGGAAGGGTCTCAGGTTGATCCAGAGGGACCAGATTTGGAGCCAGACATACTGAACCCCGGTCCACACGCAGGGGACAAGATGGCCTCTCTGGTGTGGCCCATTTAGGAAGCTCATGGGGTCTGGTTTTGTGGAAGTTTCCAGGTAGATAGTCTGCCTGGTTAGCTGGTTCTCTTCAGAGAATATGAAATGAGTGATTTCAAGAGTGGCTCTCAAAGAGAAACCCAACAAGTTTTCTTGTGGCTGTGAAAGTAGCACAGTCACCTTGTATTGTATTGCTGTTTTTTGTTTGTTTGTTTTGTTTTGTTTATCTTTGGCTGTGTTGGGTCTTCGTTGCTGCGCACAGGCTTTCTCTAGTTGCGGGGAGCGGGGGCTACTCTTCGTTGTGGTGCACGGGCTTCTCACTGCGGTGGCTTCTCTTGTTGTGGAGCACGGGCTCTAGGTGCACGGGCTGCAGTAGTTGTAGCTCGTGGACTCTAGAGCGCAGGCTCAATAGTTGTGGCGCACGGGCTTAGTTGCTCCATGGCATGTGGGATCTTCCCGGACCAGGGCTTGAACCTGTGTCCCCTGCATTGGCAGGCAGATCCTTATCCACTACGCCACGAGGGAAGCCCTGTATTGCTGTTTTTTAATGATTGTTTGCCAAGTCATGAGTAGGTAGATGTTTTGTCACAAATGTGGATGTGTTTGTTGTTTCCAGACTTTGAGCAGTGCAGATGGAGGCAATAAACAGCACTTAGAGAACGATGTGGTCATGTCACAGCAGCGCTCTTGGGAACATTGTGGGACCGCAGGCTCAGGGCTTCCAGCCGAACTAATTCACCCACACATAGTAGCGCTGCTGCTTGAAACTTTCCTACTAACCGTGGAGCAAACAAGGAAAAAAGTGGTTTGTTTTCATTTGTAAGCACAAATCACTCTTTCTTCCATGTTCTTTTGCCTTCCTGGTTTATTTGAATTGACTAGAAATACCCAGATCCTCACATCAGAGGCTGATCTGCCTTTCCTCTGACTGTCAAGACGGGCAAGCTATGCTTTCTGGCGCATGGAGCCCCTCAGGCAACAAGCCTGGGTGGAAAAATGCACACTTGGCAAGGAGTGTAAGAGACATTTAGATTGTCCTAGCACTCGTGCCGGGTTGAAATGTAGAGGAGACGGCAGGAGCATCTTTTCTCAGTGCTGTCTCCATGGAGCAGTGACCACCTTCCCAGCCTTTACCTCTGAGGGCGGAGTTAGGGGCCGCCCTCTGCACTCACCATGCTGGGAACCATGGCCTGGAATCTGGAAAACCAGGGAGCAAAGGGGGCGGGACTGGGAGTGGGGGGACTTGCTAAGTCCAGATGAGATACAGGAGAGTGAAAGGAAGATCTAAAGCAACTGGGGATGGGGAGGGGTGTGGGGATGAGAGGGTGGGAAACCCACTCGGCTACCATCAGTTTTTCTTTTTTAAAAATTGCAGACAACATCGGAGGCTGCAATGTACAGTCGCCGTGCTAAGGGAGGAGGTATTTGTTCTGGCCAACTTACCGAAACAGCATAGATGTTCTTGACGGGAGGCTGTGGAAGCTTTGCTTCATTCATTTTACTGCTCCGTCCCAAGAACCCCAAGAAAGAATTTCTGCAAGAAGCTTTCTTCCAGTAATAATGGAAGACAAACAAACAAAAAAACCCCAAAGAGCAGCAACAGAAACCCAAAGCAGAGAGACATGTGGGCCCATCCCCTGTGGAGCTGGCCTTAGGAGAGTCTGCCTTTGCATCTCCATTCCTTCCCATTACCCACATCTTCTCAGTTTGTTTCTTCTTTATAATCTCAGCGTCTAGGCTCCCAGATGGAGTCCCTCCACATGGCCATGTGGCCAAGCCACACAGCCTTAAGTTGAGGACTTGTCCCCAGACTCCACGGGGTCAGGAATACATCTCTCACGAACACTAAAAATAAGCCTTAGGTGTGAGTATCACTGTGTTCTCAGGCAATGGATAATAAGACCACCCTGCATTTTGGCAAAACTTCATATTTTACAATGTACATTTGTGTTCATCTCAGTTGTTCATAAATAGCTCTTCAGTTTTTGAAGGCATATTGGAGGGCAGATATTATTCTAATTTCAGAGAGAAGGAAATAGACACAGAAAACCTTAAGTCAATCGCTCAAGGTTATCCAGTTGTGAGTGGCAGAGCCAGAGCTTTCCCTCTGAACAGCAGGCTTTGTATATATTCTTTCTGTGACACTGCCATGCCCTCCCAGTAAAGACTTTTTATCCCAATTTTGAATGTAGCGGCACTTTGAGATAAAATAAAAAATGCAACAAAATGTGCATAGACAGAGGGAAAATCGTGCTGAACAGACACCATTCCATCAACCGGTCCATTTAACAATTAAACAGTACAGAACTGCTCTTACAAGCAAGACCCTCTTAAAAGTCTGCCAGAAGTTATAGATAATTTTCTGTTCTAAGGAGGGTTTTTAGCTAGCATGAGAGCTTCCCCCCAACCCCTTCCCCAGATAGCTATGGGAGGGATGTTAAAGTTGAGACACATCTGGTTCTTGTCACAATGTCCACAAGATAAACAAGAAGAGTTCCATGAGGGAGAAACTAAAACCTCCAATGCACGAGTGATAATGAATTGCTCCCGGGCCGTAATCAGCCTTTGGGGAGCGTGCTGGAAATGGCAGTGTTGCATTTTTCTTCCCCATGGAGTGAGAGGCTGTGTATTTTTAGGCAAGAAATCAGCGTGGGATGCTGGAGGTTTGGCTGCCAGGAACACTCACGATGGAAATTTCTCCGACCTGGGTATAATGAAAGAGAGATGAAGGTCTGCAGGAGGGGAGTCTATTTGCATGCCATCTAAAGAAAATGTCCTTAGGCAGCTTCCTGATTCTTCTGCAGAGGTATCAGGCCTTCGCTCGTGGTTTTGGAAGAGACTTCTTTAATTAGGCCGTAGTCAAAGAATCTGTTAAACAGCATTCTGGAGTGGAATGCTATAATCTAGAAGTTGATGCAGTGAGCAAGGTGGCCCAGACTTGGGGGATAGTGGAATGGGCAGAAAAGCAGGGCAGATGGCTGTGGAGGAAACTCTCTTGGGAAAGTAGAAATAAAGTGGAAGTAAAGAAAAAGTAATAATGGTTTCCTTTGCCTCAGCCGAGCTGGTAGAGTGTGGAAAGACGAGGCAAATTTAACAGCATCCCAATTGTTAATGAAGAGAACCAAGTGTAATGCAATTTAAAATAAGAAGTATATTGTAAAGCTACTGAGATCTACACTGAGGCGCTCCTATCCCGACATCATTCCATTGCTTGTGTCAGAATCTGCCTTTTTTCTAGTAGGAAACTATGCATTCCCTATCAATCTCTTTGACTATCAGGAATGTATAAGACCTGTGACAAACTGGCCAATATGCCATTTGGTACCATTTCTATGTATTTTAAATGCATAACTTAGGCCAAATAAGAATAGTTTACATGTATATGAAAGCAGATTTTGCAATCTACAATACAATGCAAGCTACCATGGATGAATTTTAAGGCTGAACATATATTTAGCTCTTGTTGGTAAATAGACTTAACGAATGACTTGCCTCTTAATTCAATATATCCTGTAAGCCTGTGAATAAAAAGTAACCTGTGCCTAATATGGCTTTGATTTCTGGTCTGCTTGAATCTGGATAGAGCCACTTGAGTCGTGGAGTTGAAGGGCTGCCCACAATGGGCTACTGAGGAAGGGCAGCGCGTGCCCATTTCTCTTGGTGGCTTCCTCCCCGTTTACATGGGAGATGGGCATGGCAGGTGCCTCTTGCTTCTACTTGCAAACTAAAAAGTCACTGAAGAACTTTTACGGTTATACCTTGGCCAGATCAGCAGAATCGCAATCTTGACAGATTGACAAAGAACTCTAGGGATCTTTGGGTATTTTCTGATTCTGCTGGTGAGAAGGAGATGAGATTATAAGATCCCATTGGCTGGGTTGAGCCATGATCAACTTCAGGTCAGGACTTCTGATTTGTTCTCTGCATGTCTGAGGTCTAACCTGGTACCCAGTAGTCATGCAGTCAAAGTCGGCCACCTGCCTTTAATCTAAGACCCACTTGGTTTAGTTGAACAAATGAAGGGTCAGAACCTCAAGTCACGTATGACTGTGTCCCTACTGTGTGTCGGGTACTTTGATATGCTGTGGGGCTTTTTAAAAAATACAAGACCAGAGTTCTTGCCCTCATTGGATTTACAATCCAGCGAAGAGGAAAAGTCATAATTGCACGAAGCTATAGTTATAATATGAGGTTTAAGGAATATTCTGCAAAACAGTGTGTGACTAACCGTGCAATGAATGGGACAAGTAAGGGTGACAACCAGATATTTAACTCTTGGTATGGCGTGTGCCCTGAATTAGTTTAATAAATGACCACACATGTAGCGGCTTAAACAGAGGCACATCCATCAGCTTCCAGTCCCCGTGGGTCAGGAGTCCTGGCCTGCCCAGGTCCTCTGCTCAGGGCGTCACGAGGCTACAATCAGGTGTCAGCCAGACCACATTCTCATTTGGAGGCTCAGCTAGGAAAAGATCTGATTTCAAGCTCATTCATTTCCTTGTGATTATAGGACTGAGGGCCCATTTCTTGCTGGCTGTGGTTGGGGGGACACTTCCAGCTCCTTGAGGCCCCTCATGGCTCCATGCCACTGACCTTCACCATAGCTGTCTTCACAACATGAACTGTTGGTTTCTTCATGGTCATCAGGAATCTTGGGCATGACATTCCATCACCTTTGCCCTGTTACTGATTTGAAACAGGTCCCACCCTCACTCATAGGGAGGGAATTATAAAGAGCATGACTCCTGGAGACAGATCACCTTAGACTGTGTCCAAAACAGGCACCAGCCAAATAGAATGGATGCCTTGCTGATCAGAGTAGATACTAGTCATGAACAACCTTGACCAGTGCATTCCAGTGGAACATGAGCTATAAATACAGATAATAAATTTGTAGGAGAGAAGGTCACTTCATGCCAGGGCAAGAACCCTTGACCAGGATAGAGGGGAGAAGGGCCTCATTCCTTTTCATGATTGTTTTGTGTTACTGGAGACGTGCAGGAAAGAACTGAATTTTTCCGCACCTGCAAGTCAGAAGCTCATTCATCTCAGTCTCTCAGCGCATTTCATCTTGGAGCTAAAATGCTCTGTGCAAGTTGCCCGGTCCTGACCATGTGCCCATTAGCAAGGCAAGCGCACTTATTTTCTCTGTTTCTCAGAGAGCTGATTGAGGGGGACTAACTGTCTAAAAAGAACTGGAGGCATAAGTAATGTGTTACTTGCATTGATCACCTATTCTTGCAATTGGCTTCTCTACCTATCTCCTAGACACTACAGCCCTTTACTAACCGTGTCTAATTGGCACAAATGACTTCTTCCAACAAATTGGTAGCAGAGCTGAGACTGAAGGCCTTTGGCGAAGCCCACCTCTTGGCCTCTGCTCCAGGCAGCCTGTTGGTAAACCTGAGATTCTCCTTCACCCAGACAACAAACCGAAACAACACAGGCAGAGAGGTCCACAGTAATGGAGGAACCACGCCAGAATCCCCAGGCCTTTCCGAAATTACGTGTGAGCCCTGGAGAACATTCTCCTGCATATATCTCCAGGTTCTGCTCCAGAAAGTCTACTAGAAACCGGCCGCGCCCTCCAGACTCCACCTCCCCGCATCCAGCATCCCCAGAAATGATCCAGAGCCCCAGTCAGCATCTCCAGCAGTAGGGCTGTGAGATTCCAGGTTGTGTCGGCAGCCCAGTGAGCTCTGTCGTCTCCCTATTTGCTCTCAAGGGCAGTAGGCCTGAAGAGCATCTGAAAGTAAGGTTGTGGCCTCGGGAAAAAATAGCAGTCTTGACATTTTGCCTGGCCCCAAGCGCAACTCTGCTCACCCCTGGGGTGATTCGCTCCTAATCTCCTGCCTTTGTTTTTGCTGACCCACCTAAGAATTCTGACACATTGCAACTCCAAAATATTTTCATTTCAAGTTTACCTTGTTCCTCTGTTCCTTTGGATTATAGCATCTTGGTTCATCAATTATGTGAAAATCCAAATGAACTTTTTCACTTGATTCTTTTCTCATAATATTGAGTACCCACTATGTGAACAGTGCTGTGCTAGATACCAAGAATACAAAAGTCTTTAGTAAGAGGCAGAAGCATTTAAGAAGCTTTAAAAATAGTATTTCCTTGCCATTTTACGTTCATGGTGAAAATTCTCAGGAAGTGTGAATGTAACCCGAGTAAATAATGAGGCCCATGTGATCCAGTCTCACCACAGTGTAGCACTTAATGAAACAGCCCCAAACCAAAGAGTTAACACGAGTGATTCTGATCTCTACTTGTGTCCCTGAAAGGAGAGGAAAGCCTGTTCATAACCTTCTACACACTGCTTCCTAAATCCAGCCTCCCTCAAGCCCTTCACTCTCCAACAGCTTACCCCCAGAAGCAGCCCCAGTCCTGAGTCTCCACTGTTCCCAAAACCTCCCCTCCATCACTTTGTCATCTGCTGCCTGGCCCTCTTTCCCATTTCTTCACCTCAGTTCTTCTGGGACAACAGGAGAGGGAAAGAAGCACGAATGCTCAAACATTAATATATTTTATTGCTGCCGTAGTAAATTCCGAAAATTTTAAGATTCTTCTTACTTTGCTTCTCTCTTTCTGCACCGTGTTACTCATGGTGGTTTTAAAATATGTGTACGAATTCTTTGATTTCCCTCCCCCCTCCCAGGAGCTGGAGCCTGATTTCACTCTCTGAGTGCAAGTTGTAGTTGGTGACTCACTTCTAAGGAACAGAATGTAGTGGAAGTGTCAGTGTGTAGCTTCTGAGAATAGGTCTTAAAAGGCACTGTGGCTTCCTTCTTGTTCTTGGACCGCTCCCTCTGGGAAGCCAGCTGCCATGTTGCGAGGACACTTAAGGAGCCTGTTGAGAGGCCCATGGGGGAGGAACTGCGGCTTCCCGCCAACAGTAGCACCATGTGAGTGAACCACCTTGGAGGTGGATCTGTCGACCTCAGTCAAGACTTCAGATGACTGCAGACCCGGCCAACATCTTGACTCCAGCCTCATGAGAGGCCCTGTGCCCCTGAGCCACTCCTGCATTTCTGACTCACAGAAACTGAGATAATAAGTGTTATTATTTTAAGCTGCTGAGTTTGGGAGTAATTTGTTGTGCAGTAATGGATAACTATATAATGTTTTTATTGGCTTATAGGAATGAGATTGTTGCCAAGTGAATCCATTAATTTGAGGAAGTTTAATAGTCAACATATACACACGCCACACAGCCCCACACATACATACCACATCACACACACACACACTACATGCACACACACCACGCTATACCACACTCCACCACACGCCATGCCACGTCAGACACACACACACACACACACACACACATTGTTTAAGGGACAGGTGCCATTTCCACAAATAGTTCATTCCTAGGTTGGTATATGCCTCCTGAGTAAACAGCTTTATTAAAATTAAAAGGAGAAAATATTCAGTTTACCTAGAAAAATCAGGAGAGGTTACCTGAAGACATATGATCAGAATCTTGACTGGGAATTGAGTGTGGAGGAGGAATGCAATTGTCTTAACTTCCTTAACCACTCCCAAGAAGAATTCTTAGTGACAGTGAGGCTTGTGGGTTGTGGCTGACCTAGAGAAAGATAGCGATGCTCTGAAGACCATCCAGGATACCTCAGAGATATTTTTGTCAGCTCTTGGGCTTTGAGGTAAGCCTGTCATCAGCTGCTATGGACTGAACGTTTTCCCCTAAAATTCATATGTTGAAGCCTAATCCCCAATGGGATGATATTTGGAGGTGGGGCTTTTGGGGGGTGATTAGCTCATGAGGGCGGAGCCCTTAAGAATGGCATTAGTGGGCTTCCATGGTGGCGCAGTGGCTGAGAGTCCGCCTGCCGATGCAGGGGACACGGGTTCGTGCCCCGGTCCGGGAAGATCCCACGTGCCACGGAGCGGCTGGGTCCGTGAGCCATGGCCGCTGGGCCTGCGCGTCCGGAGCCTGTGCTCCACAACGGGAGAGGCCACAACAGTGAGAGGCCCGCATACCGCAAAAAGAAAACCAACAAAACAACAACAACAAAAATGGCATTAGTGCCCTTATAAAAGAGGAGGAGACACGGGATCTCTCCCTCTGCCACATGAGGATATAACAAGAAGACAGCCGTCTGCAAGCCAGGAAGCGGGTCCTCACCAGACACAAATCTGTCAGCACCTTGATCGTAGACTTCCCTCCTCCAGAACTGCAAGAAATAAATGTGGTTTAAGCCACCCGGTCTATGGTATTCTGTCCTAGCAGCCTGAACAGACTAAGACACAAGCCCCTGTTCTCTGTCTGAAAGCTGTTCCCATTGAGAAATACGAAAATGCCAGAATAGCACCTCTATAGCTGATAAGGGTCACTTCAGAGACTGTGACTTATCTGCGGGCAAGTGGGCTTCTTAACACTGAACCCCGAAACAGACTGCCATACCTGGCCACAGACTTACAGTTTGGAGGAGCAAGGGACACGCTTGCTCTCTGCAGGCAGACCAGGAGGGAGAGGGTGTGACTGGGTTTAGCACGTCCAATTTCTCATCCTAAGTCACCAATTGCATTCAGACATCTCACCCCCGTTTCCAGGGTGGAGAGAGAAAGCCAACACGCTGGTGCCAGGAATAAATGGTCCTGGGCTTCCTCCACGTGGAGGGCAACCTCAGGAGAAGGAAAGCAGCCTTTTCCCTGCCACCATCGACAGCTCAGGATAAGGCAATGTTTCTTGATCCTTGAGTGGATCTGGGGAGCTCAGCTCCCTGTTTCTTAACTCTGCAAGTCGTCCACAGAGACCAGGGGAACATATTCTTAACCATTTGGAAAAGATCTTTTGGTATAAGATAGACCAGAAGAAAAGGGAAATTTGCCAGCACTGAGGGAGGATCCTCCCTGCAGGTGATGGGAGTAGATAAGACTCAGTAAAGCTCTGTTCTCCCCATAATCCCTTTCTAAGTTTTATTTGCTATTTTATCAGCTTTTCACATTGCATAGCACCAAATATAGTGAAATATAATGTCATTCCAGGGTCCTGAAAGAAGAAGCAGGGCAACTTTAATTGTCTTTCAGTAACATAGAAATTCAGGAGAATTTTCTGGCATTCCATATTTTCAGCAAAGTGGAGTATCTGCTCTACTTACTAAAAATGACAATCTTTCCCCACCGTTTCCATCTGCATTTACGTTCTGTGCGTACTGCTGAGGTAGCTTTTTGCCCTGATGTTTACTGCCAATGCATTTGCATTTTCTGTCACAATAAATAACCCAGTAAAACCCTCCAATGAGTAGGTTCTAGCCCTGGCTCTTTCTAAGCATGGAATCACAGACAATGATTTATAGTCGTGATGGCCCAGAGGAAGGGATAAGTGGACATTTGTAAAGGAAAAATAAGTGAATTCAAACAAAAGCTCAATGGCTGTTAGGAAATGAAAGGCGTGGAACTTCTATAACCATTAAAGTCGTGGGTGGGGAAGGAGGCCATGGCAGGAGGAAGCTCTCATTCCACGGGCTGTGTCTGTGGGTCACCACTGTTTCCCCAGCACCCAGTATGTCACGAGCCTGTGAAGCAGACACTCTCGTATCCTCACTTCACAGACAAGAGAATGGAGTCACAAATAGTTTGAGGGCTTCTCTGGGTCACACTGTTACAGAGTGGCAAAGTCAGGTGACTTGTTCACGTTTCTTCAGCGATTAAGACCTGGGTTGAGAACACAATTACATAGTTCACCTCCAGACTAGGGTTAAAAATTCAGGCTGCCCAGTTAGATTTGACTTTCAGATAGCAACAGTGTTTTTAAGCATAAGGATATCCCAAATATTGCATGGGATATACTTATGCTAAAAAATTCTTCTTTGTTTTTCTGAAATTCAAATTTCACAGGTACAGTGTACTGTACTTTTTTTTTTGCTGTATGTGGGCCTCTCACTGTTGTGGCCTCTCCTGTTGCAGAGCACAGGCTCTGGACGCGCAGGCTCAGTGGCCATGGCTCACGGGCCCAGCCGCTCCGCGGCATGTGGGATCTTCCCGGACCGGGGCACGAACCTATGTCCCCCGCATCGGCAGGTGGACTCCCAACAAATGCGCCACCAGGGAAGCCCTGTCCTGTACTTTTATTTGCTAAATCTGGCAACCCTAATCCAGAACCCACACTTTTAACCACTGCACTGCACTCTCTTCAAGATGCTCAGCTTCCTGCAGCTGGGGAGAAGGATCCCCCCTGTCATTTTAGTTTGTATGTCTGGATAGTTTACGTCATATGTAAATTTTTGCATCTCATCTTCAAAACCAATGTGCAGGGTCAATACTAAGAGGAATCTGAGGCCCAAAGAGCTCATGTCTTTTGCCTTAAAATCACACAGAAAATGCTAATTACATCTATCCCTTACATTGCACTTGCCCAGTGCTGGGTGCTCTTTTAAGAGCTTTATACCTATTTTCTCACTTAGTCCTCACAAGTCCTGCAAGACAGTTCCAATCATTATACCCTTTTCATAGATGGAGCAATAGCATCACAGAGAGGTTAAGGAACTTGTCTGGAGTCACACAGCCAGCAGGTGGAAGAGCCTGGCTTTGAACCCAGGAAAATCTGGCATCAAAGAGTATACTCTCATCCACTGTCCTACATTCACGCTTTATTTCACAAATACAAAAAAAGGCTGTAGCTTTGTAAGTGCTGACTGCTGGTCCACATGTGTTTGACTCCATTCTAAGTAAAGCCTGTGTGTGTAGTATTGGATCGAGGAACGCAAAGAGTGCTGCGTGGGGAACATGAAAAGCTGGAGACGTCATCCTTGTCCCCAGTCCTCACCACGGCAAGGACTCCCCTGATCAGCTCTGTCTGATTTTGTAAATAAAGTTTTATTAGAACACAGCCATGCTCACCATTTATGTATCACCTGTGGCTGCTTTTGTGCTTCAACCACAGAGCTGAATAGTTGTGACAGAGATTCCATGACCAGCAAAGCCTAAAATATTTACTCTCTGGACCTTTATAGAAAATGTTTGCTGGCCTCTGATCTAAAGAACATACACTCGTGATCATCATTTTACATGTGAAGAAACTAAAGCCCTCCAGGGTTAAATAAGTTGTTCAAAGTCAAATAGCTAGTGAGTAGTAGCTCAGCTGCAATTCCAACCCAGAACTGTCTGAATCGCAAGTTTAGACCAAATAGTGCCTTTGATAAGCCAGGCTAGTGTTGATGTTAAGTTGTAAGTTGACTTGCACTGCAGTTAAACATGCAAAAAATTAAGCTTCTGTATTTTTCCTCTAATTGACTTAATATATTTTTAATGGATCCCACCCCAAGGGTAATGAGTAAACTAAGTGCAGGCCAATCTAGTAAACTCAGTCTAATCCAACAATTTAAATAGTCTCATTAGATCATTCAGGCTGTGGTGAGTCAAACACACAGTTTTACAGATTTCCACCCTCTCGACTTCTCCTTCAGGAGAGCTTTCAAGGTCCTCAAGGCAGTGGGATTGGGGTAGGGAGTGGTCCTCACGTACATGTAGAATTTTCTGGCCTCTGCCCTGCCCTGGTCCGGTCTCTGGCCCTGGGACCACTAAGGTCTGACTGATCCCATCTCTTCTCTCTGAGTGACATTGCACAGATTCCCTCATCTACAAAATTGTGATCATAATAAAAGATCAATGGCTTCTTTGTCCCCCTCGCAGGCCTCCCTGCCAGCCCCCTCAGCCTCTGCAACTCTGCTCCCCAAGGTGCATAGACGTTGAGAGTCCACGGGGCCAGAAGCTTCTCCGTCAGGGTCACCATCCCTCCCCTCGCGCCATATTGGAAGAAGCCACTAGGTGAGCTTCTCTTAGACCCTGCAGCCACCACTGGGACGTGTAGAGAAGTGGGTCACTGGCTCTGCTGAGTTGTTGGCCCTCACCTTGACCTTTGCAACACATCCTGCACAGCCAGGACCTTGACTGGTCCTTGGCTTCCCCTGCATCTTTCCCCTTTTCCATAATCTCCCAAAGTAGAAGAAATGGACTGCCCATCTTCTCTGCCTCATACCATGGCTTCTTTCTCCTCTGTCTTAAGGTAAAACTCTCTGTTCTAGTCAGCCAAGCTCTAACATGTAATCAAACTAGAGGAATTTAGACAGTGCCTTTTGACAGTGCCTGGCCGTGAAGACTGTTGACTTGCCAAGGAGGTCAAGGAAGGGAGCTTAGAGACTCAAGCTGATGAATGGCCTCTTTCTTCCAGATAGAACCTGTTCTTTTCCTTCCTTGGGACAACTGGGGTTTATTATTATCCCCACTGGAGAAGCACTCCAGCAGACCCACTAGATGGGGATGTTGTAGAAGGGAACAGAGCCCAGATGTCTGGTTGGCCTAGAGGTCTCCAGGGGCCTTCCTAGCTGGGGCCACCTGAGCCAGGCTTTTTGTTACGCCCTCAGGTACTGTGCAAGCCCAGACTGGGGGCTTCTCACAGCAGATACCGCCTCCCACCCCCCGAGAACCTATGTCAGGGACCACTTGACAGGGTGTTGAGACACACGCTTCCCATCACTCACCACATTCATGCTTTCCCAGCCTTGACAGATGGAATCAGCCACTGGAAACAGCAAAGGTGGGATGAAGGAAAATCTATGAAAATAAATCAATGTTTCTATCAAGGCACCATGAGAAAATGTCTGACTGAAGAGTCATAAAATGTGGGTGGTATGTTTGGAAAAGCCTATTTTACAAGCCATGCTGGTATTATGTAAGTTGGGGGGTGTCCTCAAAGGAACAGACAAACATCCTCCAGAGGGACTCAAACAGGCCTCAGTAGAGGCCCATGTGAAGACCTCTTGGAGAAAGCATGCAGTGTAAACTAGGATGATGTAGATAAAGAACAGGCTACCGTTTCAACCACGAGCCACAAATTAAAGTTTAATTATACAGGTGCTACAGGCTGTATTTTCCAAATTTGGTCCCAGCAATAACTCCCATTTCAGTGTTTGAATCTGGGTGGGCTTATGGCTCACTTGTCCCCAGTGAAGTGCAGCAGAAATGATGCTGTGACTTCCAAGGCCGGATCAGAAAAGATGGGTTCAGTGTCTATGCTGTGTAGTCAATTACCACAAATACAGCAGCTAACCGCAACACTCATTATGATTGCACACTCCCTGTGGGTCAAAAGTCCAGGCACAGCTTAGCTGGCTTCTCTGCTCAGGGTCTCCCAAGGATGAAATCAAGGCATTTGGCTGGACTGTGCTCTTGTCTGGAAGCTCAACTAGGGAAGGAGCCACTTTCCAGCTCCCTTGGCATTCTGGCAGAATTTATGTCCTTGTGACTGTCCAATTCGTGGCAGCTGACTTGTTCAAGGCAAGGTCCTAGCTTGCTGGGGCTGCCATAACGAAACACCACAGCATCAGGTGGCTTAAAGAACGCAAATTTATTTCCTCACAGTTCTGGAGGCTGGAAGTCTGAGATCAAGGTGTTGGCAAGTTTGGATTCTTCTGAGGTTTCCCTCTCTTTGGCTTGCGGGTAGTTGCCTTCGCGCTGGGTCCTCACATGGTCCTTTCTCTGTGTGTGTGCATCCTGGGTGTCTCTTTGTGTGTCCTAACTTCCTTTTCTTATAAAGACACCAGTTGGGTTGGATTAGGGACCACTCTCGTGGTCTCATTTTAACTTAATCACCTCTTTGAAGGCCCTATCTCCAAACAGTCACATTCAGAGATATGGTGGGGTGGGTTAGGACTTCAACATATGAATTTAGAGAGAACACAGTTCAGCCCATAACAGCAAGCAATGGACAGAGACAGTCTCTGCTTCTCGGAGTCCCTCACTTCTGGAAAGGTCTAGGCCTTCTTTTAGAGGGTACATGTGATTAGGTCAGGCCCAGTCAGGATCATCTCCTTTTTTATTAACTCAGAGTCAACTGATTAGTAACCTTAATTGCATCTGAAGAATCCTTACACTTTTCTCATATAACGTAACCTAATCATGGGGGCGACAGTCTGTTGCCTTGGCCACATTCTTAGAATCAGGGCACAATTCCTGCTACTTCAAGGCCTGGGGATTACACAGGGTGTAGACATTAGGGCACAACAATCATGGGGGCCTCCCTAGGGGATGTCCACCATGTGCACCCTAAAAGGTGTTACAATGTCCGTCTGGTTTGCTGGGATGCTCACCTGGAACTCTGTGCCACCATATGAGGGGTCTGATCGCACTGCGGCCTCCATGCCGTGAGGAAGCTCAAACTACCTCACGTAGACAGACCTTCTGGAGAAACTCGAAGCTTCCGTGAAGAGAGACAGATGTCCAGGAGGCTCCCAGCTGCTCCAGCCCCCATCTGACTGCACTGCAGGAGAGACTCCGAGCCCAAACCACCTGGCTGTGCACTTCCCAAATTCCTAGACAACAGAAACAATGTGAGATGATGAAATAATTATTGTTTTAAGCCACTACAATTTGGGGCCTTTCTCTATGTAGCACTAGTGACTAGAACAGCGGGCATTCCAAATGAGAACCTGCCCCTCATAGACGATTCTGGGATGAGTATTATAAGGAATTTATCGATTTGGCAAACCTCCCTTGCCTCCTAACCTCCACGTTCCTTAACCCTTTACTATCTGGCACACTCGATGTTTAGTTGTTTTCTTGCTGTCTATTCACCCACCCCCACCCCTAGCTCCTCCCAAAATGTAAATTTCATAATGGCAAACTTTGTCTCATCTGTCAAAGCCTGGCAGGTATGGATGCTCAGTGCAAACTTTATTATTTCAACTCTCAATGGCTGATCTAACAGCTGGAGGAAGGCCAGGCAAGAAAACAAATGTTCAGAAAAGGTCAGAAGATCAGAAAACCATATAGAAATAGAGCAGAACTGGTCCTTAATGAGCACAGAGTTCAATGCCACACTTTATCCTTGAGGAGACGGATGCCCGGAGAAAAGGACTCAAATGACACAGGAGGTTAACGGCAGAGCTGACTCCTAAAGCCAGGTCCCCGATCCTCCTTCCAGGTTCTTCCCACCAGGTCACATTCAAGGTGACTCCACAAGAAGGTGCTGGTATTCAGCCTGCTCATCTGGTCTTCTAGTAGCGTTTGGTCTGAACATGTACGAATTGAAAGGTGTATTTTTTTATTACTTCCTTTTATTTCTCCATTGAAATCCAGTTAGAACTCCATATTGATTTTTTAAAAGAAATACGTGTGGAGGTAGGTTATTATGAATGAATTTCATTTCAGGAGAGCCATGGGGATCGTCTCAGCCTGGGTCCCCAGAAAGCAGGGCCTGAGACAAAAGCTTTGGTTGCAAGGGCATTGTGACCCTCGGGAGAAGGAAGAGACAGGTTGGCCGGTGCTCTGGGGGCTGCTATCCGATCCTACCAGGGACATCTAAGTGGCCGTGTGACCTGAATTTCAGAGCTGCCTGCTGAGGGGATGGAAGTACTTATCCATCAGCTGTCACTCCCCATTGGCCAAGCGTTGCCTTGCAGGCATTCACTGTTGCCCACTTCTGGGTTGGGCAGCCTCTGGGGGTGCCCCGTACGATGGCATCAAGATATATATGTCCTCCCAAGGAGGATTCCACGCGATGTTTCCTGTTGCCCCCTGGGCAAAGCTGGTCAGGGTCTGCCTGGAACTGGTCACTGCAGAAGCAGCTGAAACAAGAGGCAAGGTCCAGAGAGCTTTTGTTTTGTTTTTTGTGGTACGCAGGCCTCTCAATGTTGTGGCCTCTCCCATTGCGGAGCACAGGCTCCGGACGCGCAGGCTCAGCGGCCATGGCTCACGGGCCCAGCTGCTCTGCGGCATGTGGGATCTTCCCGGACCGGGGCACGAACCCGTGTCCCCTGCATCGGCAGGCGGACTCTCACCCACTGTGCCACCAGGGAAGCCCCCAGAGAGTTTTAAGGAGCATTCAGGAGGGGTCTGATCCCTAAACCTCAGTTCTTTCCCGCGCAGATGGATGTCGGCGTTCAGAAGAGGAAGGTGACTATGAGCCTGTGGCGTTTCCGGCTAATTACATGGCCTGGGTTTCTCATCGTGGAGTTCTCTAGGAAATTCCATCTGCAGCCTCAAACTCATAGAAGTTCAATGTGCCCTTACATTGGGAAAGAACTGAAATAAAATCTCACCTCTGGGAATTTTGAGTTGCCTAAGGTTTCCCACTTCCTTGATGCTGCAGTGGGTGTCATAGTTGTCCCCAGATGGGCCCTGACTATACGGAGGTTAGCAAGCGAGTGGGGACTTATCCTGCCAGAGAAGATGCCACATGAAAATTAACCTGCATCGACATGGGGCAGTTATCATTTGCTGAGATGATGCTATTTCCAGGCACCAGGCTAAGCACATAAGAGCTGTTTTCTCATTTAATTCTCATGGCAAACTTTTGAGGTACATATCATTCACATTTTATAAAGTAGCAGGACTACCTACATCATTTGCAAGGCCCAGTGCAAAATGAAAAGGCTGGGCTCCTTGTTCAAAAATTTAAGAATTTCAAGATGGTGATAACAAAACAGGAAACAAAGTGGGGACCCTTCTAAGCAGAGTGGGCCCTGTGTGACCACAGCTTGCACGATCCAGAAGATGGTTCTGTAGAAGAGGAAACCAAAGTTCAGAGAGGTTACGTGTCCTGCCTACAGTCACACAGCGGTTTAAGTGTTGCTGCAACAATTTGAATCCATGCTGTCTAACTCTATATACATTTCCTTAGGTTGAAGGCAGAGGGCTGAGCTGAAAAGTACACTTCATTTGGAGTCAGAAGGCTGAGGTTTGAGCAACTCCTCACTTGTTAGGTTTCCCTACAAAGGTCTGGTTTTTGCCTTAGTTTCCACATCAGTAACTTCAACTCAAAAAGCCCAGCATCGTGGTAGCCTCTGGGAATGAGATGGGTGGAGACACTAAGAACTGTCTTGCATTTTGTCTGTGTCACAGAAGTCCAAAGGAAGTGCCTGATCTCAGATCAGCCATTCCTGCTGAGGAGTCCAGGGCTCTTGTGTCCTTTCTTGAGGAATTGGAGTTTAATAGAGACTTTGGAGGAGCAGGGCTTTCACCAAGTCACAGCTGCGTATATTGGGCCTCTAGGTCGCAGGTCGTAGGTGCTGACTTGGGATGACTAAGCCAAAAAGGAGCTTACTAAAAGGCTACTGGGGCATAACCCATAGATCCCCTTCTCCAGTTTCTCTGAATTGAAGCCTCCCTTACATCAGTTTGATCGCCAGAGTCTCATGCTGGGAGGGGCCCGAGCATTTTTGTTTTCTGAGTTCTGCTGTGGGGAAGCCCAAGTCTTAATGTCAGAATTTCCCCAGACATACCGAGGATGCTCCAATGTTTGGGAAAAACTGAAAATGGGATAAATATCCCCTGTATTGACTCCAAAAGGTAAAGATGATAATTGGTTAGTCTCGCGTTCAGCTCATGTAACAGAAACCCAGCTTCAGGGGCCTAACCAAAAGAGGTGTCTGTTCTGCTTACATCACGAAGAGTCCAGGGGTAGTGAGTGCTGGGCTGGTGATGCTGCACAGGGAACCAGTCTCTTTCCTCCTCCCACCATTCTTAGAGTGTGACTGTGAACCTCATGGTTCCAAGAAGGCTGCCTTACCTCTAGACATTGTGTCTGCATTCCAGGCTGGAAAAGGGGTGAAGAGCAATGGTCAAAAGTCACGTGTCAGCCAAATCCCCCTTTTCTCAGGTTAATGATAGCTTTCCCAGATGCCCCATCCAGTAGACTTCCATTTGTACCTTTTGGGCAAGAACTAGGTTACATGGGAAGCTAAGGAAAAGAGTATTTTTAACACAAGGCCATTCCAAACTCAATTAGGATATTGTTGGCACAGAGGAAACAGAATACAGATATTTGCTGGGCTGGCCCAGCAGTGTGCCTCAGCAGCTCTGGGCACCATTGTGGCTCCAAAACCCTCTACAACATCCCAGTCCATATTGGCAATGCCCAGTAAAAATATAACACAAACTGCAAATGCAAGTTATGGGCTACTTTAACATTATCTCATAGCCACATTTTTAAAAGTAAAAAAGAATCAGGTGAAATTGAATTCATGTATCTTATTTAATACAATATTTCCAAGGTATTATTATTTCATCATGTAACCAATATTACAAAACATTCGTGAGATGCTTCAGGGTTTTTTCCATGCCAAGTCTTCAAAATCCAATGCGTATTATTTTATACTCACGGCACATCTCAATTCAAACTAGCTTCATTTCAACAGCCCCATAGTCACATGTGGCTGGGAGCTTCCATACTGGACGGTACATGCCTACACTGTAGCAGACAGGCACTCAGCTGGATATTTTAAGAAGTGCAGGGGGTTGGAATGTCATATGACTGAAAATGCACTCGCTGCGCTGGGTGGGCTGAGAAACTGAGGGTCCTGCAAGAATCTTGACATTCACACAATGCCCAGGACGGTCCCAAAGAGGATGAAGAAGTGTCCTGCCCAAGTGCTGAGAGTTCTCTGACTGAGACCTACTGCATGGATGGATTAATTAATTAATGCATGAAAAGTGCTCAGAGCAGTGCCTGACTCATAGTAAGCACCCAATGCAAGTTTATCATTATCATTATTATTATTAGGTAGTCAAGTCTGGACTTCATCTCCCGGCATATAAAACCCTCTATAACCTGATCCCTATTACCTAGAAACTACACACACATGCACACACAATGCTCATAATAATATATATGGGTAGTTGCTATATTTACTGTACAAATTATACGTGTGTGTATCTATCTATCTCCATCTCTATCTGTCTACATCTAGCTATCTGTAGGTTCTTCAAATTTCTTTCCATTGGTCCTCAAATCTGCTTTGGGAATAGGAGAGTAAATATTGTTTATCCCATTGTACAGATGAGAAAACTAAGGCCAGAGAAGTTAAGTTGCTTTCTTAAGTACACACAGCTGATGAGGGCAAAGCCACGACTTCAACTGTCTTTGTGAGAGATAATCCATACGCCTGGGAGCCATACCAAGACCAAGGCTACAGGCATGATGGCTGAAGTCAGTCCATCTTTCATTTCCAGTGATCTGCCAAGCCCTTCCTTGGGCGACAACCAGAACAATCCTCCTCACCCTGGCCTCAGGCTCACCACACAGTTTCTCTACTGTCCTAGAAACGAGCTTGGAGCAGGCAACAGAGAAATATCCCAGCGCAATTGCAGCCCCGACAATGACAACTGATGAGGTACAATAGCAGGCTCTGGCCTGTAATCAGTCTCAAACGATACTCAGCTACGTAGGCGCCCATTCTGCTCGCTCCAGAGAGAGTGGGGGGAAAGGCACGCACCCCCCAACTGCAGCTCCTTGCTCATCATTGTGTGCGCCGTTGCCGAGAAGGACCCCTTTGTGACAGCACCGCAAATTATAGCCCCAGCCGTCTGGAGTCTCAGCTAGAGCTGATTCTCCTCTTTCCTAAAAGGAAAATCTGTCTTAAGCTTAATTATAGTCTGTCATTACCAGCAATCTTATAATGATCCAAAGTCCCTGGCAAAATGATAATAATAATAAAGAGAGAGAGAGAGAGAGAGAGAGAAAATCAATTCGAATATGAGTTGACAAGACCCGGGCAAGTGTGGGGAAGGGAGGTGATGGTGGCATTCTTCATAAACAATTGTGAAATGAGGATCAGAGGTTTAGAATGGTAAATAGTTATTCTGGCACGATTGTCAATTTACCAGGCCAAGGGCTCAGTGGTAACTTTACCCTTTCTGAATATTTAATCTTGTTGCTCCAGAATTCACCTTGTAAAATGTAGGGGCAACTCCTAAGATAAACTGATGCCCAAAATCAAATGACCTAGATTTAATAGGACAATGCTTCTCAGATCCCAGGAGGATGCACTGAACAGACTAAAAGTGTTCAGCGATTGTTCTTGGCATGTTAGCAAGAAGACACTGAGGTTTATCAGAAGACACCTTTTAAATCAAGTTTTCTTTGTCAGTTTCCGTGGACTGGACTATAATTTCCTTTCAGGTACAGCCAATCATTGGGAGCTCCCTCTTGTGGCCATATCAGGAATGGAACTGTATCTCTTTTCCCACCTCCCCACTCATCCCCCAAAAGCAAAACTGAAAAGAGGAATTGCCCCAAGTTGGTGGATCCAGGATTGGATACTGGAGAGGCAGGCTTTCAGGGAGTCTCAGATGTTATGCTAAATCTTCCTAGAGCCCAGATGTCCTCCTGAATCTTTGTGAATCTTTGTGAAATGATGTGAATTTCAAGAGAAATTTCTTTTTCTAACTTCTTCCTTAGTTATTTTTCATAAATTATTTGTAGAAATAAGTATTTTATATTGTATACAAATAACTCCTTAGTTATTTTCCATTTATTGTTCTGTAAGAATCCCTGAAGCATCAAAGAAACGTTTTAAGCCTTTGTGCTTAGAAGCAAGATTTTTGATGTGAATTCAGTTTTCTGGAAGAAACACTAATGCATTGGACATGGGATTCAGTTTGGAACATGGAGCTGAATGTGTTTAGAGAGAGCTGGGTGGGTTCCCCAGTGAGGTCCTCTTCACTGGAAGGGCTGCTGGGTCACAAGAAGAACTCGGCCCCCACCTCCTGCAGCTCCTCATTCACTTACCATTGCACTCTGGTTTCAGGAAGGAAATAACGGCATGACTTACCCGTCAACCCTGATTTTGAAACCACAGGGAGTCTTCTCGGTTGTGGGAACAAAGTTAAGAAAGAAACAAGTTAGGAATCAATATGTTGCCTATAAAGGAAAACTCTGCTTTTGTCTATGCTTAGTATCATTGTCATTCTCAGGCAGGCTCTCCCCACAAGATAGCAAAGATCACCATCCTGCCAGCTTGGTATCCTCAATGGCAAAAAAAAAAAAAAAAAGAAGCCTCTTTCCCAACAGTTTCAACAAAGGCCTGCAGAGGGATCTCATTGGTCTGGCATGGGCCCGTTCCCATCCCTGACCCAATAACTATATCCCAGGATTAAGTCAAGTGTCCACCTCTGGCGCCATGAAAGCAAGACAGAGTCGGGGGCGGGTCCCTAAAGGAGAAGGGAATAATGGGTACCGGGCAAGCAGGAACCACTGATGTTTCCCCCACAGATCCTGAGTGTCTGGCCTAGCGTTTGCCTCATTAGGGATGAGCCTTTTCTAACCAGTGCTCTGGGTTGACTCAAGCTTGGAAAGGAGAAACTGGGAAGTACAGTCACTGTGCTCTGGGGTGCTCCATGGACACTGCCAGATGTCCCCCTCAGTCAAGCATCACTTCCAGATCCCCCCTTGGCTCCCAGCCGGCATGAACTGCACAGAGCACTTGACGATGCTTCTGGTGACGTCCTTTGGACCAGGGCATGGAACCTGCATGGGCTAGAGGATGGCTCCGTGTGGGTAACTGTCCTGGTGATACCTCTCCTCTCATGTCCACCTTCCCCTGCCGCCTATTAGATTACACTTCTACCCTCCAGCCAGTCACCTCTACCCACACAGATGCACTTCCAGGGCTAAACCGTGCCCAAGCACAGGGGGCAACTGCAGGCTGCCTCAGCCAGGACTGCATTGCTCCCGCATTGCTTTTCTTGCCAAGTGGGCCGTGGGATGACTCTGCGGGGCCCAGATATATGAGCAGGATCCCTTTGAGTACAAGGTACTCTTCAAAAGAACTAAACTGACTTAAGGAAAAAGGTAATTTATTGACTCATGCAACTGAAAAATCCAAGGTAGACACAGCTAAACAGAGAGAACTCAAGTGACTGCTGCCACATCCCTTCCCTCCCCACTCGGCCTCTCCTGGTTCTGCTCTCCTCTGCTTGCCTCTTATTCAGTTGCCGCAGAAAAAGCCCCAGAGTGGGCTTTGCTTGGCCGTCCTTGAACCAGTCGCTGTGGCCAGGGAGTGGAATGAGCCGAATGGCCAGTTCTGGGTCCGATGGTCACCTGGATAGAGCGGGGGAGGGGAGAAGGAAGGTTCTCGAGGCCACATAGATTGGGAGTGAAGGAGAGCTGGCTCCTCAAGGAATCATTTGCTGGAAAGTGAGAGGATGGAGGCTGGGCAGGCAAAACCAGCCACGTCCTTCCTATGCCTACGTCGCAGACTCTTCTCTCCCCAGCTGTGGAGGCTCCACTCGAAGCTGTGTCCAGTCATCCGTCAGGAGCCCTGTCAGACCCGACCCCTGCTGCTGGGTCCCGCTGTCCCCACCCCAGCCCTGGAAGCCAGGGCCCTTCCAGCGGGCTGCCCACACCGGTGCCAAGTCTGAAGGGCTTCCTCCTGTCACCTTCCTATTGGTTCATTCATTCATTCAGCAGCTATGATTAAGCTTGATTGGATGCCAGCACTATTCTAAGCACTGGGCCTAAGATTTGAACAAAATGGACAAACATTCACATTTGGGAAAGAGAGACAAACAAGGAGCACACACAAGGGAACAAGATAATTTCAGAGGTTGCGCTGTTGAGGCAGGTGAGGCAGAGATGGAAGGAGGGTCCCCTTGGGCAGGGAGGATGGGGGGGGGCTCTCTGACAGCAGCTGAGCTGAGCCCTGAATGAGGGAAGGAGCCAGCCTCACACGAAGCCAGGGAGGGAATATTCCAGACTGAGGAAATGGCGGGAGCAGAGCAAACTCTGTGTGTGTTTGAGGAACAGCGCTGCTGGAGCGCGGGGACCACACTGTCTGCAAGATGAGGTAAGTTCACGATGGCTCTGGTGATCACGTGAGGAGTTTGGGCTTTTTCTGAATGCCAGGGAAAGCTACCAGAAGGTTCCAAACAGGGAAGTGGTATGATCAGAGTCACATCCATAGGCCCTGCAGACTGAGGTTCTTGATGTATCTGTTCTGAGGCCTCAACCTCGACCCCATGCAGGCCTCAGTGAAGCAAACACAAATGGAGATTCAGAGATGCTTCACGCCGACTTTGAGTGGACGGTTGAAATAGAGACCCTCAGAATCAGGGTGCCTGGAGCCCACCAGAATTGCCCCAGCTGAGGCCAGGCAGTGCAAACGGAAAGACGCGATTCAGTCCTACGCTTGTTCAGCAGACGTTTACTGAGCACCTACCGTGTGCAGGCATTGGTGTGGAGGTGGAGAGGTGACTGGGACACGCTCGCCCACCTACCCTCACCACATGGATACTTAAGAAGCTCAGAATCCAGCAAGGAGGAAAAAGGGAAGTCCCACTGCGGGAGCACTTCTAAGAGCTGGGGAAATAAATCATTAAATCCTTGGCATAAGTCAGCCCGGAAGACACAGAAATTCCAGCAGTTTCTGTTGCCACAGAGGAGCTGGGAGTAGATGTCAGGTCTGCCTGGCTCCAAGGTGATCACACGTTTGCAACTCGACAAGACCACGTCTCCTGGAATTGCTGCGAGACAAAGCAGTGGGGCTTCCCTTTGTGGAATTCAGGGGATTTTCAGGCCTCTGGGTTCTGGATTGGGGTGGGGTTATACCCTCGTGGAAGTGGGGAGCATGGAGCCAATGACATCCCAGGTTTCTCCCAGGCCCGGTCGTCTCAAACCGCAGACGGCGGATTGGTGGGAAAGGCAGCCGGCACCTACGGGTCACCTCCGGGAGCAAACTGTCAAAAGCAGTTGTGTACATATGTCCATGCCACTCTCTCACTTTGTCACAGCTTACACTACCAAACGTAAAACAGAGAGCTAGTAGGAAGCAGCCGCATAGCACAGGGAGATGGGCTGGGTGTTTTGTTGTCCACCTAGAGGGGTGGGATAGGGAGGGTGGAGGGAGGGAGACACAAGAGGGAAGAGATATGGGGATATATGTATATGTACAGCTGATTCACTTTGTTATAAAGAAGAAACTAACACACCATTGTAAAGCAATTATACTCCAATAGAGATGTTTAAAAAACCACAAAACACTATGACTCACGTAGGAAAAGTGAACACCAAACCCCAGAATATGATAAGCACCCCCTTAAAGTTCGAGAGAGGTAGTTTAGAGCAACTTAAAGGAATTCTTCAACCAACAGTGAAAAGCAAAATTATCCACCTCAAGTTACCCCACAAGAAGTAACACAGGCAGAAAATGTAAATATATTTTTTAAATAAATGAATGCTGGAGTTCAAAAAAAAAAGCAGTTGTTCCCGAGGCTGACCTAGTTTCACAGTGGCCGCACACAGATGCTCTCCTTTTCAGGATTTGTTCCAGGTGTTTGTTTATCTGCAGACCACCCTACTTGCTGCTAAAAATACTCCTCCAAATCAGATGCACAACTGTGACTCTGTGAGACAGCCCAGAGTGCAAGCACTGGAGCCTCCCCCTCGGGCCTCTGCACTCAGGGACCACCGGGGAGCTGGGCACGGCCTTCCTGCCTGAAGACAGGCAGCACTGGTCACTCCCATAATCCCAAAGTGAATCCTTCCCTAAGATAGGTGCCTAACGTGCCTTAAGAAGGGCCTCTCAGTCTGTGTCTGACTGTGGACGGTGTTATATGGAACTCTTCAGTTGCAGCAGAGAAAACTCAACTCAGACTGAGTTACACACACACACACACACACACAAGTGTTGTCTCAATAAACAAAAATGTCAGGGATGGTTTCAGGCACAGCTGGATCCAGGTGCTCTATGGATCACCAGAATCTGGTCTTTTTCTGGCCTTCCTCTTTCAAGTTCTGTTTTCCTCTGGGTTGGCTTCATTCTCAAACAGGTTTACTCCTCATAATGTCAAGATGGCTGCAAGTAGCCTCAGGCTTACATCCTTTGCTCCAAGTTGAACCAAATGAGAGCTTCTTTTCTTTGCTAATTTTTTTTTTTTTTGCGGTATGCAGGCCTCTCACTGTTGTGGCCTCTCCCGTTACGGAGCACAGGCTCCGGATGCGCAGGCCCAGTGGCCATGGCTCAGGGGCCCAGCCGCTCCACGGCATGTGGGATCCTCCCGGACCGAGACACAAACCCGTGTCCCCTGCATCGGCAGGTGGACTCTCAACCACTGTGCCACCAGGGAAGCTCTGATCCTCCTTCTTGATGGGTGTGGGGAAAAACACATTCACCATCTTAATAGCCACATACCATGATGCCAAAGCTGTATTAATTTGCTCTAGTAAAGATACCATATATGGCACATTAGCTGAAACTGGGGCTATTACTTGATTAAATTTGTGCTAGTGTCTTTCCACCCACCATGATCCAGCTGATTTTTGCAGGGGCCAGACTGGTAAATTAAATGGGAATCTGATGGGGACCAGGACCCCTGCATCCTTTTAAGTCTTTGAAGGTGGCACTGATCTCTCCATACCCCTTCCTCAAAGGACCAGATAGATATAGAGAGAGATTCATATTTATAAAAATCTGTATAAAATATTTGTACTATCATGTCTTGGCAGGGCTGGGAAGATGCTGAAATTTTAGGAGCTTCCACTTGGTGTTTACAGACAAGAAACCAAGGTGATGGCTCTGTCAGTTGCCGAATGTACCTATTCACATTATACATTTGGAAACCAGAGAAACTACCAGTGGGTAGTTTCATGGACCCAAAGTCTCACTGTGAAACAGGCTTGCCCCAGGACTCCATTTATCACCTGACCCCGTATGTGTATACTAACAGTGTTGCTTTTCGCCTCTGAGTTTCAGTGTTAAGAGTGACCTTACCAAAAGCCCTTGGAATCTCTGGGTATCCCCCTGCCCCCGGTTACCTGAATTGATGGACATTGACCCTTGAGGAAGGATGACACTGGCTCAGCTGCTGCAGGATCCATCCTTACAAGACTTTTTCTCCAGGCAGCGGGTTCTGGGTCTGAGAAGTGGCTCAGGTCTGGAAACCGGCAGAGGGCCATGACTTTCTACAGAGGTGGCTGACCTCAGTCTTCTCACCCAACTTCAAGCTCTTGATTTTCCATTTTAAACAGTTACCCTTGTTGGCTGCCCATCCAGCACCATGTTCTGTGAGCCAGAAGGAGGAGGTGAAGGTCTGGAGTAGCAGGGGGAAGGTGTGGGAGTGGGATGTGTGCTGGGGAGAATTGAGGTAACTGATCACTAAAATAATTTGCACTGAGAGCATGAAGTCGCCTAGACCTGGTTCAGTCCTCACAGGATGGTCCTATAGCAAATTCACAAGTTCAGGCTGGAGGATGGAGTCAGAAGCCTGTCAGCAGCCTTTAAACAAAACAGGACAGCTTTAGAAGTCATTTTGAAAGTCTTTACATATGTTAATAGAAGGTCACCAAGAGGGTGTGTTTGGGTCATCAGGCCCAGGGCAAGTTCAGAGAAATCCTTGTTATGGGGTCAGGTTGGGTTAACTAGGTTTTGCGTCATCTCCTAAGAACCACTTTTGCTTCTACCTCAGCACCAGGAGAAATGACTCAGCACAGATCCAATTAATTTGGTAGAAGATACATGAAAACCTTGAGATTTATAGTTTGGCCTCTTACTATTCTAACGATGGTGTCCATTTTTTTTTCAGAACCACCTCTAGAGTCTAATATATGCGTTAAGCTTCCTTCCACCTTCTCGGGTGAAGATTAAAGCAAAGGTTGTTTTCCTCTCTTTTGGGGAGGAGGGCAGGTGTCATCCAACCAAAGTCCCTAGAAGAATTTTATCTTTGTTTCTTCAAAAAGCCTCCTTCAGGGCTTCCCTGGTGGCGCAATGGTTGAGAGTCCGCCTGCCGATGCAGGGGACACGGGTTCGTGCCCCGGTCCGGGAAAATCCCACATGCCGCGGAGCGGCTGGGCCCGTGAGCCATGGCCGCTGAGCCTGCGCATCCGGAGCCTGTGCTCTGCAATGGGAGAGGCCACAGCGGTGGAAGGCCCGCGTACCACAAAAAAAAAAAAAAAAGCCTCCTTCAAATGTAACCTAGGAATGGCACTCTCCTCCTTTTCTTTCCACCAGGGGAAGTTGGTCTTATTGTCTCTCAGGCTGGAAGGAGTTATCCTGGCCCACATGGGGCTTCCAGGGCAGACAAAAACCTGGGGCAGCTCCTTGCTAATCCAGGCAGTGGACAGGAAGTTGCAGCGAGGGATGCCTGTCAGCCTCAGCTCCGATGAAGTCCCCACCAGGTGTGACAGAAGTGGTCTTCATTCCTTTCCCAGCTGTCACCCACTTGCCATCCGCTCCAGAGCAAAGAGCCAGTGGGTGACAACGGGAAGAGGAGCGAGCTTTGTCACTGGGAGATGAGCGCTTTACTGGAGGGTCTGCTGGACCTCACGGAGCCACACAGAAGTATCAGCTATGTCTCCAGTGACATCATGACCGTCTCCTAATAGAAATTCTCAAATCCAACCTTCTTATAAAAGGCATTTACCAAAAGACAAATACTCTATGAATCCACCTGTATGAGTTACCTATAGTAGTCAGATTTATAACAACAGAAAGTAGAGTAGTGGTTACCAGGGCCTGGGGGGAGAGGAAATGAGAAGTTATTGTTTAATGGGTACAGAGCTTCAGTTTTACAAGATGAAAAAATTCTGGGGAGGTTGGGGAGGGATGAATAGGCAGAGGATTTGGGGGGTAGTGAAAATACTCTGCACGATACCCTACTGACTGACACACGTCATCATACATTCGTCCAAACCCATAGAATGTACAACACCAAGAGTGAACAGTGATGTAAACTACAGACTCTAGGTGATCATGGTTTGTCAGTATAGGTTCATTGATTGTAACAAATGTACCACTTTGGTGAGGGATGTTGATGAGGGAGGCTATGTACGTCTGGGGGCAGGGGTCTATGGAAATATCTGTATCTTCCCCTGAATTTTACTGCCAACCTAAAGCTGGCTCTAGAAAACTGTCTTAAGTTCTAAAAATCCTCCCCACCCCCACAAAGTTCTGGAGATCAGTTTTACAACAATGTGAATACATTTAACATTACTGTATGCTTAAAAATGCTTCTGATGGTAGATTTTATGTTATGTGTTTTTATCACAATAAAAAAAAATTTTTAAGTCGTTTAAACTTCACTTACTTCCAAACCCAGGTGGCTCCAGTTAATATACATATGCAGAGCGATATGTATGAACAAAGCTGTATGTTCAAGGCATGTCCATCTGCACACACTCCATATGGATGTACACACATACGTCCCATAATGCTTTCAGGAGAGTGGAGTTGTGAGCGCCCCAAAGCCAGATGGAGGAAAATTGTTTGGGACACTGGGAATCAGTGCTCCTGTGTTGGGAGTCATGAGAGTGCAGCTGTCTAGCTGAGCTCTGGGGCTGGAGTAGAGGGAGGTGGGACCCCCTAGAAGAGGATGGCAGAGACAGAAAGGAAGGGCCTTGCCCTTCGCGGAACCTTGCACCGAGCTGATCTCCCTGTGCTATGCGGCTGCTTCCCACTAGCTATCTAAACACGCTGATCTCCCTGTGCTATACCACATTTTATTTACAGCGCTGACCCTCCGCAGAGATTCGGAGGATGCCTCTGCAGTGTGAGCTTTTGTGCAGACTTGGATTATTAAGATGCAAATTAATGATCATAATGCCTGGCCCTTAAATGGCACCTCTTCCTGAAAGGCCTCAAAGAACTTTCCTATTTACTGGTCCATACAAAATGCTGCTTTGTCTAATAACACTGTGAGGTATAAACGGCCACAAACAAATATTAAAAGGAAAACATTTTAAATACAGTCACTATCGCAGGTGCGTTTGGGATGGGACATGTATTTGGTCGTATAAATTGTTATCAGCTAGGTTTTCCCTTCTTTTCTCCCCCCTTTTTTTTTTTTTCCGGTACGCGGGCCTCTCACTGTTGTGGTCTCTCCCGTTGCGGAGCACAGGCTCCGGACGCGCAGGCTCAGCGGCCATGGCTCACGGGCCTAGTCGTTTCGCGGCATGTGGGATCTTCCCAGACCGGGGCACGAACCCGTGTCCCCTGCATCGGCAGGCGGAGTCTCAACCACTGCGCCACCGGGGAAGCCCCTTTTCTCCCTTTTTAAGCCACCATAAAAACCCAGAGTAAGTTACCATGAAAATCTATAATAATGCTAATTTTGTTCCCATTTCCTGGCTTTTTCCACCAGACTTGAGGCTCTTTAATATGACTTAACATTTTTTTTTCCTATTAATAATACCCTTTCTCTTGGGCTCTTTTGAAGTTGTATTAGTATTTCGCTCTATGACTGACTGCGGCATATTTGCTGTTTAAGATCAACCCTTAATGCATGAAAGCACATTCCCAAGGGCCACGCTGTCCACCCTGAAGTTTAAAAGCTTCCCCAAATGAGTGGGGATGCATCATTCTGAATGGAAACTTTGGGGGCAACTTGCCCTGAGACCTCCTTGGGGACAGGCAGATCTGGAGTGGGGGTCATATGTAAATGACGAAGCCTGAGTCTCATCTGTCACTCGCTGCCTGCCGTCCTGGTCACCGTCCAGGCACAAGTGGTACCCACACATGGGGAAATCATCCACTGTGGGCAACAATTTCCTGCACACTCCTGCCCATCTCTCCCCCTCCTCCCCAGCATGGGAACAGCTGCTTTTTCTCCAGAAGGGGTTTCTGAGGGAACACAGATGCTGCTGAGGTGAGGTGTCCAGGGAATCTGAGTCCTTGAAGGCTGGATGTGAGAAACACAGGGAGCATCTAACTAAGAAGTGAGAATTCTATCAACTCCTTGTGGCAACTTTCATCTGGTCCTGCTCTTCAGAGGCTCTGAAGGATCATTATGTGTGCCTTAGACCCACCCCAAATTGAGAAACAAGTTTGTTACCTTAATAAACACATCTAGTTTGGTGGGGGAAAAAAATCTGTTTATTGAATAAATGAATGAGCAAATGAAAAATAAAGGAACGCTTTGCATTAAGCCTCACCACAACCCTCAGAGGGGAACACTATCAGTATGCCCATTTTATAGATGAGAAAACTAAGGACCTGAGAGAGAGTGAGCTCTTGCCAAAATCACGGAGCTGGCTTGCGGCAGAGCTGAGATTCCAATCTTTGCCTTAGGCTGGGAAGCTCCACTTTCCCTTCCAACCCTGTGCTCAAGCTTATGGGCCAAATTTCCACCTCCAAGTCCACTTGACTCGGGGACCATCTTGAAGCATTTTTAGGACTTGGCAATCAATAAATGAAAATAGTCTAGTGGCGTGGAGTAACAATAATTAATATTTGTATAGCGCTTACACGGTGTGGGCACTGAGTGCTTGTGTACATTAATTAATTAAATCTTCACAGCCCGCTTCTGAGGAATGGCTAGAATTCACCTTTACATGTGAGGAGACTGAAGACAATAAATGGCTTGTCCGCAAGAGGCAAAGACTGGCTTGGGAGCCGGGCAGTTTAGCTCTGGACCTCGTGCTCACCAACTGTGCTGTTGGATGTAATGGAGAGAGGCGCTCCTGCATCTTCCCTCCGCCCCCTCGTGGGACGGAGGGAGGTGAGGACCCGTCCTGCCTCTTCCCAGCAAGATGAAAGCTCTCCCTCTTCACTTTGCCAGGTGAGGAGGAACCACGGCAGAGGAATGGCCCTGACATACACACGGTGCCTTCAGCCACGTACCACTCACATGAACCTGGCTCTCTGGTCCTCGGCACAGCCCATGGACTCTGCAGCCCATCATTCTGTTCACAATCACCTCTGCCACTCCCTCTGTGGTCCTGCAGGTTTCTAAAGCAACCATTCACCTAAGCCAAGAGCCCCAGGGAGTCCGTGCTTGGATCTCTGATAGCTTCTTGAGGAGAAAAGCTCATCTGTCTCATCCCTCTGCCTCTGCCCTCTTCTCTCAGAAGGATTTGGGTCCTAACAGCAGGATTGACTCTTCTTGCTTGGAGGTGGGGCCTCCCTTTGACCTCGGGGGACTTTCTCAACCTCAGTGCAGACAGGGATGAGAATCTGAATCTTCAACATTCGCCTCGTGTGTTTTCAGAATGTGTGTGAGCCCTTGAGACCAGGCATCACGCCCTGTTTATCTCTTAACCTCAGAACCTAGCACAAAATCTGCCTCACTGAGGTGTCCTACTGACGATAGCTGAATACATGAATAAATGAATATAGGAGCTCAGCAGATTTTGATTACGTCGGTGTCTGGTGAGAGCCCTCTTCCTGGCTTGCAGATGGCTACCTCTTCTTATGTCCCCAAGGTGGTGGAGAACAGAGACAGAAATCCTGTGTCTCCCCCTCTTTTTATAAGGACACTAATCCCATTCATGAAGGTTCCTAGTGACCTAATCAGCTCACAAAGACCCCACCTCCAAACATCATCACATTGGGGATTGGATCTCAACACATGAATCTTGGGGGATCACAAATGTTCAATCTGTAGCAGCTGGAGTATGCATCTGGAGAAGCAAATCAAACATTCAGCCCCATAAGGTGAATTCATTGATAAAAAGCCTCCTACTATTAAAAAGACAAAACAAAACTTTGAAATCCCTTACTCTGATCCTTCCCCCTATTTCACAAGTAAGGAAACTGAGGTAGAAAATCAGGTCTTGAATTGATCCACATTGCAAACCTAGAACCCTAGCCACCTGATTGCAAATTCCTAATTTGTCTTCAAAATATCCTCCTAGGGCTTCCCTGGTGGCGCAGTGGTTGGGGGTCCGCCTGCCGATGCGGGGGCTGCGGGTTCGTGCCCCGGTGCGGGAGGATCCCGCGTGCCGCGGAGCGGCTGGGCCCGTGATCCATGGCCGCTGGGCCTGCGCGTCCGGAGCCTGTGCTCCGCAGTGGGAGAGGCCGCAGCAGTGAGAGGCCCGCGTACCCAAAAAAAAAAAAAAAAAAAAAGAATATCCTTCTAGCTTTTCCTTGGGGACATACTTCAGAGTCACACGCTCCTCTAAGCATTGGCGTTCACAACCACTTGATGATTTTTCGCAATAGGTCTCTTAAATCACCAGCTGTAACTCACTGCCTGGCCACTCTGATGCCTCTGAATTCACAGTTCCAGTTAAAGTCACATCCATGAAGGGGCAGGGAACGAACAGCTCTCCAGTCCCCTCAAACCCCCAAATTGATTTGGTACTCGAAGTCACTGTTATATTTTGTACTGAGTCTTCTGAATCAGTTCACTGAATTTTAGCTAGAGCTACATAAAATCCTCTCCAGTGAAATTATTTGGCCGTATTGCCAATGATTCTGCCATGATCTATCAATGCCACTAACTACCAGCAATAAAGAAAAGAAAAAATCCATCCGCCGCGCCTTCTCTTTTCATTATAATGAATTTTCTAAACTCAGAATTGAACCTTGGGAGGCACTGTACTGGCTTTTTAATTTTTAAAAGGTAGCGTTTTGTATTTTTATATGAAACCCGTGAGACGGATGGTGGCAAATTTTGAAGATTTCCTATGATGTAGAAAAGTTGCTGGGGAGATTCAGGAAAGCTTGGCTTGTATTTCTTGGGAGGAAAGGACAGACCTGGGGGAGGGCTCATTGGAGTCCAGTCTGATGTGAACACCTGTGATTTAGTGCAGGGCAGGAGGAAGGCATTTGGGAAGCAAAGAGCAGATACGGAAACGCAGCTGGGATTATTTTAATGCATTAGTGCATTGATATGGGGGAAGTTGGCATAATGTATCCAATGCTTGTGACTATATATATTATTGTCCTTCTCAGGAACCTGAATTCCAGGTCAGAGAGGAAGCTATTGACAAAGTAGCTTAGGTGGAGGAAGCAGGTGGCATCACAAAGAGGAAATGATTCACAGTTCAGGGAGGAAAAGCTGTGAGTACATGTGAATACATAGGCACTACAAATAATTGTCTAGTAAAAATCAAGTCAGACTCTGAGAATGTATCTGGAGTTAACATAAATGAGATTTTAAAGACAAATCTTAAGGCTGATAATGAAGTTGGAGTTAATATTAACTTGCCCAAAAAGGTGGCAGAGAGAAAACTCTCACCCGTTACCAGGATAAAGTGGCCACATGTTCACCAGGACTGTGGTCTTTTTAGACAGCCGTTTGATATACATTTTCCTTCCTTAGGGGAAATTGTTTTAGTTAACTGAGATTTTATCCTCTCATTATCTATATAATGAAATATACAATGGCATTTTAACCAATGGAAAGTCAAGCAAAAAGACTTAAAGAAAAAAGAAAAGAAAAAACTTCAGAAATGTTGCAGGGGAAAAACCCAAGATTTTTTTTTTTTTTTTTTACGGTACGCGGGCATCTCCCTGTTGTGGCCTCTCCCGTTGCGGAGCACAGGCTCCAGACGCGCAGGCGCAGTGGTCATGGCTCATGGGCCCAGCCGCTCCGCGGCATGTGGGATCTTCGCGGACTGGGGCACGAACCCGTGTCCCCTGCATAGGCAGGCGGACTGTCAACCACTGCGCCACCAGGGAAGCCCCAACCCCAAGATTTTTTAATTGAAAAAGTGTATGTTTGAATGATAGGAAATTTGAAGTAAAAAATCAAGTCCTCATTTCTCTTCAACTCAGCTAATGTAGACCCTTCAAGGACACGTATGAAGACAATAGATACTCTGTATTAGTTTAGGTTCTTTGGTTGCAAGCAACAGAAACTAACTTGATAATTTAACTAAAAGGGATTTACTGGAAGGATACTGGGGACTCCCAGAATCTCCAGGAGGCTGGAGAACTAGCCTAAAAATGGGCAGGATTCATCTGGAGAGCCAGGCAGCAAAACGATGACACCATCTCATAGAGGTGCCTGGTCACTGGGCTGGGAATAAATGCTGTATGATTGTGCCTGCATCTCTTGTTTACAACCCAAAGTCCAAGAAAAGAGCCAAGCACAGATCATGTGCCAAGCTCTGACTGTATTAGGTCCGGGACAAAAAGGACCCAGCTTCAGAGTAAAGCCTCCTAGAATGACCATTTCAGTGACAATTCCCCAAAAGAAATGTAAGGTGCATTGGGGCAACCCCAAAACAGCACAGGTCCACTACAGAAGCCAAAAGAAAACAAGTTAGAACTTCCCTTTTCTCAAAAATATTTTATCATTCAAATTCTTCTATACTTTCCTTTGGAAAGGGACTTGGCCTTCCTTCGTTTTTCCCTAGAACAGTAATTTTCAAGTTGTGATCCCCAGACCAACAGCATCAGCACTACTTGGTGTGTCAGTTTCCCAGGGCTGCTGTAACAAATTACCACAAACTGAGGTGGCTTAAAGAACAGAGGGTTATTCTCTTACGGTTCTGGAAGCTCAAGTCTGAAATCAAGGTTTTGGCAGAACCATGCCCCCTCTGAAGCCTCTAAGGAAAAAAATCCTTCTTTGTCTCTTCCTAGTTTCTAGTGTTTGCTGGCTGTCCTTGGTGTTCCTTGGCTTGTAGATGTATCACTTCGATCTCTGCCTTCACCACCACATGGCTTTCTCCCTGTGTGTCTCTGTGTCCCTTCTCCTTTTACAAGGACACCAGTCATATTGGATTTAGGTCCCAGCCTAATCTAGTAGGACATCGTCATCACTAATTATTACACTTGCAAAGACCCTACTTCCAAATAAGGTCACTTTCTGAAATTCTGGGTGGCTATGAGTTAGGGGTGGGGGCGGTGATGGGACACACTCTTCAACTCTGAAGATCTGGGAAAAAATGCAAATTCTCAGGCCCCACTCTAGACCTACTGAGTCATCAACTTTCTGAGTGGAGCCCAGGAATCTGTGTTTAAACAAGACCTCCAGGGGATTAGAAGAGCCCTCTAGTGTAAGGACCATTGTCCTGGAAGGAGCTGCACATACATCTCCCAAATTCAGCATTCATCCACACAGAAAACACGGAAAGTTATCATTTTAAGGAGAAGGGAGTGTCTGATGGGAAGGAGAATGAGGTAGTAGGGTAGCAGGGGAGTAGGAATGTGGGGCTTGACTTTGAGTCACGAGTAGACCTGCACTTGAACTCTGACAACATTGCCAATGGTTGTAAGCTACTGTGTATTTATACTTACCCAAAATAACCACCTTCATAGCCATCATTATCATCATCCACTCAAGTCATATATGGCAGAAAACAAAAGTCATCACATAAAAGCTCTCAAAATTTGTTTATTAAAGTCAAAGGATGGTCCTTTGACCTTGGCAACCGATTTCATTTGTTGAAACTATATTTTTAGTCCTTAATGTTGCTTCTTTCTTCCAAAGAAATGAAGGCTTTTCTTAATAACCAAAAGAAAAAGAAATAATATTCTCTCTTAAGGTTTCTGAACTCTTATTCCTCTGATTAGGGCTCTCTGTCGTTTCTCTTTAATGCCAGTAATTGATGTGTGGTATAGACTCATTCTCAGGGGTTGGCTGAATTGAATTTATGTGATGTGGAGGTCTTGGCTATTTCCTTGTGATTAAACTTTTATGCTACTTATCAGTCAATCTATCAGTCAAAAAGAAATTTCAAGCATATTCTCTGTGCTCCAACACTGTGTTAAGTATTTTTGGAAAGGAATAAGAAGGTACATACAAAAACGTAAAATACCCCCCTTTACACATCACGTCCCCTAACCCCACCCACACACAGACCTATAATCCTTAAGGAGGCAGTGTAGTATTTAGGAAAGAGTGTGAATTTGGGGTTTGAAGACCTTGGCTGTAGTGCTAACCTCCTCCTTCCTGCTCCGGAACAGCCTGTCGGCAGGGACATCTACTACGCGCTGAATGCCAGGTGTGCCTCCAGATGTCCCTGCCCCCTTCCAGTTAAACAGAGTCACATGACTAATTCTGGCCAAAAGGTGTGAGCAGAAGGGATGTTTGTCATTTCCAGGCCAGAGCGTTGAGAAGCCAGTGTGTGCCCCTCCAGCTTTTTCCTTCCTCTTCTGCAGCAAGCTCTGAAGCCATATATTGAGGCAGTGTGACCAGTACAACCTCTATCAGCCTGAATCTCTGATGACCAAATAGAGCAGAGCCTCCTGCTTACTTACAAAGACTGAAAAAGAAATAAGTCATTGTTGGTTAAGCCCCTGAGATATGGGGTTTTGATATGTTATCGTAGCATGGCCTAGTCGATCCTGACAAATAGAGCCTCTGATCTAAATTTGATCAATAGGTTACTCTCCCAGAACTTTGAGTCTTGAGTGCCTTTATACGTGAATGATGCTGAGAGAACATTCATGGCAACCATGATGTGTCCATTAGAGTGTTCCTGCTACAAAACTGATACCACAGCACCCCATGTCCATCAATCCAGGCTTCTATTTATTCCTGCCCATCTCCCAGCCAGGCTCTCTAGATTTTTGTCAATTCTGAGGGTCTCTTGATATCCCTCCAGTAAGTTCACCTTTGCTTTATTTAGTCAAGGTCTGTTTCTTTTGGCCTTCTAAGGCTCCTCCCCTTGGCTTTGGCACCACTGATAATGGGACTGAAAAGAGGTCCACCTGTGCCCTTGTTGAGACTCAGCACTCCTCTGCTATGAGCACTGCCCACCCCACACCAAAGATGACCTCAGAGACCAAGCCCCAGAAAGAGCCTGAAATTAAAACTGATTATCCTTTACCCCCCAGGAGACCATCAGGACCCATCTCATTACCTCAGACACCGCAAAAGAGTTCCAGCCTCCCAGGCCATCCCTCAATGATCTGATTCCCAAACAGCTCTGGGTATTTCCTGACGTGACTCAAGCTGCCAACCTTTCCCAACCTCCAGGTTCTCCTAGCGTGCCTCTCAAACTCACGCGTGATCAGCAGCAAAACCCCACTATCCTTAGCCTCTTCCCTTGTTAAAGGCTGCCTTTCCCAGAGAATGTGGTCTCCCTGAAGCCCTCTGCCATCACCACTGGCT
The DNA here is from genome assembly GCF_003031525.2 of Neophocaena asiaeorientalis asiaeorientalis. Classification (NCBI taxonomy): domain Eukaryota; kingdom Metazoa; phylum Chordata; class Mammalia; order Artiodactyla; family Phocoenidae; genus Neophocaena; species Neophocaena asiaeorientalis. The sequence continues at coordinate 2,364,177 of NW_020173231.1, read as the reverse complement.
TTCTTCTGGAGGCGTGGGGTATCTCCTCACTTCTCCTTCTAGACTACTACTTCCCATCCTACCTCGTCTCCCTCTCCTGAAAAGCTTTTTACTCACTGGAAGCACATCTACCCACTACTTTGCTATTGCACTTTCTACCAGCCTCCAAGGCATACCTCCTCATGCAGTGAAGAGTTCAACTAGCTTGGTTCCTTGTATTTTCTCTCTACCACTACTTGTCAGCATTCTCAGAGGCTTTGGTACTAATGTAGATAGCTCATCCAACACTCTGGCCTCTCAGTTCTATCTTCCAGTCGTCTTTTTTCTCATCCCATCTCAGCTACCCATTCCCAGAATCACGTGGCAGATCTTGACGTGATCAATAACTCCACCTCCAAAATCTCTATTTCAAGAATCTCTATCTCTAAATCTCCAATGCCCACTCTCTGATTACCTCCTTCCATCTTTCCAGCTCACCCTCTATCATCCTCACTCCAACCAAAACCTTCATTTCCATTGGACACTTTCTAGTTCCTCACTCTGTGATAGATTGAGTGTGTCCTCCCCAAATTCATATGTTGAAACCTATTCCCCAGTGTGATGGTATTAGGAGGTGGGGCTTTTGGAAGGTGATTAGGTCATGAAGGCAGAGTTCTCATGAATGGGATTAGAGCTCTTATAAAAGAGACCCCAGAGAGTTCTTTTGTTCCCTTTCCACCATGTAAGGACACAGGGAGAAGATGGCCATCTATGGACCAGGAAGTGGGCTCTCACCAGACACTAAATCTGCCAGCACCTTGATCTTGGACTTCCCAACCTCCAGAACTATGAGAAATAAACTGTGTTATTTACAAGCTGCACAGTCTACAGTATTTTGTTATACCATACTTTTATGTATTTTGTTATAGTAGCCTGAACAGACTAAGACACTGCTTGTCTTCTTCATAGCAATTATTTCAGTAAGAAATTACACAATTATTACTTTATCTGTCTGTTGTTTATTATCAGGCTCTCCCTCAGAATATAAACTCTATGAGGAAAAGGGCTTTGTTCTTTTTTGTTCACCACAGCATTCCCGGTGCTTGGAACAATCCCTGGTCTATTTCAGGACTCAACAAATATTTGTTGAATAAATGAATATACCAAGAACCTGACTGTAGTGATAACCCTGACAGCTGGTGGTTTTTTTTTTCTTTTTTGTATTGCGACTGCCTGACTTAAGCTTTGATTGCCGAGGCATCCACTTCAAAGAGGTGACCACTTCTAAGACGTGACCTCTAATAACACATTGCCAGCCGTGGACTTGATAAAGAGGTAGGCCACCTCCCCACACTGAGGTTCCTTTGCTTTAGAGATCTTGACTGGTTTTCATAACCGACCATTTGGGCCGCTTGTTTTTCTTCTCTTCCCATGCTCTAAATTCCCATGCTTATGTTTTAGATTCACCAATAAAGAGTGAGTCTTCAAAACCCTAGGCCACCACCCTTGACCCCAGTAAAGAGTCAGAACCCCAGGCCAGCGCTCACTTTCTCTCTCTCTCTCTTTCTCTCTTTACCCCAGACCTCACTGTGTGGCCCCAGCTGTACTGTATACTTTCTAGGTCCTGTAAGTAATAAATCTTTATTTTTTTCAGTTTCCTGATGGTTATTGCTGAAGAGCATCTTGCAATTATAATAAGAACCACAAGGGCTGGTCCAACCACAACACTGGTTATTGACAGGCTGAGATGGACACAGAACGCTGATACATCAGCCTTCCTTTTCCCCAAAAATTATATCCATCTTCATGGAAACATTTTCTTTTAAATCCCTACAGCCAATGACATTTGCCTTTTAAACCGGAGATCTCTATCAGGTTACTATTAAAATATCAGGAATTTTTTTTAGTCCAGAAAAGACATTAAATGGTCTGCAGTGCATCTTAAGATGACTTGGGCATTAATACCATTCACTGGATAGTGCAGAACAAACCCGTGGGTGGTTTAATGACAAAGTACCACTTAGTCCCCTATTTTCCCAGGATAGACTTCTGGTGCCACCAACCCCTCCCATTTAAATACATACAAGTCCCCACTTACAGGATAAAATATCCAAGCAGGGACTGATAGTTCCTTACTAATTCCTGAGGTCCCACCAACTTTACCATCAAAACATGAGAACAGTCCCTCTCTGTTAGTCACTGAAGATCCTTTTCTAGCGATTTTCCTCCCTGACCCACGGGCCCTCACCGTGCATGACATCGGACGCTGTCTCATTGGGGAATGCCTTCCTCTGGAATAGGTTTTACTGTGGTTTCTTTCATGCCTGGTTGGAACACAGAGTCATAATTAGAATGAGGCTCTTCTCCCAGCTCACTGCTCTGATGCTTCGAAATTGGTTCACACAATCCTATTTCTTTCTAAATGAACAAGATCTTTGCCTTTCTGATTGTAGACGTGTGAGATTGATCGAGGGTCCCTGCCACTTCCCTCTGATGAACATTTTCCCCCGTGTTTTCAGGTACTCTGCCCTATACATTTCATTTGGGGAGCCACATTGCTTGGCTGTAATTTAATTTTTCTAAATTTAGTTTGTAGAAGGTTCACGGCCAGTGGAAGGGGATTACAGTTTACCGGGAATCCACATTTGAGCAAAGGAAAGTCCCCTCTGGGGATGCAGATTTATTTACGGGGTTTGGGGGCTCAAATGAGGACCACATAGACTGAGGAGCCACCCTCCCTGCAGCAATGTAACAGTCTCTTAAGCACAAAATCAAACACAACATAAATAAAGTGGCTCGAGTCTTTCCTGAGTGTCTTACCTTAACTTCTTCTGCCTTCTGTCTTGCTGTCCCCAAAGACCCCCTTCTATCTTCTTGAAAACCTGTAGCTGTTTAAGGAGAAACAACTGAATCTCCTAAGATGCTTCCTGATAACCTTAGAAGCAATCCAGCAATGCAGAAAGTGGAACTACTAAAAGTGGACGTGTTGAAGTAAACTGGCTGGGCTAGAATTCTGTTAGAATACTTAGTCTTTCTGTGCTTTAGTTTCCTTACTCGTAAATCAGAGACAGTAAGAGTAGCTACCTCATAGGGTTATTATGGGGATTTAAATGAGTTAAGAAATGTCAAGAGGAGAGTGTCTGACATGTAGTCGGTGATTTCTATTTTATATAGATATGGATGTGGATATACGTGTGAGTATCCATACAACGTAGAAAATACTTATTACAAGAAAGGGACACATATAGCACTCTCAGAATTCAGAGGCAGGAGACGTTGTTTGCAGACGGAGGGAACCAGGGAGGCTTCCTGGAAGAATGGCAAAGACATTAACGTTCACTCAGTATTACATTTGCTTTATCTACTTTCCCGCTCTTTTGTCAGGGTCACATGAGAAGTCGAGATATGTGTGAAAATGCTGGGCTTATTTGGTCCCTCCTCTCCTGCTGCAGTGAAAGAGAAGGCCACCCATCCCAGATGCTGAAGCTATAAATGGTGGAAAGGCCATCTGTCTGGGTACCTGAGGGCTGGTGGGGAGTAGGGATGCCTCCCCCAACCCAAACACTCATACACAGCCCCCATAATGGATGTGTGGCATGAAGAAAATAGAAACCTTTTATATGCTGAGCCATTGGGACTTGGTGCTTAGTTTGTCACTCTAGTGTAACCTAATCTGTCTTCACTAAGGTTTTATAGATACATATATATATCCTTATATAATAGATATAAATGTTTATTAACCTTATGCATATAACCTTATACACATAACGTCATACATATACGATGGCACTGAGCCCAAGAAAAAGAATGGAAACAGGGCAAAGTACAGCTTATTGGACAAATATTTGTTTGACTGGAAAGAAAAACTGGGGTCAGATCATGGAGGGCCTTAAATTCCAGGCTAAAGAGTTCAGACTTTAATCCATAAGGCAACAGGGAACAATGAAGTCTGTTTCCTGGGATAATTACATTGGGCAGATAGTAGCAGAGAGAGCTCTTTGAAGAGCAAGAGGCTTTCATGAAGTCCAATAGTTTCAGGTGGTACCTGCCAGAGGTTCCTCCCTTTCCCAAATACTAGACATTTGTTCTGTAAGTCAATACCAAAAAGAATTGGGTTTTATGATCTCTAAGACGGAATTTTTTTTTTTTGCGGTACGCGGACCTCTCACTGTTGTGGCCTCTCCCGTTGCAGAGCACAGGCTCCAGACGTGCAGGCTCAGTGGCCATGGCTCACGGGCCCAGCCGCTCCATGGCATGTGGGATCTTCCCGGACCGGGGCACGAACCTGTGTCCCCTGCATCAGCAGGCGGACTCTCAGCCACTGCACCACCAGAGAAGCCCTAAGACAGAAATTTTTTATCATGATTCCTCACCCATCTCCATAAACTCTCCCTGTCCACAGTAGAAGGAACCCTCTTTGCGTTTGCTATCCAAACTGGGACAACATCTCAGTATGACAGCTTCTAGGAAGAGTGACCCCAAACCGTCATGCTTCGCTTCATTGGGTAGGAGCATTGCTGAGTGAGCACATGTCTGGAAATGGAGTGGTCTTTAAATACCTCCCTCCACAACCAAACTTAAGAGGGGACATATTTGTGCCCAAAGTGGGAAACCAAGTTGCTTAAGTGCCACCAAGAATCATGGTTTTTGTACTTTTTTTCTAGAAACACTAAAACCTATTACATTGGTTAAGGTAATCCTAGCTACTATAACAAATAAACCCCAAACCGAGTAATGGCTCAAATATGGTTGACATTTATTTCTTACACAAAATCCCAAAGCGGTGTTCCTGACTGGTAGGGAGACTTCTCTCCACGTAATGATTCAAGAACCCAGGCTCCTTCTAAATTGTGGCTTTGTGATAAACAAGCTGGTTTCCGAGGTCACTGTGCTAATCTGTATCAAGCTGGCAGAAGGGGAAAGAGAACGGAGGGTCATACGTGGAGGTTTAGTGGGCCACGTCTTGAAGTGGTACACAGCATTTCTGCTCACATTACACTGACCAGAACTTAGTAATCGGGTTTCTTCTAACTGCAAAATAGGCAGGTAAATGTCATTGACCTGTGTGTCCAGGAAGGAGAGGAAAGATGTTTGGGGAATAATAGCAGGCTCTGTCACAGCTGGCGTTGCTCCCCCCAAGACCTTTCCTCTTGACTTATGTCTATTAAAAGAGTGAGTTAGTAAACTTCTGGTTTCTCATTCTTTCAACAGACATTTATGGAACACCTACTCTGTTCAAAGCACATGCTTGGTGGCTTGGGCAAGGGAGAAGAATGCAAAGAATGTCTTTCAAAGAGTTAATAATCTTTGCAGAGAAGAATGCAATGAATGCCTTTCAAGGAGTCAATAATCTAGTAGAAGGAAAAAACTATATCTATATCTATCTATCTTCTATCTATCTATCTAGCTAGCTAGCTCTATCTGTCTATCTGTCTATCTATCTATGTATCCATCTATCTATCTATCAATATCTATGGCATACAATGACAAAAGCTCCAAGAGAGGTTCAGATAGGGCTTTTTGGGTGTTCAGAAGAGGAGACAGATGGAGGAGTCTGTGATGGGAGTGGAATACTACAGGCGAAGCAGAAGCAGAGTCACAGAGGTAGGTGATCAGGGAGTCTTTATGGTAGGAAGTCAGAGATTCAGTTTGACTGCGCTGAAGGGTGTAAGAAGACGAGAGAGCAAGTTTCAGCTGCATAAGTTTCTTGGGGTCCAAGAATGCCCTCTAATTCTCACTAATCACATACAATCATGTGCATTTCTGAGAGAGGCTACTCAATCACCTATCTTCACAGTTTCTATTTTTTCCCCATTTATTTTTCATTAAGCAGGTACCCTGCTTCCTTTCCACTTCAAATAATTATAAAGATGATTATGGAAATGATAGCAGTGGTGGGGCTAATGATTAGGAGGGAGAAGAGATTCTGTAAAATTTCCTAATCTACCCAGAAATTTTTCCGTCTCACTCTAAGAAGAATCCTTGAGATCATCATTCATGAACTGCCGTGGGCCGATTTCCGCTCCCTGGGAGCCCACATGAGAAAAAGTGCAGCAGATTCTGGACTGCTTTTGAGCGTCAGCAGAGCAGGGCTGCTTGGCAATCCATTTGGAGAACACAGAGGTCACAAAACGGCATACTCAGGTCAGGTCTGAATGGGACCAAACATCTTCACGTCTGATGGGACTGAAAACCACTGCTGTTGAGACTGGTTTCCTCCACCATCAGCCTTTCAAAAAAGCACCAGAGTGCTATGCTAATAAGGGTGCTTATTCATTTAAACTAGGCAGGCAGACCAGCTAAGTGCATGACACTGTAGCTACCTGGAAGATGACGCTTAGCAATAATTCAAGATCATTTCCGTTGACCACAAATGTCACCTAACAAAAGGGTGTCTGCTGAAATAGAGTTACAGATGTAGAAGACAAACCTATGGTTACCAGGGGGGAAGAGGGGGGAGGGATAAATTGGGAGATTGGGATTGACATATATACACTACTATATATAAAATAGATAACTAATAAGGACCTACTGTATAGCGCAGGAACTCCACTCAATACTCTGTAATGGCCTGTATGGGAAAAGAATCTTAAAAAAAGTGGATATAGGTGTATGTATAACTGATTCACTTTGCTGTACACCTGAAACTGACACAACATTGTAAGTCAACTATATTCCAATTTTAAAAAAGGGTGTTTGCTGTCCAGGCTGCTATGTGTAGAGCAACCTATTCCTCTTGTTCTTTGCCTTCCTCGCCTTCTAGACTCAGTTCAGCTCCCAGACACATTAGGGAATGACAGGAAAACATCTCTATTCTGTGAAGACCATGGCGCATCTGTATGAGTTTTCTGGGGCTGCCACAACAAAGTACCACTAACTGGGGGACTGAAAACCACAGCAATTTATTCTCTCACAGTTTTGGAAGAGCATTCAAAGCAGAAGGAACAAAAATGCCAAGGCGCTGAGGTGGGAGCGTGCCTGGCCAGGGTGATTGGAGCAGAGAAAGAGAATAAGAGCAGTGAGAGCTGAGGTGAGAGTTCTGCGTTGCTCAGTACTGGTCAGGTTCCCACACGGGCAGTGATAAGGAGTCAGGGAGTTCATTAAGAAAGGGAGAGAAATTCAGGACGTCAAGGCAAAGCCTCCTTTCTTTACACATAGAATCCACTCTGTTGGAATTCCTAGGCATCCTTCCAAACCAGCCTGTGCCCACCTCCCCTGATTCTGCCCCCTCCCCACTTCTCTTCCATCACCTCCTCCTTGCTGGGTATCTGCCCCATCTACACACAGGACACCTCTTGATCTCTTTTATACCAAACCATCCAAGGCACACATGTCTAGAAAAGCACCTAGCATGTTGCTATAGACACATTAAGCACTGAATGGTGTTTCCCTTCTTACCACAGCTGTAGGGATTTTCACTGCAAATCAAATTGGAACTGAGTTTTCAGAGAAGGTCTTCTGTGCAGAGAAGTTTATGTGCAAAGACATAAAGATGTAACAGCATCCTTACAAAGAGCTCTCTTGCTAATGATAAGTCGTAGGCAGGAATGCATTCCTGACATGTTCAGCTTCTCAGACCAGAGATAGAATATGATCAAGGGGGGAAAGGGGTGAGCGGTTCTATGAGGATCTTTGGTTCCATTCTTCTTCCAGATGAAATCTGTATTCATGGGGCAAAAGGAAGAAATTCACATAGAGTAAAATAGACCTCATGGATGTCCACAGGTGTATGTGCCCTGACTTTTGTCCAAGCCAAGTCTTAGCTATGGAAAATGTACCTTTTCTATAAAGGATCTAAGGAATCCTAAAGGGCTCCAAGGGGATATAGGAAAGTTTGTGTATGTGAGTGTGTGCATGTGGAGAGAGGAGAGACTGAGTTCTTGTGTGTTGGAGATCAGGGGACGGATGAGGTTGGGGGAGGCGGGCAGGGAGGTTGGGTCAAGACAGTTTAACAGGCATTTGACTGCTTAGCCAAATATAGAAGCGGTACCTAGAGAATGACGTCATTATACGGGAAGGGGATTGTTTATAAGTGGAACACTTCAGACTAGGAGGTTTCAGCACCTGCTTTAATCAACCTTACTACTACTTTTATGATGATTTACACTTACAGAAGTTTGAGTAGTTTTCTCGAGTTCCTTCCCTTTGCTTATAGTTTGGAATTTTTCCATGTTTTTGGACCCAAATAAATGCAGCTGTTTGCTCTGTGAGAGCTGTGGAAAACATATATTTATGCTGCATTTGTGATATAGAGAATGTTCAATTGAGACTGAATTTGGCGTCCTGCCTTATGTTTCAACTTTTCTTTTAAAGAACATAAGGACCTTCATTCATGCAAATAATGCTATTGACTCATTAGCATGGTACAGCAAAAGAACGGGGGTCTGGGCTTAAAAACCGTGTTTCAGTTCTGCTGCATCAGGAATGACCTTTCTGGATGGCAGATTACATTTTCAAAAGATGGCCTCAAAAATCTCACATCCCATGTACTCTTTTACAATGTGTCCTTGACACTCTCCCATCAAGAGGAAGAGTCTATGTCCCTTCCTTTAGAAACCAAATGGGCTGTGACTTCCTTATAACCAATGGAATGTGGCAGAAGTGCCCATACATGACTTGTGAAGCTGTGTCATAAAAGGCAGTGCAGCTCCTGCCTGTTCACCAGAGAATTTGTACCTGGAGCCAGGCTGCCACGTAAGAAGTTGACTATCCTAAGGCTGCCATGCTGTGAGGGAGCTAAGCAGTGTGCAGTAGCCACACGTGGGCCCTCCAGTTAAAAGTCCTGGTCTTTGGGCTTCCCTGGTGGTGCAGTGGTTGAGTTCCCCAAAAAAAAAAAAAAAAAAGTCCTGGTCTTTGAGTTCTTCCAGCCCAGGTGACAGACATATGATTGAAGAAGCCTGCAGATGATACAAACTCCCAGTCATGGAGTAACTCCCAACCTTCAAGTATTTCCAGTTAGGGCTCCAGACATGCAGGAGACAAGCTATCCCTGCCATGCCCTTTCTGAATTCCTGACTCAAATTATCTGTTGGCGTAGTATTTTATGCCACTAAATTTGGAAGTAATAGGGATAGAATTGGCATCAATAGAAACAGAAAATTTGGAATCTGGAAATGGGGGCTACTGTAACAAAAAACTAAAATCTGTGGCATTATCTTTGGGACCCAGTGGCAGATGGGTCCCAGGAGCCCCTTGTGAAGGCAGTTAGGGCAAGCTGGAAGGGCCTCAAGGAGAGCACTGATGAGGGTTTAAAGGAAAATGAGGGACATGTTATCAGAAACTGAAGGAAAGGACATCCTTGTTATGTAGTGGAAGAATTTCAGCAAAACTGTTCCCTGTGATAATGTATAAAGCAAAAAATATATCTAGTAAATTGACTTCCAGGCAGCGTACTGAGGGTGCTGCCTGACTTCTTCTAGTTGATGATAACAAAATGAGAGAGGAGTGAGATAGGCTAAAGAATAAATTCTTAAGTTTTCAAGTGTAATTTGGAGACTATATAGAGGTCCCAGAATAGTCTCTTCAGCTAGAAAGTATCTCAAAGTAAGAAGTGGCTTCTGGGACAATATAGATTCAAGATGTGGCTGTAAGATCCTTTGTTTAAATCTCAGAAAGATCTAAGGTGCTACCTCAGAGATTCTTCCAGGAAGATAAAAGTCCTTCTAAGGATCTTACTGTGTATCTTGTAGAACTTCTTCATTAAAAAATAACTTCTAAGAATCTTGAGGATATTGTCTCACAATAGCCACACAAGGGCCCGAGAGAGAAGGGCCTGACTAAAAGAGAGATTTGTAAATGTGGTTTTGTCTAATGCAGTACATTACATATTGATACACACATACAAATTATATATTTGATACAAAAAAACCCACGAAGTTTTTTTTTAAACTATGCAACTTTGACTGAAAGGAATAGAGACAGTATAAAATGAAAAGAGGTTTTTTTGACCCCCAATCTTTTAAGGACAAGAAGCAGGCTGAAAAGGCAATTCAAATTCATGCACAAGTCATTCCTTATGGAAAAGGAGGGATAACTCAGAGGGCAGAACCAAGAGCCACGAAGAAAAACCCAGAGAGTAGAGCTAAGTCCTGATGTGAGCCCAGATTTCAGAATTGTTATGGACCAGTGACCACTGATGCCTTCTGTTTTCCCTACTTTTGAATGGGAATGTTGACAGCAGTTATACAACACCTGTCCTACTCTTGTCTGCTGCTTGTATGTGGGAGAGACAACTCATCTCTTTAGTTCATAGATGTACAGTTTAAGAGGATTGGTACTTAAGGAGATCAACTTAAAAACTGTACCTGAGGAGCATCATCCACACTTGGACATGACTTTTCATGACTTTTAAGATGAGATTCTGGACTTATACAACTGATGCAATAATGGGATACGACTTTGCGCATCTTGGGAGAGAGGTGATTCATTTTGCATGTGCAATGGGCATGGCGGCCAGTGGGTGTGGTCACTGTATTTCCACCATGTTTGCTGGAATAGTCATCCTTGCAACTCCACAGCCCCACGTGAGAAATCTCCACCCTGAGGCTGCCGTGCTGTGATAAAGAAAATCTACACAGAGAGATCACATGTAGGCGCTCTGGTCAACAGTCTTAGAGTCCTGTAAGACTCTAAGACTAGAGGACTAAGACTCAGGCACGCAAAAGAATGAGTCTTCAGATGATTCCTGACCCACTGTTGAGTCATTCTGCCTTTGAATCTCTCCAGCTGAGACCCCAGGCATCACAGAGGAGAACAAGCTGGCCCTGCTGTGCCCTTTCTGAATCCCTGAACACGGAATCCGTGAACATAGTGACATGTTTTACGTCACTAAGTTTGGGGTGGTTTGTCTTGCAGCAACACTGACTGCTGCAAGAGAGCCCTGACCTCGTTTTGTTTTCACATCTGTAATTTGAAGAATTTGGTCTACATGACTTGCAAGATCCTTTTTCAGTTACAAGAACTTGAAAATCTGATCTTATCACTTAAAAGTCTTTGGGTCAGGTTGCTGGCTGTTCCCCTCACCCCAAATCTGTTTTCTTCTTTATGGTCACAAGACCCCTCTGTTACTTCCCAGGCTCCTTTACAGTGGTATGTGACCACGATTCTAAGTTCTCATTGAGGGAACATGAGTAGAATGGATATCTACCACTTCCCTCTTACTTGCTTAGAAAAAAATCACAGGCCCTGGACTTTTTTCCCTTCCCACAAGCTGGAGCACAGTTAGGCCAGCAACTCAGCTTCAAACCTGCACTTGAGGATGGTGTCCTAGGTGAAGGAAGAACCATAACATGTAAGGAACCCAGGACCCTGAATGGCTTTGGGAGCAGGGCTGCCTGCCAGCCTGTCATGTGCAGGAGAAATTAAATTCTTTCTTATTCAACCCACCATATATTTGGGTCTCTGTGACTGAAGCTTCACTTTAATCCTAATATACCCTTCAAGGACTCCCAGTGCTTGTGGGACAAATTCCAACTTCCTTGACATGGCTAAGGCTCTGGTCCTCCCTCCAGCCAGATCTCCTGTCACTCACTTCCCTGCTCTTTGGTTAAGCCAACTGCCTGAAGTTCTTTTGTTCTCATGTTGTTGTCTCTGCATGGTTGGCACATCTTCTTGCCTAGCTAACTTTTACACACCCCCAAGGTCTTGCTTTAAATGACACTTAACTTAGATTCCCTATCATGTTCTCTCAAAGCATTCCTGTATTTTTCTTTCACAGCACTTATCACCTTGCTACTTAAATAATCCTGTTTGATATTTGCTTCTCCATGACACTGTAGACATCATAGGGACAAGGCTCACGTCCTTCTTGTTTCTTGCTCTATTCCCAGTTTCTAAACTGTGCCTGGCACATAGTAGGTACTCAAAGAGTATTTGTTGAATTTTATTGAGTGAACTTGTAAGATAGCTGATCAAGTTTTGCAGTTTAGGCTTGTGGTCAGAGAAGTAAGCAAAAGATGAAACTGCCCATATGGGTATCAAGTTACGACCTTGGCTTCATGGTTAATTACACTCACAAATCAGCTGAGCTCACTCCTACCAGGCCACGGGCCTCCTGGGTTTGCTCTCTAAGGGCCATCTCGACTGTCCTCAGGGATACTTCTGATAATAGAATCTCTTTAAAAAATTGGTTTATGGATGAAAAAGTCCCAAGTATATAGGATGCTGAGTTTAGCAGAATCTGTATGTAAATTGGTATTTTGCTGGTGATCAATCTTGTGCTAAAAATGGAAAATCAATACAAAAAAGAAAATCTAAGGGGAAAAATAAGTTGTAGACATTTTTGGTCCAATGAGTTTCCCAGTCCGAGGACACTGCATCTGAAACCAAGGTTACTGTCTGTTTCAAAGGCACGTACGAAAGCAGACCAGACCACCCTCTCACATACAGAGAGTAGAACTAAAGCTCTCAGTGACAAAAGAGTTTCAGATAGCACTTCCTGGGAAAGGCCTTTGCAGTAACTCATTGAGACTAAGAAGGGGCTCATTGTACATGAACTGCAGTTCCAGGGTCTCTCGAACTGCAGAGTTCACTGAACGGCGGAAGGGACAAGTACTAACCTCATGCATCCGGCAGTGATTGCGGAAACAGCCACGAGCCCAAGGACATTGAAATAGCGTGAAAAAGAATAAAAACGAGCAAAGAACACCTCATCTCAGAGCCTTCAAGTGGACATCAGAAGGGGTTGGCATAATGGAAAGATATGGACTGCGTGGGGAGAAGGGCAAAAGTCGTTGAGTCGGTATCAATTCACACTACTTCTGATTGAAGTAAAGGGGGCCTTGGCAATGGTGAAGCATGAATTGGGGAGCTAGTTGACCTATCCATCATGAACTTTCTCCAGACAATTTATGTAGACACCTAATTAACTTTGTTACACAAAGATGAGGAAGTTGCATTAAGAAAACATTGTGTTCCTCCCCCCAAATTCCTATGTTTGAAGTCCTAACCCGCAGTACCTCAGAATGTGACCTTATTTGGAAATAGGGTCATTGCAATTGTAATTAGTTAAGATAGGGTCATACTGGAGTAGGGTGGGCTCCTAATCCAATGTGACTGGTGTCCTTGTGAAAAGGAAAATTTTGGACACAGAGACAGACAGGCATGGAAGGAAGACGATGTGAAGAGACACAGGGAGGGAATGGCCTCTAAAGCCAAGGAGGGAGGCCTGGAACAGATCTTTCCCTAACAGTCCTCGGAAGGAACCAACACAGCTGATTTTGATTTCACACTTCTAGCCTCCAGTTCTGCTAGACAATAAAGCTCTGTTGTTAAAGCCACCCAGTCTGTGGTCCTTTGTTAGAGCAGCCCTAAAATACTAATATAGTAGCTTAGTACAATAGCAGGGCACGTGGTGCTAGAAGGCAGTTTAGTCCTGGATCCACCTCTCACTAGCTATGTGACTTTGGTCAAGTCATTTAAAAACTCTTTAGAATTCTCAGCTTCTTTTTCTATCAAATGCAGGTAATCAAGAGTGATATTCAAAATACCTAACGGCCCATAAAGCACTCTGTAGAGGCTTCCAATCCCATAAGTGGCCACAGGGCCTCCAGCACATTAGTTCTTGAAGATCCATCCATCCATCCATTCACTCTTGAAGATTCTTGGTTAGATGGGCACCAAGCACTTACTCGCTGAGGCACCAACACAACTACCAAGCTCTGTCTACCCCTTCAGCATGCGGTCAGCTTAGAACAGGGAGACACGTAGGGATGGGAGCCAAGGTGGGGGAAGCATACAGGGCTTCAGACATGAGGGGGGTTCCCCCTTGGCTGTGCCCAACTGGGTCCCTCTTGGTCTGGGGTGTTCAGTGGGGAGGTATAAAGGTCAGTGGTTTATTTCAGGGGCACAGAGCAGCTGGTATTTACCAACTCATATGGAAGTATTTTACAATTTCGACAACTAATAAGGCCTTCCTGGCTTTTACCTACTGAATATCAGGCCTGGGATAATTACAGATAATTATACAGTTTTGCGAAGATCAGACGAGGTGACACATGTCAAGTATTTAGCAAAGTGCCTGGAATATGGTAATTGCTCAATAAATGCTAGTTTACATTATTACTGAGAAGAATGGTATTTAAATAGAGCTCAAAACACACTTATTAAGCACCTATTATGGTTTGTTGCATAGTAATAGATAACCAGCATTCTGCTCTTCAGGAACCTCAAGCTTCAGGGCATTGTGAAGCAGCCAGGGCATGGGAATTGGAAGTTCTGGACTCTGGCCACAGCTCTGTCCCTAACAAGCTCTGTGACCTTGGGCACAGTGTTTTATCACTCTGGGCCTCTACTTCTTCTCTTGTATAGTAAGGGGTCCAGCTATGTAAGATTCCTTGTCTTTGTAACACTTTATGGTGCTGTAATCTTTCTTCGATGATATTGACAGTACCTTCACTACCCTTTTGTACAGAGTTCCACCCAAATGTAAAATTAGGCTTAATTTCGTGGAGTCATAGACCTTCAAGGTCATCTGGCCTGATCTGCTCATTGTACAGTTAAGTCACAGAGAGATGAAGATACCCCAGCTCCCAGGGTCACTGCTCCCACCCACTGCTCCCTTTTGAAAGTATTTTTTGTCCAATTAAAACTTTCCTTAACCTTGGAAAGGGGTCACTGCTTCTTCTTTTTCAAATGTTCTGAGACTTGATGAGTAAACTCACCAACTCATGATTTCTGTGTCTTTGTCACCTTTGATCTTGCCCTCTCCCAGCTTACGAAATGGACCTGGTTTTTCTTTTTTGTGTTTTTTATTTTTTCAAGTATTTTTTAAACTTTTTTTATTATGGTAAAATATATATAACATAAAGTTTGCCATTTTAACCATTATAAGCATACCAAATGGACCTGGTTTCATGGTTCATTCCCAGTCCCTGAAGATGCTGACTATATGCCGTATCATAGTTGAAGGGTCCAATTCTGGAATATTTCTCCATGTTCTGCAGTGTTCAGCTGCTTGGGGAACTCAGCTTCTAGACTAGGAGTCTCGAGGCTGGAGTGGGTCTTAGCCTCGTTGCCAACCCCGCTGACTAGCTCAGCATTTAGGACAAGCTCAAGAAATGTTTGTCGAGTGAATAAACAACCCTGCATGTTAAAGGAGACCCTCCTCAGACTCACTTGTATCACCTTAAGATTACTTTTCCTGTCTCGTGGGAACAAACAGTGTTAATAAACGGCAATCATTGTGTCACATGTGGGCATATAAGGGGCATATATGTGCCTCTCTCCCCAGAGGTAAACTGCTCAGTGAAACAGCAGGGGCATGATAAGCTCGTAAATGCCCTTGTTGACAGTCTCTCTTTAGACATCATGTTTACTTGCCATGTTGTGTTCCTGTTAGAGAACAAAGAGAAATTTGCCCTTTGGTGACTGAATGAGGTCAAAGCATTATAAACAGTGTCACCAAGGGCTGACAGTTTCTACCCCGTGGATGTAATACAAGTGAGCAGATCACTGCCATCCTTGGAAACATTTGCTCAAATACACCCACAAACCATGGCTGTGGGCTGTAGGCAAACGCCTCTGTCTGCCCCCAGACCAGCTGAGCACGGCAGTTCGGGACCTCACAACTGTTTGGATATTGAAAGGAATCCCTACTTTCGTGGAAAGCGAGAACCAGTGCCAGTAAACTTTATCTCTAACGGGAATGAAGGGGCACTAAAACCATTTGGTCTGGCTTTGTATCTTGGTCTCTTGAATTTCTTGTCTCATTGCAACTGCAAGTTGCAGAGTCTGGCTCAGAGAAGCTATTCCTAAGCTGCGAAAAGTTCTCTTGGCTGTCAGGGTCACGGCCAAGCCAGAGAGGCTGCTACCAACTGGGAGAGGCACATCATTAGACAAATGCCATGACCTGGTATGAGGGGGAAAGATAGAAATCAACATCCAGTGTTCTGAAGGACAGCCTAATGGACAATAAATATTTGACCAGCTCCATCCATTTGTATGGAATGCCACCTTTTCACCCTCTCTAGCAAATTGTTTTCTTTCTTTCTTTTTTTTCTTTTTCTTTTTTTAACCCCAGCCCCCTGATTCTTCCACAGTACAGGAGGAAAAACACTTGTGTCACTTCGCTAGCGAGCTCTGTGCACACAGTAGGTCCTAGATAATGTTAATTCTCTTCTTTGTTTTCCTCTCCTTTCATTGAAATAAGCGTGCTCATCTCTACTGGGTAAAAATTCTTCCCCCCAACCTAAGACAAAAATCAGATAAGAAGACAGTGTAGGTGATACTATTTTAGACAGTCATTAGCCCTTTTTTTTTTTTTTTTTAACTAAGCCTTGCAGAGCGACAGGGTCAGTGCCTCTCTTGGCCTGTAGGAGAGGCCAGTGGACCCCAAGTCAGACGTTTCTATTTTCAGCTCCCCAAGTCCAGAGAGTGGTAACCTCCGCCTGGGTGAAGGCCGAGCTGTTAACCCGCCAGCAGCAGGGCCTGCAGCCGCTCTCTGCATTTCCATTTCCATAAATTTACATCAAATTTGTGCTGAATCATAGCCCCCCATGTAGAAGAAATGAAACACATTATCAATAAGTACAACAAATTTGAATAATCTGAGAGCAGACTCACTTTCCCTGTCTCTTTTCCATTTAACTGCTTCCTTGGGCTACAGCTCACTCCACTCCCCCCATGGGCCAGGGTTGGATTTACCCCCATCCACTGCTGTGTCCAATGCTTTCCACTCTTCTCTTGTGGGTTGTTTTTTTTTAATACATTCTTTTTTATATTCTTTTCCATTATGGCTCATCCCAGGACATTGAATATAGTTCCCTGTGCTATACAGCAGGACCTTGTTGTCTATCCATTCTATATGCAATAGTTTGCATCTACTAACCCCAAACTCCAGTCCATCCCTCCGCCACCCCCCTTGGCAACCACAAATCTGTTCTCTGCGTCTGTGAGTCTCTTTCTGCCTGGTAGGTAGGTTCATCTGTGCCATATTTCAGATTCCACATAAAAGTGATATCATATGGTATTTGTCTTTCTCTTTCTGACTGACTTCACTTAGTATGATCATCTCTAATTGATTTCTCTAGTTGATTTCTTGGCCTCTTATCCAGAGCGCAAGCCCTGCATCTACCTCTGTCTCTCCTTTTCTTCCTTTTCTTCTCCAGCTCAGGGCCCTTTCCTCCTGACATCTTCCTCCCCCTTATCGGGACCCTTCCACAGGTAGAGAAAAAAGCTGCCCGTCTGCCTCCGCCGGTCCCCAGCCTCCTGCCCTCAACGCTCCAGTCAATCACGCTTCGCCCCTTCTGGGGATGGCAATTGTGGGTCCACAGGCCATCATCAGCCCCACTCAGTCATTTTGAGCACCTCAGAAGAGATTCAGCGGGGAGTGGAACTTCCTTCCACCTGCTGCTGCCCGGCTGATTGGCAGCTAGCTGGGCTGGGGGGCAGGGTGGAGAGGAGTAGCATGCAACTGATTGTTTGCTGCTGGGCAGGGAGGGCTTGGTGGCAGCACAGAGACGGGCCAGGAGTTCAGGGGGCTAAGAGACAGAGAATGCTCTGAGTCAGGAACCCAGCCAGAATCCCCTGTCTGTCTGTCTGTCTGTCTGTCTGGTGTCTGGCTACGGGCCCTGGTAGGGAAATGATGGATGAGGCCCTTTGCAGAGTATCCCCAGGTAGGGGAAAAGAAAGGAAGGGAAGAGGCTTATCTTTTACAGAATTGAGGCCAGTGGCCCAGAGGACCTTGGGTCTCAGGGCTCTGCAGGAGGCCTGACTGCAGTGCACACTGGGACCTGCAGTTCCCTGCCCTGGGTTAAAGTCACGAACAAAGGAAGCCATTTAGCAACCGGGTCATAGGGACTCCTGGCAGGACCTGTCAAAATGGCCCTCCCTTGACAAGAGAAAGAATTGAGGATCTTGGCTCATATAGAGCTAATTAATATATACATTAAACATACACACACACACACACCACTATAAACCACAGTCATTAAGAATCATTTTCTTCCCAGGCTCATCAGACTGGGTTTCCTAATTCAGGCAGGAGAAAAGTGACTGGAGAAATGAATGGCCATAAATATTGCCCCAATTGTACATTTCAGAGAAAAGCTGAGCCAAAAATCTCTACTGGAGATTTGCTCAGTTTCCTTTAATGAGAATGCTGACATTCTGGCTTGGGCGGCCAGAATTTGAACTGAAAATGCCGTCTGGAGAAGTTGTATCAAAAGCTTGAGGGCTTTCCCGTGTGTCTGAGGCTGCTGAAACTTAGCCAAAGTTATCTTGCAAGTCGATAGAGAACCCGTAAGGAGAGGCTACGTTTCTAACAATAACTTCAAGCCATCCTTTCTTTCCCAGTCTCTCCAGAGATATATTTTGTTTTGTTTTCATCAGTATCTGCTAGTTCAATTTCTTAGATTAAGCTGTTTTGGAGTTTCCATATCTAAAACCCTCCCAAACTTTTGAAAGTTTAAAGCATCGCTCAAAAGCACCTAAGCACTTTCTTCTAACTACACGCACAAATAAATAAATAAATATTGATAGAATTGGCCCTGGGGCTCTGAATATATATATAAGAAAAATTGGGTCCCTAGAGATTTGTCAGAGAGTTGAGGGGATGTGAAAATAGAGGATGAAAACGAGGTTTCAACAGTTAGTGCCAGGGTAGCAAATTTAAGACCAGGGCCCCTGGTTTGAAACTGGTCCCATGCAAATGGACTGTGGGATGGAACATTTAATGTACTGCTTTTATCAGAGGTGAGGACAGTTGATGAGCAGTTTTATTTTTTCCTTTGAAAAATGTAAACCACAATAGTATTAGCTTCATTTCTGTCAGCCTGGGCTGCTGTTGATGAGGTGTCTAGAGGCCTTCTGGTATAGGTGCCTGAAAGCTTAAACTGCGTTTAATTATTATTATTACTCAATGTCAGGCTACATAAATGAAAAGAGATCAAAAAGAATCGCTCACAGCTACATTGCCGTGGTTTGTGATTTCATCACATCTCACAAGCTAAGCAGGTTCGACCTGGCACTTGGGGCATGAAACCTCTAAGGGAAACCCAGGCAACTGGAGATGCCGTTTCAACTGAGTTGAAAGTTTCTCCACACGCTGGGGAGGGTAGAGGCTTGCCACTCTTTGATTTTCCTCCCCAGTTTTATTTTTAAACACCTTAATAACTGGCTGACTTACTTCAGAGAAGGAAAGCAAGTAGGTGCAAAAAGTCGCACAGAGAGTTGTCGTAAAGGTACATGATCCCTCTCGTGAAGATCCCTTGGCTCCCAACAGCTTGCTGATTGTCCTGCTGCCTGAAATACCAGTGAAGGCTCCAAAGCCACAGCAGTACTGAAAGCCTCAGCTAAACATAGTAACTAGAAGGGGCGGGCTGCTTTCCCACCTGAATGCCAGCCGAGAGCAAGGCGCAGACCTCGAGGCAGTGGAAGGCAGATGGACCAAGTTATGCCCACTCTTCCTAAAGTCTATCTCATTGACAGGTTGGAATGAAACCAGATGGTTTGCCAGAGGGCAATATATTGGCAGACAGTACCTTTCTTCTTAGCATGAGACATCGATCAGGCTGTTAGGAACAAGTGTTTGGTGCTGAGTTAACCCTAGACATTCAACTCAGGGATGACCTTATTTCCACCCTCTTGGATTACAAAGAATGGATTAGGTGGCCCAGCTGGTCAGAATACCAGAAGCATTAGCTGTATTCTAGCCCCTTCTTTTTCTCTTGTTCCCTAGAGCACTTGTTTGCAAAACTTTAATGGTAAGGCTTGCAAATCCTCTAGGACGGGGACTGTGGTCTGCAATGCTATTGAATGTGTTCAGGATGAGTACAGGATTTGTACACAACAGGCACTGAATAAAAGTGCTACCTACTAGACTGGCTCCTTCCTGTAGCCCCTGGTCTGCCAGAATCTGCTGTAGAATCTTCTTTAGATGAGGACCCAACAGGTCATGATGCCAGGGCTTCCAGAGAGAGTTCAGGCCATCCAGGCTCCTCATTAGTGATGTCACCACTTATATCAGTTATCTATTGTTATATAGTAAACCACCCCAAAACTTAGGGGCTTAAAACGACAACAGCTTATTTAGCACGTGCTCTGTAGGTCAGCAAATTGGGCAAGGCTCAGCTGGGTAGTTCTTCTGCTGACCTCAGCTGGACTAATGCAGGCATCTGTGGCCGCTGGGGGTCAGTGGCCTCACTCACACGTGGCAGTTGGCTGGTTGTTGGCCATGAGTCCTTCATCATCCAGCAAGCTCTTCTGGGCTTGTTTCTATGGTGGTGATCAGAGGTTCCTAAGAGCGTAAGCAAGAATAAGCCCTACTGCACAGGTATTTTACAAGCCTCTTTGTGTAGCACACTTGCAAAAATCACGTTAGCCAGAGCAAGTCACGTGGCTGAGCCTAGAGTCAAAGACAGTGGGTGCGACATGGGAATTATGGACACCATTTTGCAAACAGCCAATAAAACAAGGCCAACAATAGAATGCAATATTTCCAACTCCCAGGGGTAATACTTCATTTTCAGGTTTCCAAGAGGCTGGGAAGTGTCTCTGGGAGCTAGGAGTCCTAGTTGAGTCTCTGTTTCTCCACCTTTTCTGATAAATGGAGGTAACCTCCATCCTGCAGGATCGATTCAGGATCAACAGGGACTAAAACAAATAGATGTTGGTTGCAATGTGTCCACAACTAAAATGGGTTCACAACTTCTCAACCTACATGCTCATCTCTACAGGCAGCGCTTCTACAAGTATGGAAAGCTCACTACTGGTAGTGGTTCAGGACAGGATTTTAGGTGGGTGGGGAAAACCACCTTGAATAATATTGACTCATGGGTGAAGATTCCCCTGTCCTCTGTAATGTAATTCCCTTTTAGCCCTTCCTCTTAGGAGAAAGTCTCAGTTTGATGCTAATATGTCTTCAACACCTCTCTTGACCCATGTTAAGCATCACACTCAGAGCTTTCGGTCCTATTTAGAATTCATGATCGTTTTATTTTCAATGATTTTATTTATGACAGCTGATAATTTAAGAAATAGAAATAAACATCAGTAGCTTAAAAAACCATGTTAAATATGTAAGAACATGTGGTTCATTCATCCATAGGTTCAACAAATATTTGTAGGGCACCTACTGTGTGCCAGGCCCTGTACCCAACATTCATCCGAGAGGGAAGTAACCCTCTGCCCAGGTGGGGCTTACATTCTAATGGTGAGAGCCGTGATAGTGGTCAGGGAATGGCTGGACTTGGGGATTTACTTCTGGTGGGGGACGCCGAGCCGCCTCCCGCCGGGAGAGCAGTAATCCTGCGGTCAGGACCTCGGCCGCCACGAGCGCGGGGTCCGGGGGCTGCGCGGGGCCCGGGGGCTTCGTGGCGCGGTCCTAGGCCGTCTCGGCGGCGGCTGCGGCCCGGCACCGACCGCGGCTCCTCCTCCCCTTCCTCCCGCGGAGGCTGACGTTGAGTCAACAGCGCGGGCAGCCGCAGGAGGCGGCGGCGCGGCGGGAGGAGGCCGCAGAGGAGGAGGGTGGCGTCCATGAGGCCGGCCCGTGCCTGGAGGAGGAGGCCATGAACGGCGACCGGACCGAGAGCGACTGGCAGGGGCTGGTGAGCGAGGTGAGGCCGAGGCGCCGGCCGGGCGGCATGGGCCGGGCCGAGCGGTCCCCAGCCCCGAGCCCGCGCCCCCCGGGTGGGCGAGCCGGGCGGGGACTCGCGGGGGACGCGCACCCCGCGGCCTCGGGGGGCTGCTTTCACGCGCCCCTCCAGGTGCGCCGTTCCTCCCGCCCTTTGCGGCCTGCCCGGGCGCCACTTTATTCCAGGCCAGCTGGTGCCAGCCTTTGGGGAGGGGCCTTCCCTCCGGGGAGGGGCCTTCCCTCCGGGCAGGGCTGGGCACTGGATTGGCGAGAGGAGCGCGGGGATCCGGGAGTGGGAGCCAAGCCCCACCTGCCTTCTCGGTTGCCGCTGTTTTGGAGCCAAGCGATTGGACGCCCAGTGCTGAAGCGGAAAGGTGGTGCCAGGGGGAAATCCGGGTTCTGGGGCCACGGCCGGGCCAGGTGGAATCACCTGCAGCGGAGCTTTGTGGGGGAGGGGAGTTCCATAGGGTCCTCCGTAGCCTTCGTTCATTCGGTCATTCAGTTAAGTCAACACGTTTACCGTGGGCCTTCTGCGTGTAAGGTGGCGCGCCGTTTATCAAAGGAGTGAAACACTGGTGCAGAAGTCATTCGATTTGTGGAAGCAGAGAATACCGTGCCTTCCCCCCCACCCCCGCCCCCCGGCCCAGCGATTTTGTCAGAAACACCCCTGGGGTCGGCTTTTGGACTCCTATGCCATTCTCTCTTCAGCCCACCCTAAGAATGGTTTGGCCTGGGAGGGGCTGCCTGACTTCTCCAGGTGAGAGAGAGTGCTGGTGTCTCTCTCTCACAGGTAAATTGTTCGTCCTGACTTACCACCATTTGTGATGGCGTTAGCCACTTACCCAGCTGTGCCGACCACGCCCCGGAAATTCTCCATTCTCTCCCTCCTGAGAACCATCCCCGTCCCCAAGGCCAGCTTGGGCCTCCGTTTTCTTACTTCTATATGCACAATGCAGGGTGTAATGGTTTGCTGGCTTCCTTCCCACGTTGGGTGCTGGAAGGGAAACGTTGTACCGTCTTTCTCCTTTCACCATTTCCTGGGCCTCCAGGTCAGTCTGATAACAGTACTTAATGTCCAGTGTATGCAAAGCGTTGTACTTCTGAAGAGGAATGGACTGTCATAGCTTCTCCCCAAGTTCAGTTTGTTCCCTCTTGATCTGTATGTAATAACTGGACAGTGTTATGATATGTTGTCATGCAGCCTGTCCCCATCTCCTCTGTCAGGCTTTATGTTAAGGGACAGATCCTCTGGGGATCTTTTCTCTTGGCTCGTCAAGAATTATACCCAGCGGTCAAGGAGGCTGGAGGTAGTTCTACATGGAAGTCCAGTGCTGGGCTCTGAAATAGCAGAATGTTCACTACTCCAGCAAATTCTTGTCGAATGCCTATCAGGAGTCAGGTACATTGCTCGGTATTTGGGATACAATGGCCAAGATGACAGATGACCCCTTCTGCCCTCAAAGAACTCCTGAAGCATATGGTATAGTGTGGAAGGAGAGTCACACCATAAACACTAAGAGAATCCTAAAGGGTGGACTGGGAAGGATGGGAAACCAAAGAAGGAAGTTTTTATTGGCATGGCTGTCCCTGGACTGAGGGTGCCTCTGTCTTGCCCTGACCACACAGTATTGCAGTCTATTGGTCTCCCCACTAGGCTGTGTATTTTATTTGGCTTTGTCCCAGGTGCCTACACCTACACGCTGAGCTTCATACACAGCAGGTGCTCAAAAAATGCTTGTAGAATAAGTCAAGATCCGGATATGGGTCTTTCCGTAGTTGTCCTGCCTATCCCAGCTCTGTGTCTCCAGAGTAATGCTGTCTTGCCTTCAGACATTCATTAAAGCTTAGGACGCAGAGGGCACACAGCTCGGGGCTGTGGGATGTGAAAATGAATGCAAGGCGCTTCCCACCTTCATAAGCACTAACGGCCATTCCTCAAGTCCATCCTTCATATTTAACATTTACACAGCCTCATACTCACAATGGTATAAGGTAGGAATTATTTCTTATTTTACAGATAAGGAAACTGTGGCCCAAACATGCTAAGGAGCTCGCTCAGAGCCTCACATCTGGAGGGGGCAGAACTTGAACCCTGGTGCCTGACTCCAGAGCTTGGAATCATTAGACCACACTTTGTATCTTAATCACCAGTTCATCTGTGTGTATCTTCCCCTAGACAGTAGATTCTCAAAGGAGGGGTCTATGTCTTATTCATCTTTGAATCCTCAGCAACTGGATCATTGTTGCTCAGAGGACGATTTACAGATCATGAGTCATTTTGGGAGCAAAGAGTAAAAAGAGTCACTTGGCATTTGGGGGAAAAAATACAAGTTTCTGGGTCTCTCCCCAAATCCACAGTAGTGCACTGAATTGTGTTCTTCCCCCCATGGATACATCTAAGTCCTAACGTCCCAGTAGCTATAATAAGCCCTTATTTGGAAACAGGGTCTTTGCAGATATAATCAAGCTAAGGAACTCAAAATGAGATCATCCTGGATTTAGGATGGGCCCTAAATCTAATGATTAGTGTTCTTATGAGAAAGTAGAGATAGATATGAGACACAGAGATACAAGGGAGAAGCCTATGGGGAAGCAGAGACACACAGAGAGGAAGTCCATGTGAAGAGGCAGAAACTGGAGATGGGCAGCGACAGCCAAGGGATGCCAAGGGCTGCCAGCAGCCACCAGAAGCTGGGAGAGGCTGGGAATAGATTCTCCCTCAGAGCCTCCGGAAGGAACCAATCCTGCTGACACCTTGATTTTGGACTTCTGGCCTCCATGACTGTGAGAGAATACATTTCTGTGTTACAAGCCGCCCAGTTTGTAGTGATTTGCTGTGGCAACCACAGGAAACGAATTCCCTTACTTCATGAAAGTGCCTGGGGGTGTAGCCCCAAATCTGCTTTTGTTGCAAAGGGAGCTCACCAGGGGATTCCGCGGCACACTGAAGTTCAGTTGCCTGGGCTTCCGTGGGCGTGGAGAAATCGTGTTGGCCCTAGGCAAGTAGGATTCAAGGAAGAGAATGGTCCGTGGCTAGTGGCGTTTGAAAGTGACTTTGGAAGCCAGTGGAAGGAACTGGGGAAGGCATCACCACACATGTGACCTGGGTCAAATGGGCTCCAGTCTGTTTCTACAGAAGTCCCTGGTTCTACCTCCCACCCTGGGTCCACACTCCATGGCCCTTCCTGCCCAGAGCCCTGTGCTCTCTTTCAATCAGTTTGCTTCCTCCGCTTGCCTCTAGGAAGCAGTTTTCATTTAAATGATCCTATAGAGATCAGTTTTATTTTCACATTTTTAGCATAACAAGCTGAAATGACAGCCTTCTCTCAGGTCGTGAAGTAAACACGGCCATGCGTGTAAAAGGAGTGTAGCTTCTGTTCTATTCTGGAAATTAAATGTCTGGGGAGGGGGAAGCATTCTTCTCATCACCACCTGAGGTGATCTTTCAAATCAGGGGGAAATCTTGAAATGCAGTCGTGCAGACAATCCATAACTTTATTTCTAAGATAAAAATCCTGGTCATCTCTCAGCCTACTGCCCTGTGATAAACCATGACTAATTCAGTTTCACTATTTGAATTTTGGTGAATTAATTAGATAGCAATCAGTCCTGTATTCCGTGAGCATGCTGTATGCAGTGAGTGACTAGGAGGCAGATATAGAAGATGGTTAAGCCTGGGCCTCTGCCCGAAGTAGAGCCGCTGACATTTGGGGAGGGAAGCTGAACAGGCTTGCAGTCTGAGCCTGTGGATAAGGGCGCAGCTTTGGGTCTTGTTTGTTGACTGAGAACTGAGAGTAAGTCTTGGCTGTACTTCTTTCTCGGTGCAAAACCCAACCCAAGCAGGTTCAGCTCAAAGGGAATTTATCAGCTGATATTGTGGGTTGAATTGTGTCTCCGAAAAGATATATTCAAGTCCTAAGGTCCTCCCCCCAATACCTGTGAATATGACCCTATTTGGAAACAGAACCTTGCAGATGTTCTCAAGATGAGGTCATCTGAGTGGGTTCCTAATCCAATGACCAGTGTCCTTATAAGAAGAGGGAAATTTGGCTGCAGAGGTGCACAAAGGGAAGACGATGTGAAGACACAGAGGAAGGAAGGCCGGGTGATGACAGAGGCAGAGATTGGAGTTATGCTACCACAAGCCAAGGAAAGCCAAAGATTGCTGGCAGCCACCAGAAGCTAGGAGGAGGCAAGGAAGGGTCTTCCCCTAGAGTCTTATTAGGGCTCCTGGCCCTATCGACACTTTGATTTTGAGCCTCTGACCTCCAGGACTATCAGAAATTAATTTCTATTGTTTCAAGCCACCCAGTTTATGCAGTTTGTTACAGCAGCCTCCAGCAAACTAACACAGCTGCCGTGACTAATCGTTCCAAGATAGGGGTGGCGTGGGGCACAGCTGGATTCAGTGCTCAAACAGATGCTTTCTCTCCATCTTCGGCTCTGCTTGGGGCCTGACTTCAGTCTCAGCCTCCCACCCTCTCAAGCTCAAGTCCAGAGGGGAAGACAGGAGACCCCATAGAACCCCAGGAATCACTCCCTTTGCACCCACTTAGATCCCTCACCTGCCCTGGAAGAAGTTACTCAGGAGCACAGTGACCTGTCTCAGGCCTGCAGTTGTGCACGGGGCCCTGCCCAGGCCACATGGACTGAGAGTGGGTCAGGGGGGTGAGAACAATTGCCAGGAGAAGGGGAATGGGTGTCGAGAGAATCACCGTGCCACGCAGCTCCTCCGAGCCTCATTTTTCTCATCTTTAAACAGGATCGTAAAGCACCTGCTCGTAGGTGTTCTAATTGTGAGGATCCAGTGAAATCATGCTCGTTCGTGTTTTGCTGTCTTCCTGGCAAGCAGTAAATGTTCAGCAAACATTAGTACAGCGAGGGTGGAGCTCAGGGCACAAACTCAGGTGTTCACAAACTGAAAACTTAATTTTGCTATAACACCTTGATTTTGATTACAAACTCCCATTGTAAGGCGGGCGGCGGGGGTGGGGAACGTAATCTGCATTGGAATCACACCTCTGCCTGAACTTGTATTTGAGTTCTAGGGGCGGTAAGTAGTACTCAGCCACTGGCAGGGGTGATGGGGTAGGGGGCGCACAACTGGTCTGGACTATTTTTGTTTAGCCACACTCTCCTCGTTTCAGTCTAGCATCTGGTCATTGGTCACTGTCAGTCACTGTTGTGTCTGCCCTCGTTCCCCTCTTCTGGCCCTTTGGTGTCTGTACCAGACCCATGCTACTTTGGGTGAATGAAGAACAAGGTGATCTACTGCTACTTCACTACTCTGGGCATGGGGGGCTTTGCTCCCTTGCCCAAGGTGGGGGAATTCAGCCGTGTTCTGCTGTCTCTGAATCACTCCTGAGCTGAGGGAAACTTTGAGAAACCGTGGTGCAATTTTCCGCATAGACACACCACACCACACCAGGCTGGGTCCGGGGAATTGGGGATTATGTTTTACTTCCTAAGAAAGAAGGGTATATTTTTTAGGGTAAAGTCTAAGCCACTTAACAAAGATACCTACTCCCAAAATATAGTGGTTTCAGTGAGGTAGATATTTAAGTCTCTTTCGTGTCATGGTGTGGTGGTCCAGGCTGGGAGAGCAGCCCTGCTCCATGAGTCATTTAAGAACCCAGGTTTCTCCCATCTTGTTTCTCTACTGTTTCTTAGGGAATGGTCCTCAACTGTATAGTTAAAGCTAGGTTGTTGCAGTGTTTTGTCCCAGCCCATGGAAAGGGGAAAGAGAGAAAGGGGAAGTCCAGGGCAAAGGGCTTTTCTTTAATTAGGGATGACTAGAGAGCTATATGCATCACTTCTCGCATCCCATTTGTCTGAGTGCAGTCACATGGCCACATGTAGCTGCAAGGGAGGCTAGGAAATGTTATCTTAAGCTGGGTATGCCCGACTTAAATTTGGGAGGGTTCTATTAAAAAGTGAGAAAGGTATATAGGACAGGAAAAACACAAACTTATAAAAGGAAAAAAAGGATAAATTGGACTTTATCAAAATAAAAAATGTCTGCTCTTTGAAAGACTCTGTTAAAAAAAATGAAAAGACAAGCCACAGATGAGAAATTTTGTGCAGAACACATATCTTATATCCAGAACATACAAAGAACTCTCATAACACAATAGTAAGAAAACAATCTAATTTTAAAAATGGGCAAAAGAGTTAAATAGACACTGCACTAAAGAAGAGATTCAGGTGGTAAATAAGCACATGAGCAGATACACAGCATCGTCAGCCATCAGGAAAATGTAAGTTAAAGCCGCAATAAGATGCCACAACGCATCTGTTAGAATGGAAAAACAGACACAGAAAGAAAAAATGGGAAAACCAAGTGCTGATAAGGATGCAGAGTGACTGGAAGTCTCCTACGTTGCTAGAGGAATAAAAAATGGTACAACCACTTTTGAAAACAGTTTTACAAGTTCTCATAAAGTCAAACCTACACTAAACCCAACAGCCCAGCAATCCTACTCATAGGTGTTGACCCAAGAGAAATGAACACACGTGTCCACACAAAATCCTGTATGTGAATGTTTATAGCAGTTTTATTTATAATTGCTGAAAACTGGAAACACAACAGTGTCCACTAACTGGCACGTGGATAAGTTGCTACATCCACATCATAGAATCCTGCTTAGCATTAACATGGAACAGACTACTGATGCATGCAGAAACATGTCAAGTGAAAGAAGGCAGAGACTCAAATGCACCGACTGTAAGATTCCACTTATATGAAATTCTTGAAAAGGCACAACGGAAAGGACAGAAAAACCAATCAGTGGTTGCCAGAGCCTGGAGTGAGTGAACAGATTGACTGCAGGGGAATACGAGGGAGCTTTTTAGAGTGATGGACATAGTCTATGCCTTGATTGAGTTGATGGCTACATGATTGTATAAGTTTGTTAAAATCCATAGATCTGTACACCTCAAAAGGGTGATTTTTTTTCTCTACGTAAATTATACCTCAGTAAACTTAAGTCTTTAAAAAGGGGCGGAATGGATATTGAAGACAGTCATCGCTATAGAGAGCTTTACTCTTTACCTCTCTGATTCCCCAACTCATCAGGTTTCCATCAAAACTAGACACGGCCCCTACATCTCAGTCCCACTGTCCTTACTCCACTCTCCTGACACCAGGCTGATAAGTGTTCATTCTTAGACATTCAGTGATAACCAGGCTCTCTTTCCTTGCACTCTGTCTGCCTTTTCCTCAAATTTGGAGATCTTTTCTAGTCTTTTGGAGAGTCATAGGGGAGGGAGTTATGGGAAGACTCTTCTTTGCTCTGGTATCTTCTGGTGAAGGACAAGGCCTTCAAAACTGAAAAGCCAGTCACTTTGCTACTAGTGTTCTGCTGAGTACTCTCTTCCTTGGAGAAGGCAAAATGTCTGGCTTTTAAAAGGGAGAGAGGGGCTTCCCTGGTGGAGCAGTGGTTAAGAATCCACCCGCCAATGCAGGGGACACAGGTTCGAGCCCTGGTCCGGGAAGATCTCACATGCCATGGAGCAACTAAGCCTGTGCACCACAACTACTGAGCCTGCGCTCTAGAGCCCACGAGCCACAACTGCCGAGTCTGCGTGCCACAACTACTGAAGCCCGTGTGCCTAGAGCCCGTGCTCTGCAACGAGAAGCCACTGCAATGAGAAGTCTGCACACCGCAATGAAGGGTAGCCCCCGCTCTCTGCAACTAGAGAAAGCCCGCGCGCAGCAACGAAGGCCCAATGCAGCCAAAAATAAAATAAATAAATTTATTTTAAAAATAAATAAATAAAAAATAAAAGGGAGAGGGATATGTGGAGAGTAACAGGGTAGGAGTTATAGGAATTTGAGGCAAGGTAAATAGAGTATCATTTAATATTTCAAAGCATTATCACATTCATAATATTAAATGAAAAAACAGTGCAAAATAATGAACAATATATCTTAGATACATATATAGGCAGTTGGTGAAGCTGAAGAAGTGGGGAAAAGCTTCTTAGAAGAAGTAGAACTGGGTCCCTCCGCTTTGGCTGAAGAGAGCATGGTGGTGGTGACAGGAAGCAGGCCTAAGCACTGGACTGGTGGTTAGCCTTTGAGGAAATGCTCCAGATAAAGCCTGAAACTAGTGGGTTGAGGTATAGCAGAAATGGAGGTTGGATAGCCAGGGTAGACCAGATGGTGAACAACTTCAAAAGCAAGACAGAAGGGTGTACTCTAATGTAGCTGGTAATAGCCTCTGAAAGTTTTTTTAGCTAGAGTGTAAGTTGATGAAAATACTTGGGAAAGATTCATTTCCACTGAACTCAGTAATCACCGAGCCTTTGTCATTCACAAGGCACTGTGCCAGGCAGCGGGAATATAAAGACAAATTTGGTAGCTCTCCCAGGAGTCAGGGAAAGACAAGTGAAGATGAGCTACCAGTAATCTAGTCTCTTCTCTGTCACCATCAATATTCCCAATTGCACCTAGGTCATACCACTTATCGTATGGTTCTTTGATAAACCCTTGACTTGTCTCTCTCTCTACTGGGCCCAAAAGATCTTGAACTCTTTGAGGGTAGGGACCATATGTTATTAATTTGTGACCTTAACACTTCACACCGTACCTTGCCCTTTGTAGGTACTCAGTGAGTGTAGAATATGTGAATGCTTGAATATTTGAATAAATGAAGTGATAAGGAGTTATGGCATCAGTGGAGAGAGAGAAAAAGGGATGGCTGTGAGATAGATTTTAAAGGAAGACCCATACAGGATTTCATAGCCAATTGGATCGGGAAGATGCAATAGCATGAGTCCAAGATGACCCTCAAAGTGTGGCTGGAGAGTGGTGGTGATGGGTCTGACAGAGGGTTGGGGGTGACTGAGTCTGGTGAGAAGAGGACAAGTTCTGCTTAGAGCTCCGCATTGTTCAGAGTTTCCTAGGAGTGCTTGAACTCTTGCGAGGCAAGCTTAGTGCTTCCTGGGAACATTTTTGATGAGCAGCTATCCTCATAGTGGCAGGCTAATTTTAGAGTAAGTTTATTAAAATTAGCATGTGGGGGAAAGTGAGCACAACTGCTATTTTTAAGTAATGGGATTCATGTTCTCTCCTGTGCAGGGAAATTCGCATATGTGCTTCTAAAATTGACAATTGCTACTCTTATCATGTTAAAAAAAATTAATTTAGTGACTTTCACATTGAATAAAATACATTGGCTGAAGATAAGAAGAGGGCTTTGGCTAGTCCCTGAATGAAAATGACCAGAGTGAGCAACGTTTCTTACCCACTGCCTGGTTTTCCACCAATAAAACCATAGCGGGGCTTTGGGTGCCTCCTGGCAGAGGACTTTGCTTAGTTGAGAGTCTGCATCTCTTTCTGGTCCTTCAGGTAAAAGGGCACTGGTGGTAGGGGACACCTGGTCCCCAAGGAACACAAACCTTTGGCAGATTTTTTATTTTGAAGTCTTCTCTTTTTCATTTCACTTCTTCTAGGCTACTCTGTTTCCATTACCTTATGGCATTTTTATTGTAATGAACATCTTACGTTTGTTCAAAATATCATATCTTCTTCAAGCCAATATACCTTCTATACGACTAGCCTATTAAACTACCTTAAAAAAGATACTTCACCAGGACCTCTTACTCAGAAGCCTTCAGTGGCTCCCCATTACTGGGTATTCAAGGCCTGCCCCAAGCTGGCCTATCTTTCTAGCCTTACGCCTCGTTTTCCCTCATAAATTGGTTGTTCCAGCCAAACTGATCTGTTCCGCATTCTGGCTTCTACTTTATTATCCTGACCTCATCTGGGTGGGCCTTCCACTTCTTCCCTGACCACAGCCTTTACAAGTCCTTCAAGATGGAATAGACACCAACATCCTTCATAAAATCATCCATGACCACCCAAGCTTGAAGTGAGCTCTTCATCCTGTTGCCTTATGTAGTGTAGCTTACAAACCACTCATGTAGAATTTACATGCTCCCTGAGGAAGGAAAGGACCTTCTCTGTGTGTGGATCTTAACTCCTACACAAATTAGTGAGCTCCTAAGAGGAGGGACCATGACCACCTGTGTTGGGGTAGGAGACAGGAGTTCTAGAATGATGAGGCTTTGTGCTATGACTCAAGAGGTGCAGGACCTGAGTGAGGATACTGAGAGAACATGCCCCAAATGACCTAGTTCTGGCCCATTTGCAGGGCCTCAACTTTGATTTCACATTCTCATTTATGGGAAGAGAATCTTGGACTTGCCTGCCCACCTATAGTTTAATAGTGACAGACACACAGGTGGGGGGTCGGTGATGTCAGGATGGATCCATGCCTGTGATAGGTTGGTCGGTTGGCATGAAAGAAGAATGAAACACAGCCCGGAGGTATTTCAGTGGGACAGGTGGATAGCAAAGAAGAAGGTCGACTATGTTGTGTTGTGTCGTGTTGCCCACAACTATGTTGTGTGCATAGCCTTGTGCTTTGCAAGGAAGTTCATTTGGATTGGGGGATTGAGGAAGGTTCTTGATGACGGTAGCACTTGGGCCAGGAAGGTTAGGCAGGACTTCTGCAAGTGGAAATGTAAAGGAAAGGTATTCTAGGCAGAAGGAATGGAGATAGCAAAAGTGCAAAGATGGCAAAATACAGGGCTTGTTTGGGAAATCCCAGATGTATAGAAGGTCGACTATGTTGTGTTGTGTCGTGTTGCCCACAACTATGTTGTGTGCATAGCCTTGTGCTTTGCAAGGAAGTTCATTTGGATTGGGGGATTGAGGAAGGTTCTTGATGACGGTAGCACTTGGGCCAGGAAGGTTAGGCAGGATTTCTGCAAGTGGAAATGTAAAGGAAAGTTCTAGGCAGAAGGAATGGAGATAGCAAAAGTACAGAGATGGCAAAATACAGGGCTTGTTTGGGAAATCCCAGATGTGTTTCTCTGATTGGAGACACACAGTGGCATCAGCTGATGACTGTTAGGCTGACCTTGAATGCCCGGTTAGCTGTCTAGAGAGTGCTGGGGTCCTGAGTGGCCTTCATTCTAGAGGCAAACTCAAAGGGCATGACGGTACGCTTTGAACAGGGAGAAGTTGCCTGGGGATGAGGGCTGAGCAGGACCCAGGAGGCCCCCTGTACCTGCACCTGTCCCTCTGTGCCCTTGTCCTCATCCACTCTCAACCCACCTGAGCCTGCCTTCCACCCCATGTTTACTCCTGAAAATGCTCTTGCCAAGGCCACCCAAGACCAGCCTCCTACTTGCCACATACAGCGGTCTTTCTTCAGTCCTCTACCTACTTGACACCTGGCTGTGCAGCCTCTCACGCTCCACTGTTCTCCCCCTACACACTGGGCTTTGCATCCCTCCGCAGGGCTACTGGATGTGTCCCCCAGGCACCTCGCACTCGGCATGCCCTGAACTGAATTTACCCTCCCTCTGCCTTCAGCCCTTCCCATCTCTCTTCCCTTCTTCTATCCCATATCGATGAATGACATCACGGTGGAATCTGCCCTGATTCTTCTTCCCAACTTACCCCACACCCATCTAATTATCTACAAAGACCCATATTTTCTGCTTTGGTACAAGTCCTTAATAAGGGCTCTGTGTCACCTTTCCTACTATCCCACCATGGCCCAG
This sequence comes from Neophocaena asiaeorientalis asiaeorientalis, assembly GCF_003031525.2. NCBI lineage: Eukaryota > Metazoa > Chordata > Mammalia > Artiodactyla > Phocoenidae > Neophocaena > Neophocaena asiaeorientalis. The sequence goes on along the minus strand of NW_020173231.1, from coordinate 2,331,074 downwards.
GTTCTCATCCACTCTTCCCAGAATATCTGCATAAAGACCCTCTAAGATCTTCTTTATTCCCTGCAGTTACTTGAGTTGTCATTCCAAGCGCTGAAATGATTTACCACTCCTTTGCCTAAAGCCCCCGATGGCTTCCCAGGGCCCGCAGAGTGAAAGCCATTCCTCAGGTGGCCTCCAAGGGCCTGCTCTCTCCTCATCTTCAGTAACTCCTCTGTATCCCTTATGCTACCGCCTCCCTCACGCTCTATAGAATTCCTGTTACCAGATCATTCCATACCCGAGACATCTCTAAGCCTTTGCTTATGTCCAAAGGTGATCTCCTACTCACACTTTACAGCCCAGCTCAAATGTCATAGCCTCCACTTGGGTTTCCTACCTCTTGTGGGTCTCAAGAGATTGGGAAGTGGATGGTATATTTCAGTTGGGAATCCAGTGTGGGGCTTTGTGAGCAGGTATGGCAACTGGGGTTCCTGAGGATGAGGGACCTTCAGAGGGGTGGGTGGTCACCAATGTCTAGCACAGTGCCTGGCACATGATCCTTGGCAGGCACTTGTGGAAGAAAGGAAGGGAAGGAGGGGAGGAATGAAGAGAAGGAAACAAGGAAGGAAAAACGGTTCACCTCGTCATTTTCCACATTCTCTTTGAAGCCAGCCCTACTCACCTGCCAGTGTGCCCCACTTCCAACGTCTCCCCGGGCTGACCATGGCTGTGAAGGAGCATGAGTGTCCACACGGCCTGGCAGATGCCTGGTATCCTGGGCAGCTTCCGGGTGTCCCGGGCAGCAGTGGCTTATGTAAGTCATCAAACTCCACCACAACATAGCTACACGGTCTTGGGCAAATCACCTTACTTGTCCAGACCTCAGTTTCTCTGGACTTTGTACAATGAAGATAACAATACCTGCCTTGTGTCTCTCATCTAAGATGAGGATAAAGTGAGATGATGTACCTGAAAGTGTGTTTTAAAGTCCCCCACCCTCTACAGCCGAGGGGGTGGTCCTGTCCTTGCCTGGGCTTTAGGAAGAGGCTTCCCAGGGCTTCAGGGATGGTTCAGCCGAGGGAGGTGATGTGTCAGCTGCCGCTGTCAACGTGATGCCATTGAAAATTCATATTGATGAAGTGCAGATTGACGTACCTGCTTGCTCTGCCATCTGTAGACCCCACAACCAAGGAGATATTGGAGGTGGCAGCGATGGGACTCCCTTTTATTTAAGCCAGTTCCAATTTGCTTTTTAATTTGCTCCAGACTGGTGAATGCTGTCAGGGTCAATCTGTAACCTTTTCTGCTTTCCCAACGGTCTCCAGCTTTGCCAGACCTTCTAATGTGTTTGCAGACTGCTCGATCAATTCCTGGGCAACTTCCATCCCACGGCCTCTTCTGCGCTCACCTTATTCACCTTGTGACTTTGCACCCTTCTCACTCTCCCTCAGTCCAGTCTCCTGCTGACCACTTTACCTTCCTCCTTTGTTGGGGTTTTGAATAAGCCTCGTATTCAGCCGATTTCGGTGCCCGAGACCCAGCACTTGCTCACAAAGAACCAGCAGTCAGCTCCCCACCCTGGATTCTTGCAGGTGCCTCCTCATCAGCCTCCCAGTCTCCTGCATCTCTTTCTGCCTTTCCTTCCAGTCCATCCCTGCCTGGTCAAGGGTCTGGAAGCAGGACCGTGATCCTGACCTTCCTCGCTCAAAGCCCTCCACGGCCCTATTGGCTCTGCCTTTGGCTCGGACTCCACTGTCACTTAAGGCCTTTCTTACTTTCATCCAAACCAAACATTCCAGCCTTATTTTGCGTTTCTCCTTTTCACATGTCCCGTATTCCTGGCAAACAGAACCACTCTGGGGGTCTTTGCTGGAAGCCTGTGTTTCCATGCACCTGGCCTTTGCTCAGGCTGTGCCCTCTGCCAGCAACTCTTGTTCTCTCACTTCTCCCCACTCTTCTTTCAAGGTTTCGTCATGACCACCTTGACCCCCAACGGAAAGGTCTCTCGCCTTCTGCAATCCCAAGCGTCTAGACACACCTCTGTGACCAGCGTCTCCCGGGTTGCCTCACATTGGAATTATTTATGTACGTCTTGCCTCCAGCCTGGAGTTACTCAACGCAGAATGGGTAGATTCATTTTTTTAATTGCCCACTGTGCCCAGAACAATGTGATGCATGTAATGAGCAAACGTAAAAGAGATGACAACCCCACTGGATTCTCAGCTAATACTTGAATTGAAAAGCTGCTGAATTAAAACAAGGACATCTTTTTTATTTTTTTATTTTTTTTTGTCAGAACAATATTCTTATCTCTTTTTCTCCCCCAAGTCCCCTTATCTCCATTTGATCTTACAGGCCTTCTGACTCTCAAAATATAGATTGTGATCTTTTAAAGGTAGTTAAGTCAAATCTCCTTTTAATAAGCTCTAAGGGATTTATGAATTTATTAGAAGTCAACCTCACTCTTGGAATGGAGTGAACTTTGCTTAGTTTCCCACTCTCCCTCCCACCTTCCCTTCTTTTCCTTCCTTTCTTCCAAACTGGAATTTTATTCTATCAGGTATATTGCTTGAAAAGAGTCAGGCAGAAGCTGCAGGTGGGAAATCATTTGGTTATAAAGAGCTACTTTCTGTATTGGACTGACCTGTACTATAGTGTGTCTGAACAGATGCCAGCCTTTAACTCTGTTCTGGACTAGAATTTAACTTTGCTCCAAGGTTATTTGCCACCCACAGTTGACTCTCATGCAAAGAAATTGTGCGATTATTTTTTTTTTTGGTCCCTATGGCCATCTTCTCATCATGAGCCATAACAAATAAAAATAATTCCTTACACTTGCCTTCCCCCCACTGATATTTAAGAGGATTAACTATGTCCCAGGCACTTTGCTAAAAGTTGGGGTACAAAATGCAACACGATGTTGTCACCCTCCTCTGTATTCCTTAATCAGTGTCTTATAACTACTTTACCAGTTAGCATGAGCAGGGGGTAGTGTCTTTATAGATGAAGAGATGGAAATTCAGGGTGTTTATGAAATATTCAGAAATTCAGAGTCCTTTTTTATGGTCACTCAAAAAGAAGCAAGTGTGTGGAGCTAGGCTTTTAAACCTGAAGGTTAGAAGGTTTTCCCTCTGGGAGCCTTGGGTTCAGGCCCTCTGTACACTCACGTCAGCTGACCTAGCTCTAAACCTAAAAACCTGAGCTGAAAAAGAGGCTTTTTGGGTCTGGTTCCAGACTCCTGCCATGACTTCAATTTCAGTTGGAAGTTGAGCAAAAGTGGTGTCAGGAGACCTGCAGTCGTAACCACATCCCGAAGGACGGGCAGGACACCACCTCTGTGCTGTGGGTGGAAGGCAGGTGTGCCAGGTGACCCAGCCCTGTCCAAGCACTGGCTCCATGGAAGTGAGGGACTCCAGCCTTCCACCCCTGCCTGTTCACCCCCATCACAGAGTGTCCTCATCGCAGCAGCGAGTCCCTGCCCTTGATGGCCTGAATCTGTGAACGAGGAAAGGTTGGGGAAGGAAACTGAGTGGCTGAAGGTATTATTGATGCCTAGAGATGATAAAACCTTGAGTCGTGGTGGATGTAACTTTAAATATCCAAGTAATCTGAGTTCACTGCACCCCTCCACGCAAGATTTGGAAAATATAGATATGTGATATGGGGGCTCACCATTTGTCAGGGATCCAGGCACCTTCTGTCTCTCTACTCTATCACTCCATTCCAAGAGTGAGTACTGCCTATGTTTTCTTCTAGAAGTGTTGTGGTTTCAGGTCTTATACTTAAGTCTTTAATCCATTTTGAATTTATTTTGCATATGGTGAGAGGAAGTAGTCCAGTTTGATTCTTTTCCATGTAGTTGTCCAGTTTCCCCAACACCATTTATTGAACAGGCTGTCTTTTCTCCATTGTAAATTCTTGCCTCCTTTATTATAGATTAACTGCCCATATAAGTGTGGGTTCATTTCTGGGCTGTCTGTTCTGTTCCATTGACCTATGTGTCTGTTTTTGTGCCAGTACCATATAGTTTTGATGATGTAGCTTTGTACTATAGTTTGAAATCACCTTTGTTCTTTCTCAAGATTGTTTTGGCTATTCAGGGTCTTTTGTGTTTCCATACAAATTTTAGAATTAGCCTAGTTCTGTGAAAAATGCCATTAGTATTTTGGTAGGGCTTACATTGAATCTGTAGATTGCTTTGGGTAGTATGGTCATTTTAACAGTGTTAATTCTTCCAATCCATGAACATAGTCTATCTTTCCATCCATTTGTGTTGTCTTCAATTTCTTTCATCAGTGTCTTACAGGTTTCCAAGTACAGGTTTTTTTACCTCCTTATTTAGATTTATTCCCAGCTATTTTATTAGTTTTGATGAGATTGCAAATGGGATTGTTTTATTAATGTCCTTCTGAAATTTCCTCAATATCAGTTGTTTGGCATATCAGTATATTATTTAGGATTAATTTTAATGTAATAGAAATAACAGTGGTTTAAATAAGATAGAATTATCTGTAGTTCTCACTCACATTGTTGAAGGTCAGAGGGAACAAAAAGTGCCCACTGAATTGAGAAGGCATCTGGAGACCAAAAAAAAAGAAATGAGGCAAACAGCTCCATACAGTCAATGGATCCGTTTATTATAGGGTAATTTACTCACAGGGTGGGATGGGTTAGGGGACAATGATCTGGAAGCATTCACAGTTGCACCTGCACTGCGTAGGGGCCATGGGGACAATTTTATAGTTAAAGGGGTATTGGGTTAGGTGCTGGGAAACAGGACGTGCATTTCTAAGTCAAGACTCATGAATGAGTAACTAGTCTCTTGGGCGCAAGGAATACGTCAGTGAAGGTTTTCATCATTGTGTGGGGACTAACAGAGCATAGAGGCCACCTGGTCCTAATGATTATTAAACAATATCTATTAACTATCAATACAAAGCCCTTGATGACAAAGAAGTGACTTACTGCACAGTACAGTCCTGGGTAGGGTCAGCAAAAGGACAGGAGAAACTTTAAGGGCCCAAGATTGCCTCAGTTATGCTAACAGCCATACACACACATGTACAATAAATTTGGAGGTGGACAGTTTGAGCTGATATGGCAGCTCACTGTTTTGTCAGGGATCCAGGCACCTTCCATTTCTCTGCTCTACTGCTCCATTCCAAGAGTGAGGTTTTCTATCTTGTGGACCATATATTTCAGGATGAGGAAGACATGCAAGAGTGTACCTCTCCCCTTAAGGCAGCAGTCCCCAACGTTTTTGGCACCAGGGACTGGTTTTGTGGAAGACAGTTTTTCCACGGACAGGGTTGGGGGGAGGATGGGTAGCAGCAGATGAAGCTTCGCTTGCTCGCCCACCACTCACCTCCTGCTCTGCAGTCCGGTTCCTAACAGGTGCGGACCGGTACAGGGGTTAGGGACCCCTCCCTTAAGGAAACTTCCCAGAAGTCCCAAAGGACACTTCTGCTTCCATCTTACTGACCAGCACTTTATATGTATATAGGAGATCATAGTAGTACCTACCTTGTAGGGTCTCATGGTGAGGACGAATGAGCTAATGTGTGTAAAGTGCCTGGTACACCGTCACTGATAGAGGAGGGTCTGCCCTCTGTGTTTGACTGACGCTTGCATGGTCATATCTGGGTCTCAGGCTCAGGGTCTTCCTCAGCATATCCGCTGTCCTCCATATACTTTTAGGTCTCTCTGCCTCTGAAATGTCGTCGCCTTTTGGAGCGGTCAGCCCGATCATATATTTAGCAATTTGTTGCTGCTGTCTGTGGTGATGCTGTGATTATCACTGAATTTTCTATAGTGAAAGAGAATGCCCAAACTTGGACATTACCTGCATCAGTGATGTCTGTGCGTCCTTCTCCAAGGAATATTTTGAGTGTCAGGTCTTAATTCTGTACTAGGAGGAGAGTAATCACCTTACTGTCATTTAAATGCTATCCTGAGGAACGGTGATGACAGAGGTAGTGGTGTTGGTGGACCAACTGACTGTCAAGGAAAGCAAGTACAATTATACCCAATACTGCCGCGTGGTCCGTTGGTGATTTGTAGCTAGTGAGGATTTTGCCATCTTCCCTGAAAGCCAGAATTAGCTCAGGTCGCCCACGGGAGCCCTTCACTAACATAATCAACTCATTTGCACAGTTTTCAGCCAGAGAAACAGACCTGGACAGAGTCCCCACCTTAAGAAGCATTTACAATTTAGTCTGGTCTCTGAAATCTCTGGTGATTCGAATCACCAGGATTGCACACCCATCCGTGTTCCAGAATGAAGCTGCACCTCACTTTTTGCTGTGGGGCTGAGTTCTGAGCTGACAGTTCTTGTGGAGGAAAATTTCTCACTAATCAGTACTGCCTGGAGTTGGTGGAAAGGAAGTAAGAACGACAAAGATAAAGTTACTTTGAAGGAGCAAGTTAACGGCTTTCAGAAAAATGTGAGCAAGGTGTAGAGAGGGGGAAAAACAGCTCCGAGACACATGCTTCAGCTGGGGACACCTTCATCCTGTAGGCGGAAATTTGGGCCCAAGTGGCCCTTTAGCAATGACTCCGTGGTTCTCATCCAGAAAAAAACTGCTGGGGGAGCTTAATGAACATGACTGGTTGAAATCTTGGCAGATGGTGGTAAGAGCTCTATTTACTTGGATAATTAAAATGGTGATGGATTTGCATGGCTGATTTCAAGATCTCTAGTTTGCAGATGACTGCCTTCTGGGGCAGAAGGGGATGGAACACCTCCTTGCTTTAGAGCATCTGCACCTGACTCAAGTATCAGAGAGAAGGGAGACAGGGAATAGTCCCACAGAATGCACCGTCTTGAGCTGACTCTTCATCTTGAGTACTCTGGCCCTCTTATGGAACTATTCATCCCAGCAGGGAGATAATATTTTTCAGAGAGGCAAGGTCTGCTGACAAACTTAGGAATGGAGATTGTTTTCTTCCTTTGAATAGGGCAGACACAGTTCTCTTGATTCTTTTGATACTGTGATAATAAGATAGATGCCTTTAGACTTTATTGAGTGCTTTTTTTTCTTTTTTTAACATGCATTGCCTTATAAAATCCTTAGACTCTTCTGTGAGAGAGGCAGTGCACTGCAACAGAAAGGACATGGGGCAGACTTGTGTTCAAATCCCACCTTTGTCGCTTACAGGCTGCACGCCTTTTTTTTTAACCTCTTAGAGCCTCAGATTCTGTATGTGTAGAAGGGGGTAATGACATCTACCTTTTGGAGTTGTGATAAGGATTAATGATTTATATATGTGAAATGATGAATCATCTTTGGGCACTGAGTAGCTTCCATAAATGATGGTGGTTATTGATATCATCATTTATAGAAGAGGAAACTGAAGCACAGAGTGGGTGCGGGGCTTCTCATGGCCCGGTGGTAGGTGATGGCAGTGAAACCCACATTTCAGTTCTAAGTCCCACGTGCCACGTTGCTTCTATTAGTGGCTCCTTTGTCTCTGTATCTCCCGAATTCCCTCTTGTTAAAGGATGGTCCAGGAATCAATTCTGGTTCTGCAAATGCCACCACATAGTCCTCTCAGCACCTCATCTATAAAGTGAAGACATGGCCACGGGTCCCTCTGCTCCTGGTGTTTCGGGGCAGAGCTGAGAGGTTAAGAGCTGATAGATATACAAGGCGGCGCCTTATTGGGGAATGTTAGGGTATTTTATGATTTCTTTTTTGAGACGAGGGGAAGTAGAGCCACAGCATTTTTACAGCTTTGAAAGGCAGTTTGACCGAAATGTTGTCCATGCCTTGCTGGCTTTTTGCTGCCACCCAGCCCACAGGGGGAGCCCTCTGCAACTGAATCGAATTATTATCATATAATGACGTAACCAGCGAATCTATCATTACATTCCATATGTGACTGTTATATGTTATAATGGGTCATTGCATATGTGGGGGTTGGTGACGTGGGCTGTCACCTTCATGCAGCATATCCCAGGCTCTTGGCAACCTGGATGGAAAAGGGAGAGCCTCAGATGCACAGGTAGTTTTTGTGCTCCATCCTGAACACCCAGTCTCTGAAACGAACCAGAGTTGCACGCTCCACCCTCAGCATCTCTGCCCAAGGCAAGGTCAGATCAGCTTAGCGCAGGGGAGGCGCAGGGGAGAGAGCAAATTCACTCCAGGCAAGGGATGATTTTTAAAAACATATGCTCTCTTCAGCAAATTGGAAGGGGTTTCCTAGCCCACATACGGCCAACTATAAGGAAACCCAATCTTCTTCCCTTGCTTTTTTCTCATCTTTATCAGCCTGAAAAGAATAAGAATACACTCTTTGGAGAGTGAGAAGATGGGCAGAGGGAGGAAAGGAGAAATAACAGGAGTGAAAGGATTGAAATAGATATTCAGGCAAACCTTCTTACTCAAAACTGCAGTTAACCAAGACTGTCAGTGAATTTCACATACCCCCCAGCTACAGTGGTTCACATTATAAACTCTTCCAATTACCTGAAATCTCACTTAACTTAAATTTCAGCACATCCCCTGGGGCATTCAAATAATCAAAGTTTGCCTGTCGAAAGTAATACCAGAGAGGGGAAACTGCCATGGTGACTCCCAGAAAGGTAAATCTTAAAAAAAAAAAAAAGTCTTCTTAGAGAAGAGCATTAGAATCATTAGGTTACAGACTTGATGTTGCTGAAATGCCATCTAAACCTCACAGAGCGAATGCAGATTTAGAAGAAGGCTGTGGGACACGCAGGGAGCCGTACAGTTGGAGACAGGAGATAGGCATGGACAGGAAAGACTCACACGAAGGCACCAGCGGGTTAGCGGTGCGTGGCTGGGATCACCGCAGCTGAGGACTTCAGCCAAGTGGACATCAGCGTATGGTGGGCCCCAAATGGCATGGCCCCTGTAGATGCCCAAACTTGGTCCGGTGGAGTTATAAGTATACACACCTGTATCTGCAGGTCACAGCCCTATAGTCTATCTAGAGCAGTGATTCTGCAAGACTTCAAACAATAAAGGTGGTGAATGGAGTATATGCCCAGATGATGTAGGGAAGTGCTCATTTGAAGTGATAAAAATGAGGTTAAATACAAACACCATTTTGATAATTCTATAGGAGCTATCCTGTGTATGGAGCTATCTCCATACACCTCGAGTTTATATAAAACTGGACGTTTTTCCCCCAAACGTGGTGCTAAAATGGAATTTAGAGATTTAAGCTTAAAAAAAATTGATGGCTATCTTGCTAAAAATATATATTATAAATATCTATAAATAAATTTATAGATAATATGTATATAAATATTTTTCAGCTTCATGGAAACTGAAATTCATTTATTTCTCAGATATTGTGTGGGTATTCACTCTGGGTCAGGAGCTGTGCTTGGCTCTGGAGATGCAAAGGTGAATGAGTTGGACTCTGGCTGCAAAGAGACCTCAGTCTGTGGGGAGGCAGGTGGGTGGGCAGGTGACAATGATGCAGTGTGATACTCTAATCAAGGTGTACCCAGAATGCCATGTGGCCGCCAGCTCTTACTCTGCCTGGGGATGGCAGAGGGCTTCCCAGTCAGGGACTTGTGAGCTGGGTCCAGGAGCTGACAAGAAAAGAGAGAGGTTAGGGAGAGCGAGTTGGGGGTAGCAGTAAGTGGGCCTTGATAGAAACATAGTGGGCGGGAAAAGTCAGGGAACTGGATTTCAGCCAGACATTGAAGGGCTCTTGTCTGCCACCCTCCTTAATGGAGATATTTTTAAAGAAGAGTGGCAGGACCCAGTTATGGTTTTCAAAGGAACTGGTACCTGGACTAGACAGGTAGGCAGACAAATGATGGTCCCAGCTAGCGATCACTGAGCAGCACAGGGTATGGGTTCCAGGAATGGAGGGAGTAGCTTTTTGAGGTTGGAGAAGGTCTGTTGATTGTTGAATACTGTTTACCTAGAGCTACTTAATGGATGGGGGAGGAGGTATCCCCGAATGGGGGAGGGAGGGTAGGGTAGGAAGAGGAAAGTAATAATAGAAAGCAGAGAGGGACCAGGGGAGGAAAGAGGAGTAGAAAGCAGAGGGGGACCAGGGGAGGAAAGAGTGAGTATGCTGTTGAGAAGTTTCTAAATTATTCCTGAACATGAACCCTTCAGCCACGTGTGTTTATCGTCACGCTGAGAAGCCTTTCTGGATTAGCAAGCCATGTTCTCACAGCAGTTAATGAGAGCTAGCCTGATCCCATCAGTAAAAGCCGCCAAGGACCATGAGTCATTGTTTGACAGAGAGGGTCACTTGGCGGAGAGGTCCCCTCCCTGACGCCCAGGCTACCTTCATCTCTCTCAGCCGTTATCTGGTTGTAAAGCCATCCAAATAGTAATGTAGTATGTCAGATAGTCCTTTAATTATTATGATCTTCCTCGTAGCGATTATGACTTGCTTTATTGCAGATAACAGTAAATGGGTAGAAAAAAGCCACTCAGTGGTGAAAACAGTGGGTTTGGGTTCTTGAGAAGCACGGGGCTACCTTCAGGTGTTTGCACGTGGGCATGAATTAACATCGACAAATGAGCTATAAGCTCTGCTTTAAAAATATCATTGAAATGCAATTCAAAAGAGATCTGGTTTTGAGAGGATAATGAAAACATTTCATGATATCTAGTATACATGCCAAAACCTGGGCATTATTTTACCAAGTTTATTCCATTCATGTTTCACTGATTACCCATTGTACTTGGTGGTGTGTTCTTTTTTTTCCTTTCTCCAATTGGTAGGTTTATATACCCCACTGGAGCCATGTAAACTTCACCACTGTATATGCGTTTCTGTGTATGATGAGTAGAGGCTCAGAGGTTAGTTCAACTAAAACTTGCTTTTAAATGCGCACCAATTTTTTTTTTTTTTTTTTTTTGCTCGCCACGAGGCCTGTAGGATCTTAGTTCCCTGACCAGGAATTGAACCCGGGCCCTCGGCAGTCAGAATGCCGAGTCCTAACCACTGGGCCACCAGGGACCTCCCTGAATGCCCACCATTTCTTTTCCAGCCTCTATTCATGAAGCACTGGAAGGGGAACCTTAGCAAGCTTGAGAAATAAGCTCAGGAGGATGGATCTACCTAGATGTATGGTCAGGCCATTCAAGATGGCTGTTCTCTTGCTCTCTGTGCATCCCCTGCCCAACCAGTGCCTGCTTTACCTACACCCACCTCCTAGGACTGACCTTCCTACACACTTGCCCCAGGTCCCAGCCAGTGATTGTTCTTATCAAAGGAGTGGTGAGGGATGTGCTTCTTTGCTGGTTTCCCTGGTAACCGATGAGCCAACCAGACATCAGTTCCCCCTGTAACTGGCAATCTCCCCCTTCCGCCTCGGAGTGAAGCCTGCCGCCAAGTCCTGCCTGCCAGCTGCTGCGCACAGGGTGTCGCTCCAGGACCTTGCTTCAGATGTGTGAGCTCCTGCATCCATTAAACCACTGATGTCTCTGTTGCTGACTCCGGGTTCTTTCTTTGGTCTGATGGGCCTGCGGGGAGCAGCCCAACACTAGGTTATCGTGGTGAACATTTGCTGTTTTCTCACTTCCCAGCATTCATTTGTCTTTCTCAACAGCACCCCAATTTGGATGGTATTACCACCGGGTATAATCTGGAGGGACAGGTTGGAGGGATACAGTCTGGGTGTCCTGTCCCCCAGGCAAAGGATGGCACGTGATCAGCATTAGGCCAGTTGGAGAAACACTTGAGCAGAGAGACAAGGAATCTGAAACATAACGGAGTTCATCTCTACCCCATTCAGTAGCCTCTAACCCAAGCTTTCTTGCACTGAGACCTGGTGGTTCCTGGTCCTGCCTCCAGAGTCACCTCAGTGCCTACCTGTTTCTAGGTCTACTCTGTCTTCCTGCCAATTCTGTGAGTTCCAGTATCCTTCCAACATGTTCCTATGAGAGAGTGTGAGTTACTGTTGCCTACAACCGAAGGATCCTAACAGATATACGCAGAGAACAGTCTGCTCGGCTACTTATTACCTTCATGATGAAGGATAAATTGACCTCTTTGAGAGCTTCAGTATCCTCAGCTCAAAATGGGGCTAATCAAACAACCTATCTCACAGGGTTAAATAGGATGTTTCAAATAGAGCATTTGGCACAATTTGGAAAATAGTAATGTTCACTAAATAGTGGCTGCCCCACTTACTCTTATAATCAAATAAAGGTCGTCTTCTCATTATTATTACTCCTAACAGTGTCTAGCACATAGAAGACATTCAAAAAGATACTAATTTGCTTTCTCCCTCCCCTCTCCTGAAAACAAACCCTCCTTTTCCGGCGGAGAGAAGAGTGCAAGTATCCCTGGTCTGTACACTACACATGAACTTGACAAGCTGAATTATACCTTAACTGTAGAGCAAAAATGGAGGCCTAAGGAGAACCCAGTGTGTATCCCTCGGTCCCACCCGAGTGACCAAAAAGTGCTGCATTTGCCTGTTCAGCTCAGCCCTTTGGAGTGCGGTCGGGCACCCACTCGCCCACTGATGTGATTCTGATACCAGCGGCTGAGGCTGAGGCCGAGGCTAAACCCATGAGTGCATCTGGTTGCCTGGGTAGCACCCTGCCTATCAATATTGCATTAGACAAGGTGACACAGCAGGCCCCGCATTAAGAAACTGCAAAGCCAGTGCGTTCTTTGTAGGCCTGAGAGTTTGGATCAAAACGCAGGATCCAGAGTTGTGTCTACACAGGGGACCCTGAACCTCAAATCCTTTCCCTCCCCTTGTGAGCTTGGCAACCAATTCTACCCAAGCTGTATAGTCCAAGATAATTTACACCACATGATGTCAGGATGAAACTGTCTTCCTAAAAGGATTCTTAGTGTCACTCCCTTATTCAGAAACCCTCGGGGCTCCTGCTTGCTGACAGAATAAAATCTGTACTGCTCAGCAACACTTCCAGGCCCTTTCTGACCCGGCCACCATCTATCTCTCCTTCTAGCTTTATCTCACACAGCTTTTATTCCCACCCCTCCACCGAAGCCAGCCCAGCGCGTTGCTCGTTGCTTGCTGTTCTGACAATATGTCTTCCTACTTCTCACCTTTGTGCTTTGCTGTGGCTCTTTCCCTGCCAGCGGTATTGTTTTCTCATCACCACTACCTGTCACAACTCCGTCTATCCCCAAACAAAACACGTCCTTCTACCTATTCTTCGGAATCCATTTCAAATGTTCACATCTTGCTCCGACTCTTTGAGTACCTTCTTTGCCAAGCTATGATCACTTGCCTCGTGATAGAAATAGTAGTAATAACAATGAATGCGGATACAGCACTTACTATTTTAAATGTCTCACATATGCAAATTCTTTTAATTCTCACATCTGCCCTGTGAAGATACTATAATTATACCCATTTAATAAATGGGGAAACTGAGGCATGGAGAGGCTAAGTGATTGATGGCTAGTGAGTGGCAAAGCCAAGATTTGAACTCAGGCATTCCAGCTCTTTCTGCCATGCTCCCAACCATTACTCTAAACTCCTTTTCTCTGTGTTCTGGGAGCTTTGTTTTCATCTCTTTATAGAACTTAACATGCTACAGTTAGTAAGTATTCATGAGTGATCATTTGGCCACTTACTATCATCTATTATTATCTTTTTTATTGTAATAATTATTATGACTATAAAAAAGTACCAGGTACCATTGTAAGTTTATAGACATTTATGTCTCCCCAGCCAGGAATGTGTACCTCAACTTGGTAATGTGAAAATTGTGCTGAACTTGGAATGAGAAGAATCTTCAGTTTAGGTTTAACTCTGGGGCCTACTAGCCAGCCTTGGATAAGTCAGTTCACCGTTCTGAGTCCCAGTTTCCTCATCTGTAGAATGAGGGGCCTGACTTAGATCATTCCTGAGGTCTTCACTAGCTGTGAGTTTGAGCATCTGTAAAATGGGTACCATACCACGTGTGTCACAGGTATGTTGAAGATGTAGTAAGATTGAATTTTCTCATTCACCAGCTATGCACTATGTGCTGTTTTCAGCACTGGGGATCTGGGGTGAGACAGCACAATTCTTGCTGCCATGGAGCGGGACATGTTGAAAGTAAATCAATAATTAGTTATGTAACTCAAGGTCAAGTAATAAGTGCTGTGAAGGAAGGTAACACAGTATAAGGGGATTGAGAGTCTGCGTGGCGGCAGAGCTTCCTGAGAAGGAGACATTACAACAGAGATTCGAACGAATCCAGGGAGGAAACCACACAATCTAAGCAGAGGGCAGTGCAAAGGTCCTGAGGTTGGAATTGGCTTGATGTGGTCAAAGCTAGCAAGGAGGCTAGTGAGGGTGGAGAGCAGTGAGCAAGGGGGAGTGGAAGGACTTTGGATTTTGCTTTAAAGGTGATGGGAGGCCATGGGGGATTTTGAGCTACCACATGTTGCCATCATTTGAAAAGCATCTTTCTCGTCACTACTTGGAAAATAGACTGTAGGTGGGTAGAAGCAGGAGGTAGAAATAGGAGGCTAAGACCACTGTCCAGTCAGGAGATAATGGTGGCTTGAAGGAGGGTGACAGTGGTAGAAGTGGGTGAGAAGTATTCGAATTCAATATGTCTTATGAAGGTAGTGCCCACATGATTTGCTGATGAATTAAATGAGGGCTGGCAAAGAAAGAGAAGAGGCAAGGATGCTTCCAAGGTTTTCATGGAAAACCAAATATGGTTTGTACCACTTATTTACCAAGAGGGAAGTTTCGGGGCGGGGCAGGTCCGAGGGAATATCAAGGGTTCAGTTTAAGATGCCTCTGAGATGTTCAGATAGAGTTACACATTGGATAGCAGAGCAAGAGGTACAGATGAGAGGTCTGAGCTGTGATATCAGTTTGGGTGAAATCAGCACAGAGATGAGAGTGAAAGTCATTGGACCGTATGAGATCACCTTGTTGCAGGGCTGGGCAGGGGTAGAATTCGAGTTAGCCGAGAGGGCTAGGGCCTGAGTCACAACTTAGACAATTATGAGTTCAAGTGCTCTTTGAAAAATGAAGTGTCTCATGCCCGTGATGCAGCTGATGAAGGCCCCAGTGTGGTGAACTGCCCATCAGCCGACACTCGGCTAGCCAGAGCACTTGGGACATGGAGTTGGCTGACCACTGAGCAGGACTCTAGGTGGCCTGTATCTCCTCAGCCGCTCCCCATGGAGTATGATTGAAAAGGCCCCAGGAGGGCTGCCTGTCTTCCAAACAGGGTCTCAAAATACTATGAATTAAAATGCATTGCTTTCAGTTACACAATTATCTCCTAGAGTGTCTTGTTAAAAATATAGTTTGACCCAAGAGAGGTAATTTGTGGAATTGCTAATAATTTAATTGGTACCAATATAGAATACTAAAAACAGCCTGGAATTTGTAGTTAAGAGCCCTAGTTTGAGCTGACAGTTGTTAGCTTTTTGACTCTGGGAAAGACAATCTCAGCTATCTTGTCTGTAAAATGGGAAAAGCAGTTTTTGTCACACTTGTCATACAGTGTTGGCTATCGAACGAGAGAGTCTTTGGGAAAATATTTTGTAAGTTTTAACTGCTGTAAAAATAATGCCTTTAATTTTGAGAACATTTCCAAAGCCAAATTTTAGCATAGTACGTTGAATTTCAAGCTCATGGTAATCTCAGTAAGGTGGGCAGAGCAGGTATTAATTAATCAGAATTGTGCTTCAATCCCAAAGAACTGGTTAATTATTTCTATTACATAATGGCTTTTATTCGGGTGCCTTTTATACCTACTCATCTCTCAAAACTCATTTCAAGCATCATCTCCTCTGTGTAGCTTATCTTTCCTGCCCAATACCTACCCCCCAGCCCCCATCTTGCCTCTCTTAATGCCTTTTACTAACTATTTGTTTAATGAATGAATGAATAAATGTGCAAAGTGGCTTATTATAGAAGAGTCATTTCCAAACTTTTAAAATGGCAGTCCACCATAAATGTGTGAAAACATACATATATGTATGTTTATTCGTATACACGTATGCAAAAAGAAAAGTTTCAGGAAGCAATGCTTACCTTTACTGCATGGGATTCACGCTATTTTCTGTTCTTTATTTTTTAAAGAAAATGAGGGTTGCAACTGAATTGATTTCACTACCCAGACTAATGTATCGTGACCCACAGTTTGGAAGACACTATTATGGAAGATGCTGGCAGCTGGGAACCTTGTTCTTTGCAATTGGGCAAGTCACTTGGGTTATCTGGGAGGTTTTTTTTCCACTCCAGCATTCATGCTAATTCTCAAGAATAAAGGCATTGTGAGGTGATGGGAATAGGCACGTAAGCACTGTGGCAGCTTGAACATTTACTGCATTACTGCATATAACACACTTTTGGTTTTTCCTGGCCTACATGAGGAAGTCAAAATCTAATAAATTCTTAGGTTTTGGACAATTGCTGCTTGAGAAAGATTTGATTTTAGTCACCAGTATGTCTTTGAGACTATACAGAGATTTGCAAGGGTGACTTTCAAATAATAGGCAGGTTCCATATCTGAAATCCTTGGGCCCCAGATATGTTATAGAGGCAGGAGTTTTGGTGTCTGAAAGGAAATGTAATAAGTGTACTGTATATCGTGTATCAACCCCAGTAGAGTTCTGGGCAGCAGCTGGAAATCAAACACATTGATTTGTCTTCAGCAAATGTATGAATATTCACAATCAGTGGCATAAAGACAGTAAAAACCCTCACATAGGCTGAGGTCGCTAATAGGATGCGAACACATTTTCAGTTTTCAAAACTTTGGGGGTTTCAGAAAAACCCATAAGGAATTGTGGAAGTTATATTTTGTTATCCAAGTATCATGTTTTTCCATTTCAAAATCCCCAGGACCATTTATCCCTTTAGGAGACCAAATGCTTGGCTCAGTGCCTAACACATAGAAGGCACCCAGAAAATATTTGTTGAATGAATGATTGAGAGCAACTACAGCTTATAGAAAATTGTTAGGACCAAGCCACTTTTGAGAAAACAGCCTCTAGTTTTATCCCATGTCATTTAAGTGGATGGAAACCTTGTTACCTCTACTTGGCTCCCTCAGGAGGAGCAGAGGGGAGAGATGCTCGTGGATTCTTTGTTTATTTTTTCCTTCTTTCTTCAGGCCTTGCATCTAGTTTTAGAAGGGGGTGGGTCAAGAGATTCTAGGTATAAAAAGTAGCCAAATTAAAAATTCCCTTTTCTTAGCTTCCCTATGCTGAAAATACCAGCTAGATGTAGTAACCAATTCCATGAATACTCTGGTTATCTTTTCACTGAGTGCTTGGTTTGTCAGGAATTGGGGTTCCACAGGCTTGGCTGTACAAAAACCTGGGCTCGAATTCTAGCTCTGCCAAACCCTTGGCATATTACATAAACTCCTTCAGTCTCACTTTCTCATTTAGAAAATGTACATGATAATAACACAGTAACCCCATTATGGTTTTGTGAGGATTAAAGGAGATTATACATGGAAAGCATTTGCCATACAACTTTCATTTTTGTTATTAATCGTAATAATAATAGTGATAATGTTATTCCTCTTCACCATTGTGGTAACTCAGTAGAAGCACAGAGCAGGGGCAGATATGATCTCTATTAGCCTTCCTACCCTTACACTTTGCTATGGACTGTATTAGTCAGGATGGGCTAAGTTATGCTCTGATAACAAACACCCCCAAAATCTTTGTACCTTAAAAGTACAAAAGTTTATTTCTGGATCACACAAATTTCTCTGTGGACCCAAATGACTCTTCAGGGCAGTTGTCTGCTGTGCCGTTTCCATGATCCAGGTTCTGCAGGTAGTTCATACCTTGACTCTTGGGAGCTTCTACCCTGGAAGTGACTCATGTTCCTTCCAGTCCCTCTCTATTGGATAAAGCAAGATACATGGCTCTGCCTTACTCCAAAGCAATGGGGAAGAATAGTCCTTCCGAGCGCCTGCAAGGAAAGGAGAACTAGAAATACTGGAGAGGGGCACTAATGTTGACCACTCAGACATTTAGCCTTTTCTCACTCTATTATAAATTGGTACTGCAAACACAGCTTCAGCCCCAGCACCCTTTCCAACCAGGTGGCTGCCCTGAAGCCGCAGCTGTCTGGAGATTCTGGAACTGCCACTGATGCAGGTGATATGTGGAAATCATTGAGCTGCCTCTGCCCTAGACAAGGCAGAGGAAGCAACTTCTAGGTGCTTGAAGTGAGTCATACCTCCTGGCCTGGAGCCCCTCCCCGCAATGTTCTCCTCAGCACCCCAGTGATATTGGATGGGATGTTAAAATCATGGGTTCCTCAAGTTGGAGGGCACTCTGGGAACCCCACTCATTTTCCAAGTGTGGAAACTGAGGCCCAGGCAGTGTGACTTTGTTTTGTTCCTTGCGTTCTGTGGCTTTCCCAGGGTCCCAACGGTTCATGATTAGTCCATTGGTAGACTTATATCTGGACAGAGGCCTCCGGACTCTGCCTGATGATTTTCTGCTGTCCATCCCCTCCATCGTCTACACTTACTCATCCTCCTTTAGAAGCAGAAGCGTCCCAAGCGCAGTGACTTGGCTTGTCTCACTTTCTGTTCTGCTTCCGGTCCCTTCTAAGGCTGAGGCTGAGTCCATGCATTTGCTGGTTGTCCAGAGCTGCCAACGGAAAAGGATCTTCAACACCTTTTTCTCCCTTTCCAGGCTTTTGCTTGTTTGTTTCCAATTGGAGGGATAGAAAATGGGACAATTTAGCAGTTGCCACCACAGGGACTAAACTGTCACCATTTTAGAATAATAACAAGAAATTCCATCCCATTGTCTGGTAACACTCCCACTGCCGCCCCCCCCCATACGCATCCCAGAGTTTCTATTGATATTTTAATGAGACTCTGCATGTTTAGACTCTTTGGCCAGATGGTAAAATGTAGTCTGTGCTTGTACGTGTTCAGACCCCTCTGTGCTATAAGAGGTGGCTCTGAAAACCCTGGAATGGCTCTGAGACGGAGCCTTGCCCTGAGCTCCTGAGCTACTGCTGGCCTATCAGTCCCTCCAGACTATTTTAATTGTTTCTAACTTTTGAGACACCATGAAGCTGGAGGCCTCCAGGGCTTGGGTTTTCAAAGTATAGATGGAGTAAGAATCACCTGTGCCATGTGCTAACTGCAGATTTCTGAGCCAGCCACCAGAGATTCATGATTCAGGCAGTATGGGCGTGAGCTGAGGGTGAGTAATCTGAGCTGGGACCCAGGAATCTGCATTTTCACGAGCATCCCAGGGTGATGTAGAGCAGGGCTCCTTGTGGATGCTGCCACGCGAGGGTGGCAGGACTACAGGGGAGGTGTCCCATCTTCAGCCAGAGCAGCGCCCCTTTGAGCTGTTTATAAATGAGGCTTCAGTCTAAGGTTTGTTCTGCTGATCAAAATAAATGACGTAGAATAACATTTTTGAAATTCACTGTTCTAGACCACACTAAGCAAAAGAAAGAACAGTCCAGCAGTGGCTTTCTAAAGACCGTCCTTTTCTTGGTGTGGCTTCATCTTCTATACAGAATCAGTTTCTTACCCTTTGATGGAGCTTATAATTGTCCTGTTTTCATGCCCTAAGGAGACCTGAAGAGCAGTGATGCCACTCCTCAAATCCCAGGTCACTGGGTCTTAGCAGAGGACTCTGTGCTTGTTCATCTGCCAGGTGCCTTAGACCCAGAGGGAATGGAGGCCTATCACTGCCCTTTAAGCAGCTTGCAAGGCCCTGTTTGGACCATGCCTTGGGAGAGAAACGGCTTCTCTCTTGGACCGTAAGAGATTGCAGTTCAAGGTCAGGGAACCTGAATTCTACTTTGCCCATAAGTGGTGACCCTTACCTGGTCCCCTTCAGTAGACTGGATGTGACTCTAATCTTGCCTGCTGTACTGTACAATGCCTCCACACTATTGCGATTTTCTTCCCCAAAGTTGGAAGACACGGAATATTTTTGAGGCCTTAGATTTGGATCTGATACATTGAAGGGACAAAGGTGACTGTTTTTGTGCCACCAATGCCAATAGCACTGCCAACTGAGGCCGCTGATCACAGGCAAAGAACTGAAGGCACAAGGGCAGCTCTGTTAAACTGTGTGTAAATGGTATTTTTTCCTGTGAAATCTCAATACCTCCCTTAGGACATTGCAGTTCAGGTTTTTGGGCTACTCTTCTCTGATATTTACTCGTTGGGGATTTTACTCTTGAGAAATCGCTGTGGCAACAGAACCGTTTGCCTCCACGAAGACGATGTCAAAGTGTTAAAATCCAGGATGTTTTAAGGCAGGATTCCAGCCTCATTACTGCCAGGAATAAGATTCATCCAAGGTGGAAGTGTCCTCTCTTAGAACTCAAATCCGTCTCAGAATGGCTTTTCTCTCCCCTTTGTTTTTGAAGCTAAGCAATTACTTTTTTTTTTTCTTTAAGGAAAAAAAATGTGCTAATGCACAAAACTCTCTTTTTCCCCTTTCATTTGTTTGAAATTGAACTTAACAAAGTCAGTTCCAAGCAAGCAGTATATATGAGTAATGCTTTTTGTCCATGAAAGAGCATTGACTCAAATGGTATGGGAGTACTGATCCTGTCTCTGCTTTGTGTGAGCATCCATAATGACAAAGTGCTCGTGTCAGAGTGTATAATGAAACTATAAATTGTTTTCATGAATGCTCTGAATTTGGTCTTTTACGGGGCAAATTCAAAAGGTATTTAAGTTCCACATTTCCCATATGTGAATAACACCAGATGGTACTATAGATCCAATAAAAGGACAGAATCCCAGTCGGGCTCACACTGGTCCGGGTGGTGGGTGATTGTCAGGTGAGGGTCGGTCACAGTGTGGGGAGTGGGGAAATGGAGGAACGAAGATATCCCACAACTCTGAGGAAGAATTCCAGCAAGATACACCCAACTTTGGGGGGATAATTCAAAGTGTGACTAAAATACTTAGCTCATAAAATTGGTCTCTGGGTGGTGGATGTCTGCATTGGAATCATAGGAGAAGGTGCACACCTCTGACCGAATTTATTGAACAAAAATTCTCAGGTGAGAAAATGTCTGCTGGGTTGCATGGGCAGGTACAATCTATTGCAGTAATTTATGGTTCAATTAAATTATCTTTCATTACATTTTTGGTACTTTTTTTTTATTATAGAAGCCATATAGGTGTGTTCTATAACATTTAGAAAACACAGAAAAGTATAAAGGATAAAAAAAATGCAAATAATTTTGCTCCCAAGAGATAATTCTTAGTAATATATACAATTTTTATTAAATCTTTCCGTGTTATATCATTTGGTAAAATTTTAATAGAACTTTACATCATCTTACCTGGATATCGAAATCCTTTTTTAAATAAAATTTTGGGTCCAACTATCTATTTATTTAGCTATCTGGGTAATTGTCAAAAAGGATTCTGCTTTTTAACTTATTTATCAATTATTTTTCCGGTCTCAGTTGGCCAAAGTTCACGAATGTCCAAGGTTTTGGTTCTGTCACGAGGGGACTATGTCGGGTGCAGTAGCAGCCTTTAGGCTCACATGTCATTGACTGACAAATGATTCTGGGTATACAATCTCTTAAAACAAAAAAGGCAACAAAACCAACTCTGCAGGGTGTGTGAACCCCAGCGCAGGTGAGAGGAGGGAGGCCTGTTGATGGTTCTGAGCAGTCGCCTGCATGTGTTTGTTCTGCAGTACCTGGTGTGTAAAAGAAAGCTGGAGAGTAAGAAGGAAGCCCTGCTGATCCTTTCCAAGGAGCTGGACACATGCCAGCAGGAAAGGGACCAGTACAAACTCATGGCCAATCAGCTCCGAGAGCGCCACCAGTCCCTAAAGAAGAAGTACCGTGAGCTGATTGTACGTATTACGTCACGAAGAGTTCCAAAGTGGAAAAATTAAGACGTGAAAGTCATCACCCTACTTATTCCACGATCCAGTCCCACTTGCTAGTTGATAAGTACATGCTTCCGGATGCTTGCTCTGGCGCCCATGATCTTCCACGCATATCTGAATGTGTCTGTGTGTGCCTATTTACTTAAAACTGTATGGAGGTGTTTTTTTTTTTTAAAGAGGATTTGTGTTATAAATCTGCACTAATACAGAAGCCACTAGCTGCATGTGGTTATTTAAATTTCATTTTGAATTAATTAGAATTAAATAAAATTGAACACGGTCTCACTTATCACATCTCATGCCCTCAATCGCCATGGGGGGCTGGTGGCTACCGTATGGGACTGTGTTGATATAGAACATTTCCATGGTGGCTGCTATATTGGACGGTTAGCTGTAGGACATGTCCCTCATTGCAGAGAGTTCTATTGGACAGCTTTATATAAATGTTGTTCTAAAACTTGCTCTTTTCGCTCAGCACTTTATTTTGGACATCTCTCTAGGCCATATATACAGATTTAACTCACTTTTTAAAACAGTGCATAGTAATATTTCCATAATTTTTAAACCTTTCCCTTTCCTGGGCAATTAGATTTTCTCTAGTTTTCATATGGCAGGATTTTTAAGGATGCAAATGTTACTGAAATGGAGGATACCAACTGCATAGCGCTATTTTGCATTCTCACTTAGTTTTTTCTCACTGATGCCATCTCTTTTTTAAGTGCTGACACTATTGCTTACGTTTAACCGTCTGTGCTGGGGTCATTGAACTGTCCTGGAACACAGAAGTACAGTAGAGAGATTCCTGAGGTTAAAATAATGTTGACTTGTATGTGGACAGCATCAGATAGAGAAGTACTATTTCCTGAGCATTTATCGTTCACCTGACATATTTATGTATTCCCAGATGGCACACGAGGGAGAGAAATTGAATCCTTTTAAGACAAAAAGTCTGATAGGACTAGAAGTTCTCAGTTAATTTTCTTTTATTTTGAGCATATCCTATCCCCACCCCCCAAATTGTTCTGCCCATAGAGAAAACTCAAGTATGTGTGTGCATTGTATGTGTCCATTACTATTCCTCTGGATCTATTTAAAAGAGGAGCTCAACTCAAACCAAATGAAATACTATTTCTGTTTAGGCTCTGCTCAAAAGTAATTTTGATAAATCCAGTTTATTTATTTGGCTCACATAGGTTTAGAAAGTATACAGATTGGTCCTAATTGGAAGTGATTCCTTAGAGGTTTTCCCAAAATGACTCTGGTTCAGTTTATAGTTTAAAATTTTTAAAGTATATTTGAGTTTGGTTCAGCACATTGTTGGTTGCAGGGGGCGGGAGAGGGGAGGGTCTTAATTTAGTTCATAGTTCGGTTCAATTTCTTGAATCTACACGCATCTAATTTAAAAAAAATAAAATGTAACACTGGTTTCTTTGTAGGATGGAGATCCATCACTTCCCCCTGAAAAGAGGAAACAGGTAAGACTTATTCCTGATCTTTGACAACTCTCAGAATGTTCGTATTGATGCCTTTCAACAACTGGGGGATTAGGGAATCCCAAAATGTATAGAGAAATCTTCTAACTTCCCAGAATCATTTTGTATTACTGGGGGGAGTGGGTGCTAGAGAAATACTGCCTACAGAGAGGGCCTACGGACTGGGCGAAGGAAACGCAGTGAAGTCTAACAGGGTGGAAGAGGGCACACCAGTTGACTGTGCTCCCTTTCTTGTTGGGGTTCCTTTTAGAAAACCACAAGTTGAGAGCACACTGCTAGAGGACTTTAGCTTACTGTTCTGTGGATGGATGCCGTTCTCCTATTCAGCCCCTGCCGCTTCAGACTTTTAAAAGCCATCTCACTAAAACTCATAAGCCATTTATGTTCTTTTCTCCTAAATGGTAACCAACATCGTTTATTGAGTATCCATTTTCCCCACGGATTTTGGAGGCCCACTTTTAGCAATGGACAAATCCGTGTGTGTGTGTGTGTGTGTGTCTGTGTCTGTGTGTCTTTCTGGACTTTCTGTTCTGTTCCACTGAGCTTCCTGTATTGTGCTGTTTGTACCACATTATTCTGTTTTTTGTTTATAATACTTGTAATAATACCTGTTTGGGCTATTCTCCTTCCCTTTGCTCTTTCTTTTCAGATGTTTCTTGTTTCTTTTTTTAGATATAACTGACAAATATTTTATCAAGTCCTCCTCTGATTCCCCCCCCACCAAACCCATCCCTATTGGTATTTTGATTGGGGTTTTGTTAAATGTATAGATCAATATAGGGACAGTTAATACTTTTATAGCATTATGTCCAGGAATATCGTACATCAAATTTTTTAATCCGGTTGCATGCATATATATAGATATATTGCGTTTTAACACTTTCCTCAACTTTACAATTGTTCTGTACTGACATACCCTGACTTACAGTCTTTTATGGACTTGAGGGGAGCCTGGATGATGGTGATGTTAGTGCTGTGTGTACCATGTTATGGGAAATGCTCTGCATCAGAACAGGACTTCAAAACTGGTGGCTGAAAATAAGGACGCAGGAATTGTTCGCTGTCTTCATAGCTGTAAAGGCTAAGACAACATCCTGTTTTTGTTCATCGATCATATACCTGGCACAGCATATAAACTCCTTGGATTCATTACCTTGTGATTTTTGACGCTGAATAAACAGTAGACGCGCTGCACACATATGCGCGCGCGCACACACACACACACACACACACACACACACACACACACACGACGTTCACCCTTAAATAACAACTCAGTCCTATGGCTATCCTTTCAGTCATTCAGTTCTGCTCACCTCCCACACTCCTTTCCTATTTTATTTGATTATTTTGTAATGCTCCAGGTTTGATTTAAAGTCAAAATTTTCTATGGAGCTAATTGATGTTGTTTTTTTTTTTTTCCTGAACAAAATGACACGGAAAGTTAGCATAAATGTTTAAAAATTGGGATCCTTAATGTGGAATTGCTAATGTTTTTGTTTCTGTGTTTTTGGTGGCTACGAGCCGTCATCTTTGCTGCGATTTTAGAGTTTGTTAGTATTCATGAAGGAGTTTTACAGTGTAAGTGGATTCACATTCCGTGACTTTATAATAAAAAATTTACATTGACTGAAGAGAATCTGATGAATTCCAGTAAGTCTGTCAAGCTGCATTCTTACAGCTCTAAAAAACAAACAAACAAAACAAGTTCGATGTCCTAAGCGCTGGCTTTGTAGCTTTTAATATGGCATTTGGTTTCTGTCCCTTTAGGATTTAGTGTGGTGGTGTAAGCTCGCTCTGCATTCTTCCTGCCCGGGATGGATGACATAGGACGGGCTGGGGTGCAAGTGACAGAAATTCTAAACTGCTGAATCAATAAAGGAATTGATGCCCTTGCATAACCACAAGTTGAGAGGCAGTGGAGGTCTCAGATGCTGTACTGTCATCACGTACTCATTCTCTCCTCTCTACCACACTTGGCAAAGAAAAATACAGGATACCCAGGTGAATCTGAATTTCAGATAGACAATGAATACTTTTTTAGTATAAGAGTATGTACCATGAAATATTCGCGACATACTTATGCTAAAACATTATTGATTATTTATCTGAAATTCACATTGAGCTGGGCATCCTATATTTTATCTGACCACTCTACCGTTATGCCGATTTTAACGTCAGCTTCCTCTTGAACTTAACATCAGCTTTCCTCAAAGCAGGAAAGGCAGGAAACCCAGCCATGGAATGTGAGTCCTTCCCTCCAGTTTCATTGGGCCATTGTAGGACGTACTCCCATTCCTGGTCTACTAACATGCACTGGCAGGGTACTATACATTAATTGGCTTAGATTAATCACCTGGGATAGAAGGGCTTCGGGAGCCAGCAATGCCACCCGCCAAACTAATTGTGTGGCCTTGGGAAGATTCCTTTGGGTGTCTGAGACTCAGCTTTCACATCTACGAAGTGGGAATAAATATGGTACCCACCACATAGTGTGGCTGTGAGCAACAAATGAGATAACGTACGCAAGTAGAGTCCTTAGCACAGTGCCTGGCACCGGGTGAGCGTCAATAAATATTTACCATCTTCTCTTCCTTATCATCCCTTTCTTTTTTAATCAATCATATATTAATGTGGTGTTGTCAGGACCCTTTTGGCTACCCTTGGCAGCTTGAAATAGCTTGGGCCAAAGAAGAAGTTCCTGGCTCATAGGACCTCAAAAGGGTTGGATAAGCAGAAATGCAGCCAGGCCTCAGGACCAGCTACCACCTGGACTCAGGTGCCCCCAGCTCTCTCCTCTGCCCTCAGCATTCTCTGTGTCAGCTGTCATTTCTTTTTCTGGACCTGCTTTCTCTGTAGAATAGGAAACGTGGCTGCTGGTCACATGAGGGCTACAGACCCCACGTCTTTGACCTGTAGGAAAAAGCTGCTCCCTGAATCGCAGGGGAGAGCTCGCCTAGGCCAGGCTCAGGCCAGGGGTCCATTCGAGTCAGCTGGGCATGGCCAGGCATCCTGTAGATACAAGGCTGCTTCTACTGTTGTCATGTTGACGGGGTGCTGGGTAGACCATGTGTTAACCATCTGCTGTACATGCCTTCTTGAGAGAGTCTTGGAATGATAGATAATAACGATGGCAGCCAGTGTTTCTGAGTGCTCACTCTTGCAGTCTGTCAGACCCTGTGCCCAGCATTGCACTGTGGATGATCCCATTTAATTCCCCCACAACCATGGGAGTCGGCGGTTATTATTATGATTGCCATCAGACAAATGAGGAAATTTAGGCCTATGATGGTCAAGTAAATTACCCAAGGGAAATTACGTAAGTAATTGGTGGAGCCAGAGTTCAAAGTCGTGCGGTCCACTCAGAGCTCATGCTTAGAACTCGCCTTGTAGCTCGGGCAACCAGACCTTCCATTTACTCAGGATCGTTGCCATTTTTACCTCTTGTCCTGGCATAATCTGTATTAGTGCTCCCTGTACTATCCAAAATGTCTTGGTTTGGATGATAAATAATATAGTCACCTTAATTCTAGTAGGGATGCTATGAGCAGACAATCAACAAAATGATTAAGATATATAGGATGTTAAATGGTAAGCAGTGCAATGGAGAGAAAAATATAGCCCAAAGCCAGGGAGGGGATTCTGGCTTAGCAATGGAAGAAGCGTCTCGATTAACAGTGGAGGAAAATAGTTCCAGTATTTGGAAAAATAATCTTACCTGTTTAAAATATATGTTTTCAGATTTTATTTACATATAGTTAGTTTATTTCTGAAAGCATGGGGTTGGTTTTTGGATGAGTGAGGGGGAGTGTTAAGATGTCCTCTTCATTAGCTCAGCGTGGGGAAGAAAATGCACCATTGAATTTGCAGGCACTGGTTACAATGAAACTTTCCATTTAGCCTGAAGCAGACAGCTTTGGCATCCGTGTATCCAGTACCGGAAAGGAGAGGCACAGTTACCTTCTTAACTATTTCATCGGCAGGAACAGGGGTAGAAGCTTGCACCCTGACCTGGTGTCTCCTGTCTTATATCACATGTTTATCCCAAAGGCAAAACAGTAGGTGAAGTATTTACCCCTCCAGCTGCAAAACAGATGTACCTTGTGTAAGCGGAAGGCACTGGAACGAGAACCAGCTGCTGGGGTAACAGATGGGACCTGGGGGTCAAAAGATCCACATATTGGAAAAGGAAAAGGTGCCACATTGAGCATCTTGTTGCCCATCAGCCTTGAAACCGTGGCTTCCTGTTCTTGACCTGAAGGAGGAATTTCTATGGACTCCTCCCCTGTTCATTTCTCAGCTCAGGAGAGATTACAATCATCACTCTGTTATGGACTGAATGTTTACATCCCCCCAAATTCATATGTTGAAACTCTGGTCCTCAATGTGATGGTATTAGGAGGTGGGGCCTCTGGGAGGGAGTTAGGATTAGATGAGGTCATGAGGGTGGAGTCCTCACGAGGGGGTTCAGTGTCCTTATAAGAGTCACAAGAGAACTTGCTTTCTCTGCTCTGCTCTCTGCTGTGTGAGGACAAAACAAGAAATCTGCAACCTGAAAGAGGGCCCTTCCCAGAACCTAACTGTGCTGGCACCCTGATCTCAGATTTGCAGCCTCTAGAACTATGAGAAATAAATTTCTGTTGTTTATAAGCCACCCAGTCTATGGTGTTTTGTTGTAGCAGCTCAAGCTGACTGTAAATGTATTGAGGGTTCTTCTCAAATATAAGTAGAAACAATACCCCATCCTCAGTCTTGGCAGTGCTTTGTGCTTTTCCGAGACCATGTATGCGTGTGTGTATGCACGTATATATCTATGTATGTGTGTCATCTCCCAGCTGTCTTCTGCGGCCACACTGCAAGTTAGGTCTTGCATAAAATCTCAAGGCAGCGTCATGGATGGCAGTAGATAAAAGCTTGGGTTCTGGCATCCAGTTTTGTGGATTCAAATATAACACTTCCACTTGCTGGCTGGGTGATCCGGGGCAAGCTGTGTTACCTTTCTGAGACTCAATTTCCTCCTCTCCAAAATAAACAAAAGCATGAGATATATTCATAAAGTTTTTATTAAGAATCGGTGTGATAATGCTTGTAATGCCCATTGCCTTCTACTTAGTGAGCGCTCAATGGGTGTTGGCTATTTTTTATTTTTCCTGTGACTTGTCCAAGGTCACACAGCAGGTTAATAGAGCAGGCCTAAAAATCCAAATCTGCTCACTTGTAGTTCAGTGTTTTAGTTCAGGGTTTTGTTCCATATTTAACTCTTAGGCTGTTTGAATGGGGAAGAAGCATAATCAACATTTAATCCACCCATTTTGGAAGTTCAAAGGTGAAGTGCTTTATCCGAAGCCCTCTGCTTAGGAGGGGTTGAGAAGCAGAAACTGAGCTAGGAGTCTTTACCCGTTAGGCCAGTGTTCTTTCCTGTGGCGGCCAATGTCTGGCCATAATGTCTTCCTGCTTTTTTGTCTCCTCCTTACAGGACAGCCAGAACTCTCATAGTTGTAGTTCTAGAAATATGGTTGTCGATCGAGGCTCTCTTTTAGAATTTAGAATCCTTTTTAAAACAACTCAATTTCCAATGGCAAATCATCCGTTGAAGAAGCTGTGAAGATAATCGTGACAACAGTGATTTCACTAATAGCTTCTCGTGGGATGTTGAAATGAAAACTTCTTCTTGATACCCCAGGCAGGACTGTACACGGAGCACCTCTCTGCACTGCAGTGGGAGATCCACCGAAAGATCTCAAACGACCCTTTAAGTATTTTTCTTTTGCAAAACAAGCAGTTCCTCCAAAGGAGATAAAGGGGAATTTAAATTATCCTGGGTGAATCTTCTTATAAGTTGGAATTCTTTGGGGTCACAGCAACACATTTTTCCCCATGCAAACTCCTCCTTGAATAAACAATCAAACGCATCTCTGTCTTTCCCTGTTTTGATTTCAAGCCGAGGTACCACGGGAGGTATTCCTCCCGGTCCAGGAGGGAGCCTTGGCTTTCTTCCCTTAAAAAGCGATGGCTTATTTAGACGGTGACATGCACCAGGATGACAACCCTGGAGAAATCAGAGCACAGAGTGGCCCTTTGTGGGATGGGAGGGAGCCTTTTACTTCAATAGAAAAGTCTTCTTGGTCAATCTTATTTTAGTCCCCCGTGACCACAAATCAGAGCGACTTTGTATATGCATCTCAGTTTGATGCTCAGAACCTAAAACTTCCTTCAAAGATCTCAAGTGCTTTGGGATGTTTCTTTTTATACCACTTCGAACAGTACAACTTCACTGTTAACACCAGGGAAGCTGGGAAGAAATCCAGGGTTCAGCCTGCGGGAGTCCTCCCAAATCATAATAACAGTAATTTCATTCTGAGCATTCACACCTCCTGCTCAGAAGCCCTTCGGATCCTTGCAGTGATTTTTGTCAGGAAGGTGAGAGCATCCCCCAACTTAAACATGGAGGAATTTAGGCTCAGTGAGTCTAAAGAACTTGGGAACTATTAAGGGAGCCACTAAGTGGCAGATGCGGAGCCATAATGGCCAAGATTAAGCAAACATTTATTTAAATAGCAACCTTCTAAACCTACCGAAGAGCATTTGCCTGTGGGCCTGGAAATGCCTGCATTGGCAACTGTGTGCTTGGAGACTGTGGGGTGAGAGTAGGCTGCCGAGGGCTCCTTGCACAGCCAAAAACTGTGTGTGGAATGAGTTCTTGGGTGGTTGTTTCTTGTAAATAAGAAAGCTGTCACTGTAGCAGAGGTCATCGCTTGGGCAGTTGCTATGAATAGGGGGTGCTTGCTCAGCAAAGCAAGTTTCACTCTATTACTATTAACACAGAAGTCGCCGTAGACCAAAGCAGCGGAGTAGAAATTGCGATTAAATTTGCTATCAATCACACCGCTCAAGTACACTCCACGTTTTATCAAACATTTTTTTTTTCACATATTCTTGCTTAATCGAGTACTTTACCCTATTGAAGATGTGAGTTTAAAGGATTCAGGGGTCAACGCCATGTCGTTGAGGAGCATTTTCTAAATCTGGTCTCTTTTTCTCTCTCACACTCTTCTTTTTTTTTTTTTTTTTTTTTTTCAAAACAAAACAAACAAGCAAAAACCTCTCCTTGAGGAAGTGCCTAGGCCAGGGTTTTACCTGTCTCTCTCATTTTTTTCCCCTCCCATTTTTGCATTGAGTTTTAATATGTCAGCAAGTTGAGAAGGAAGTTATAGGATTTTCCGGTATACATCATTTTTACATTATGATGGAGAATGACTTTTCCATGGCTAGATTACTGAAGTGGTGTATATCTAATAAATTACAAAGATTTCAGGGTGACTTGAGGGATAGTAACTGGAATGTTGCCCCTTTCCCCTCCTGGTGTCTGGGCTGAATTATTTAAGGACTTAGGAGAAAACACATGGCCTTCCCGTTTTACTGCCCTTCCCAATGTCTGGCTAGTGCAAGGTTGGAAGGTTAATCTTAAACTTTTCATCACTTTTCTTTCATTTTATTTTTATCTGTTGGAGAGGAAAAGCTTTTCCTCTACCCTCTTAGGTTTGGTGCATGGAGGCCTGCAAATTTAACTGACAAAAGACAGATTAACAGGAGAAAAAAGCAAACAATTTCATGAATATTTTACATGCACAGGAGTTCAGAGAGAAGGAGTGAAATTCAAAGAAGTGTTAAGACTTGGGGGCTTATATAGCATTTTAATAAAAGAGAGAGGGTTTGGGCCTTAAGGGATGATAAATTGTGGGAAAGTGACTAGGAGATATATGGGAAACTGATGGAAGATAGGGTTTTATTTTAGTTAGGTTTGTTTATGCAGACTCATCATGGTACCAACGCTCTGTGTCCAGTGATTAGAGTTGCTATTCTCTTCCTGGTACGGAGGGGATGGGACAACTCACAAAGGGAAATGTACGCCCTTATTTTTCGGCTGAAAAGGGGAGGGAAGAATATTCTCTGTATCTTCTGATTCTCAGTTGCCTTCAGATCAAAATAATCCTCATGGCAAAGGAGCATATTTTGGGGTGGCATATTCTGATCTTATCATACCCAACTTTTCATTTCTTACATCAGGGAGGAAAATGGTATATAGTGGCTCCTTTTCTCCCCATCTAAAAGATTTAGGGCTGTTTCTTACAACTGGTATCCTGAACTCCCCCTTCCTTGTAAACCAGTCTTCGTTACTTGATCATTGAAAACAGAGTTCCTTCAGAGAGACTGTCATTGCCAAATGTGATGTACCATTAAAAAAAATCTCCTCCCGCTTCTCATAAGTTTCAAAAATGTATTGCATCTATAGTATAAATTTGGATGTATTTTGTGACATTCGTTCATAAGGGAATTCAAATACAGTGGTAGAGGCGAGATCTAGAGTTTAGGATGCAGCAGGACCTGAAGAAAGGGAGATCCCCTTGTCCCCGTTACTAATCTGCCTCAGTGAGAATTTCCACAAAAAGGCAGAGAGGTTGGGGCGAGATGCACACAGTTGTCTCAACTCCCAGATCTCTGCCTTTGCAACAACTGTCAGGACGTGTAGTCTTCATCTGTGTGCAGAGAGAATTTCCCCGAGCCTCAAAGTCCCCACGCCAGGGGCTGGCCTTGGCGGCATACTTCTGCAGACATCCGTTGTAATTGGGGGTTGACTTGATTCTTGACAAAGGAACGTGTGTTGGAATGGACAGCTGTAATGTCCTTTTGGCCTTGAGCCTCCCAGCTATGTTTTCATCAAATCTGTCTTCTCTCCCTTCCCCGTCACAGTTTTAATAGATAAACTCCGAGTTAGAAGCTAGACTTAAGTATATAGATTCTACAATATACTCCAGGATATTCAACATCCCACTATTATCTGAGAGAAGATGTCAACCTTTTAACGTCAGCCCTGGCGATATCTGAATATTTAAAAGAGGCTTCTTTTGAAACCTTTTCATGTTTTGCTATTTATGCTACCCACCCTGCCCCAGAGATTTAGAGGAAATAATCTCTAGGTTTTGTTTTCCTTCCCTGTGAAATCCTTTCGAGTGTTAGACGGTCTGCCACTTTTTCCCTGACATTTTCTTTACATAGTGCTGCTATTCTAAACTGATGGTCACAGAGTCCTTCTCAATAACACAGAGACAAAATGGTCTACATAGCTGATAAATTATAAGCAGGCGCCGTGTGTTAGCTTGATGGATGGTTATAGTGAATGTGTGTGAGTCATGGGGGTTTTTTTTGGTCAAAAGAATTATGTGAATTTTTCTCCTCTATTTTGAGTGCTTTGAAATGTACTACTTTTCTTCCTTTTCTTTTCTTTCTTTCTTTCTTTTTTTTTTTTTTTTTTTTGTTCTTTAAGGTGTATGTCAAGGAACTAGGCACCGTATCAGAATAGTCATTTTCTAGTTTTCAAAGTTATTGTTTGGGAGTTGAGGAGGTGGAAGGACTGAATAGAAAAGAATTGTGTGTTGACAAGTAAGCCAGCCTGTGAAATGTGAAAGAAAATTACAGTCACCTGCTTTAAAAGGGGGGGTCTCCCTCCCCCTACCCTCCCCCAGGGGGTCAATTTGAAATCTGGGGTAGAGTTACAGTGAATCCCCTTGGAGGCGATGTGATTCTAATTAACCATTGCTTTGCAGCTACTGTAGAAATTCTTGAGTTTATCTGGGTAGATTTCTTTTCGGCCAGGCTGCAGAGTAAATAATGTTTGACAGTCACATCACTGGGTCTCTGACTCGCTGTCTCCTAAAGTAGTGCTGTCCTTTGCTTCATGTGTCACTGGGACCTTTGATATATAACACGTGGGTGCCTGCTTTGCTGTAACATCCAAATACCAGGGAGTATCGCTGGGCTCAGTGCTATTCAGAGTGGGACCTGAGGACCCGTGCCAGGCTGCAAGCTGCCCTTTCTGGTCCCTACGACAAGATGAGTGCAGAAATTGAGAGGAAGGGCTCAGAAACTTTTATAGCAATCTGACAGTATGTATGATTTTACGTCAGGTGAATCTAACAAACACTTAGGGCCTTGATGTCTTCTTAAATTTGTTTTCCTAGGAATTGATTTGTATTGTATTTTGCACAAGTAATGATCTGTGACAGATCGGAGGTCAAGGTCTTTCACCACTGATAGTTTGAGTTGTACGGGTTTAGCTCCTGTGGTTACATTGGTGAGCAAATGTCAGGGTCTTCCCACCCACCTGAGGGGCTCGAGCCATCGTTGATTCAAAAAGGGAAGGTTAGGGACGTTTCAGATTTTTTTTTTGTTGTTGTTGTTAAAGTTTTCACTCTTGCTCTTACAAACATTTCTTTCTGAACATCTCTTCCACCGTTTAAGAAAAGCAGCCTCCTGTGAAGGTGAAGTTTGCTGTGTCTCCTGCAGATGGGGTGCTGAGATGCAATGTGCAGGTGGCAGCAGGCTCGCGGAGGCCACTTTTAGCCGCATGCCAGCACCTGCCCCGGGTGGCTTCTCCCGTCCCACCTCTGAGCCAGTCCCTCCAGCCTGGGGGTTCTGTCCCTCCACCTGGGGGAGGGATTATGCTGGCTGAGCTAATGTCTGGGAAGTGTTCTGGAGTTCCCGGAAGGAAAAGGAGAGGCCGCCCACTTGTCATACCTTGCGCTAAGGCAGGAGAGCTGCAGGACAGAGGGGAGGGACCAGGAAAAGAAAATTGGGAATTGAATCACCTCTCCACTTCACTGCTGCCCCTGGGGTCTGCCTGCTCTAGTGGCCTTGAACTGCTTTCCAAAGTGGGCATCTTGTGATGTGAGGGACAGAAGGAGAGAGGGAAGCCGCTTGCCTTTGCACCTACCTGGAACTTTCTCCGGGATATCCACAAGGCTCACGCTCACTCTCTCTCCTTTCTCAAGTCTTGGTTTAAGACTTGAAGTGTGGCCTTCGGTGTGACGCCTTCCGTGGCCTTTCCCCAGCACACACTGTTTCCTTTACCTGCTGTATTTGTTTCCGTAGTACTTATCACCCAGCTCCTCAGTCATTATTCATTTCGTTGTAATATAATGTAATTAATGTAATATCATCTATTAAAATGTAAGTTTACAAGGGCAAGAGGCTTTGTCTGTATGGCTCACTGCTGTATCTCCAGAATCGAAAACAGTGCCTGACACATAGTAGGCACTCCATAAATATTTGTTGTGTAAATGAACGGATGAATAAGTGAAGGGGCAGGATGACAAGGGAGCCGGCTGTGTCCAAGGAGCCATTCGGCCAGATCCATCCAACTGTCCACTGAGTGATCGAATTGGAGCCACTGCAAGGGCAGAGTCAAGGGGAGGTGACCAGCATTTAACCAGTGCCTGCTGTATACCAAGCAGTGTGGTAGGCATCCTAGGTTCATTATTCAATGTAAGTATCAAATTACTACATGAAGTAGGTATGGTTAGCTCCATTTTACAGGTGGGGAAACTCAAGAGGTTAATAATCTTACCCAAGGTCACCCAGCCCAGTAAGTGGCAGAACTGGGATCCAACTTAGTCTATCTGATTCCAAAAAGAAATTTGAACATTTCCAAAAGAAGTCAGTGGATCACAGTGCCTCTTGTCTTTTTGCTTTTCTGTCTGTGGAATGGGGATTAATTTTCCTCATCCTTCACCAGATTTTTATCTGATGAGAATGGAAATCTGGGACAGTTGAAACACAACTACTACAAGATATGACTTGAAGTGTGGCTTTGCAAATATGGGGCTGAGAATTAGATCACATTATTGAGTAATGTTCACAAATAAGTGAGTGGAAATCAGAGCTAGATTAAATCCAGCCAGTGGGGATGAGGGGGGTTTCTATGCAATGCTGCGTGCCAGGCACTGGTTTCAGTAGTTTATCATTCCAGATATTTCCCTAGGCTGAGACCACAGCCTCCAGACTCAGCATATTATCTTTCACTTAGATATATTTATGGAGCATCCACTAGGTGCTTGGGGTAGACCAGTAGAGAGAACAAAGTTCCCTGCCCTTCATGGAACTTCTGTCTTAGTAGGGAGAGAGAGATAGGAAATAAACAGTAAGTAATAAACATATGTAAACATATGGCAATAAACTGTAAAGTAAATTACATGGTATATTAAGAGACGGTAAGTGCTATGGAAATAGAAAGTAGTGTAGGGGAAAGGGCTTGGGCGTTCAGTGGGGAGGTGGCCAGACTGCAGATTAGATCAAGTGGTCCAGGTGGGCCCCGTTGAAACGGTGCCGTTTGAACGAAGACCTGAAAAAGGCAAGGGAGTGAACAAGAGGTACCCTGGAGGGAGAGCAGTCCAGTCCAGAGAAAAGGCAGAGAGAGCAGTGCTGAGATGGGTTCCTGCCTGGTATATGTGGGGAACAGCCAGGAGGTGAGCTTCGGGGGAGCTGAATGGGGGGCTACCCTGACGGTGGAGACACTGGATATCCCGATGGATGGAATATGGGAGATAAGACAAAGTGAGGAGTCCAGGATAAGCCAAGGTTTAATCTTTATATTCTTTCACTTTATTCCCTTTTGATTACCTAACATAACTCAGTATTCCCGAAAGTATTAGCATCAAAGTCTTTGGAGATTTAGCCACTATAGTTGTACTCGTCTGCAATGTCTCTGGATTTGGGTTTCTTCAGCTATCACATGGAGGGAATCTAAAAGATAACTTTCAAATCCCTTGTGTGACTGTTTCTGAAAGATTCCTTTTTAGGAGTCATATTCCGATCGCTGGCTAGCTTCCCTCCCTCCTTCCTTCCTCCATTTATTCATCATGGGTCTTTAAAACATTTGCTGGGACAAGAGCACTTCTTGGAGCAATGTACGTGGAGACTGAGAAGGGAGAAAACGAGAATCTCTGCCTTTCAATAGCTCATTTCTTCTTGCTGAGGTTAGATAAGAGTGCAATAAGCAAGGTGAGAATCAGAGCAAATTAGCAAAATTCAAATAGTATAGAAGAAGCCGCTGTGGAGGTAAAGTGGAATAGTAAGTTAAAGGCTTGAGTGGAAAAAGCACGTAGATAGTTTGGGAGCATATGCAAGTTCAGGTTCAGGGAACCTGAGAAGGGTGGGAGCATGGTAAAGGGTGCTTGCGTGCTCCCGGGAAAGGGGCCGAGATGTGTCGATGAAGCTAGACTGAGAGGGCGAGGGGGTGTGGTGGAGAACTGCACACGGGGGCCAGAGGGATCTGCTCTGAGCAGGAGGAAATCTGAAGGAAGGGCTGACATCATGAAGATGGACTGGAAGGCACTCACCCTGGCTGTTTGGTACTCTAGGAACTAGAACAGGGGAATAAGGAGGTGAGAAAAACAGCCCAGGAGACTGTTGAATTACCTCTGGATCCTGATGTCTGAAATCGTGACACCTCACTGGTCTCTCCTCTGGCTGACAATTTTGATCAAAATTCTGGGCATTAAGGTGGCAAAGAAAAGTTCATTAAACACGATCTATTTGAAGAAAAAAAAAACTATCCAAACAAGGAAATGAAATTAACCAAACAAGGAAATGAAATTTTTCCTATATTGTGGATCCAAAGTTAGAATTGAACTAAGACTACTTGCAAGAGTTTTTGTGAGGAGCTCTTAAATTTAAAAAAAAAAGTACCAACGCCTCCATCACTTGTCTGTGAGCCATTCTGGAAACAAAGAACATCCCCAAATTGAGGTTCACGGCCAACTTTATTTCTCTCCATGCAGTTGTAGTGGTGTGATTTGCACACTTGCTGCCTTCATACATGTGTTTATTCTAATGGTTCAGCTGGACTTGGATGATGGCTGCAGTAAGCCTAAGAAAGCCCCCCATTTCTCCACTCCTCCGTTTCTGATTATATTTCATAAAGCTAATCTTTTTTTTGGAAGTCTACCTGTTATTTTTATTTATTTATTTTTAACATCTTTATTGGAGTATACTTGCTTTACAATGTTGTGTTAGTTTCTGCTGTATAACAGAGTGAATCAGCTATATGTATACATATATCCCCATATACCCTCCCTCTTGCATCTCCCTCCCTCCCACCCTCCCTATCCCACCCCTCTAGGTGGTCACAGAGCACCAAGCTGATCTCCCTGTGCTATGCAGCTGCTTCCCACTAGCTATCTATTTTATATTTGGTAGCACATATATGTCAATGCCACTCCCTCACTTTGTCCCAGCTTACTCTTCCCCCTCCCCGTG